>NW_026067959.1:2779167-2985492 GCF_014885135.2 Alexandromys fortis | reverse complement strand
GTGCTCCAGTGTGGGTCTCTGTCTCTATCTCCATCCATCTCCAGATGAAGGTTCTATGGTGATATGCAAGATATTCATCAGTATGGCTATAGGATAGGGTCATTTCAGGTTCTCTGTCCTCAGCTGCCCCAGGAACTAACTGGGGACATCGCCCTGGGCACCTGGGAGCACCAAATCTCTTGCCAATAGAACTATTCTTAACATAATTTTGGGTGTGGGGTTCCCTGCAGACTCCCCAGGGTGATGGTTCCTGTAATGATTTTTAGGGGGGAAATGGCTCCTCACAATTCAGTGCTCTGTTTGTTCCTATGTTTTGGTAGTTTGTTTTTTTCTATAGCAGTTGTTTTAATATCCAGGGATTTCTTTAATACCTTCCCCAAATTGTTGCTTGATCAAGTTTTCTGTTTCATTAATAGTACTTTCTTAGAATTTAACTTACGAAATCAGTTTTACATTGACTATCTGTTGTTCTGCAGCTCGATATCAGAAATCTTAAGCTGCTGTCACTTTGTAAATTGTATATTTTATTAAAACTAAAATTCAGTATTTTTTTTTATGTATCACACCCCGCCCAGAGTTTCATGCTCCTTTATGCCTACTGATCAAAGTCTTCTCTAAGAGAAGGCAGAGGTGATGGTATGTCTAATAAGGGTTAGTTTTTCTTCCTGGGATCCTTCGTATTTTAACTAGCATTGAATAGCTGTCCCAAGACAGCTCAACTGTTGGATAACAAGCAGCTGCACATGTCAGGGGTTGGGAGGAATGGAGACATAGTTGGGGACAAAAGTGAGGGGTGCTCTTAGCATTGGTAACCACCCATGGAGCGGAAATGGTTTTTCTGATAAGCACTGAAAAGACCTGGGTTGAGAGGGACTGGTATGAGGTGAGCTTACAGAACCTCCGTTCTCAGGTCCATATTTGAATGTTTTCTGCAGCTATTATTCTGTTGCCTCTTACTGAAAGTATATTTCTTATTTTGCTTTGTTTATTGGTGTATATTTCTTTGCTGAGGATCTAATCAGAGCCTGAAAAATGCCAGGTAAGTACCACTAAACTACACACTCAGAGTTACCTTGATAAATTTTTACATACATTCATTGAAAATCGGGGTTCCACATTTAGTGTATAGAGAAGCATTGCCCAGGGACTGTATTTAAAACTTTAGCAGTCTGTCCCATAGTAATACCTTTCTCTTCACTCCTTAAAGGCTGATATTGTTCTTTTTATCTGATTGTGTTAAATGTACACTTAAGACATACACTGAGAATTTTGCAACATGACTAGGAAGACTTAATTTTCTTTCTTGAGCCCTTTAGCTTCTCCCATCCTACACTGAATCACTTTCTTGGTTTGTATTTTGCAAAAATAAATTCCATGTTTCCTGGGGCTTTGGCTGTGAGCCTCCAGCCAGGAAAGTCTAGCCCTGGCGCCTGGCAGCTGGCTACCTGTGCTGGAGTCATTGCAGAGACATAGCTGGTCCTGACAAGCTGCTGCTGTTCTGATTCTGAGAACACAGCACTCAGAGCTACGGCTGGTCCCAAGGCAGCCCTGTTCCGGGTCTCCTTCCACTCTGTACCTGGTGGCCCTGGCCTTCTTGGAACGAGAGGCTGGCCAGGTGGGACTGCGGTAGCAAGCCAGAAGGGGTCCTGCAGCTGGGAGCCAAGGGTAGCCATATACAGGTGAGAGTCGCTGTGAATCCTACAGTTATGTGGATTATAGACGAATGCCTTATCTAAAATGTCAGGCAATTTATCAACTTCACAAACACAATCTGTTGGAAGAGTTGAGAGCTGCGAATTAAGACATCTGTTGTTGAGATAATGATGCCCAAGAAGTAAACCTGGTAAGAGGACATGGTATAACAACAGGCTTTGCCTATGGAGATATTATGAATGCTGGCAATTTAAGGGAGCAAATGAGATCCTCACTATGGTAAATTCCTTAGTCCTTTGCATAAGAGATTATTTTGCTATGATGTAGAGAGTGACTATCAAATCATTCAAGCAGGGCACCAGTAAATTATGATTTCTTTAATTGGGGGATTCCATGAAGAATTTTTGTTTCCACAGTTTTTTCTATATTTCCGTGAAATTCCTTTTTAGTGTTCAGGAATGAAACCTTTATCTTTATGAACATACACATTTACCTTACAATCTTGGGCTTTTACCTATTTCAACTTGATTTCCATGTAGGAGGCTGAAAAAGTCAACAGATAGCACAGAACATAGTTTTTGTTTGGTTTGGTTTTTTTGAGATACGGTTTCTCTGTAGCTTTGGAGCCTGTCGTGAAAACTAAAACTCTCTTTGTAGACCAGGCTCACCTCAAACTCACAGAGATCTGCCTGCCTCTACCTCCCTTGTGCTGGGATTAAAGGCAAGCACCACCACAGCCCAGCAGAACATAGTTTTTAACATTAAGAACTTTTAAGAATAACAAAAGATGCCAAACAATGAGGTGAGCATGAAGCTTCATAAGTAGCTAGTTGGAGTAATCTTAACATTGACTTTATCGTGTGTGTGTGTGTGTGTGTGTGTGTGTGTGTGTGTGTGTGTGTCAGAGAGAGAGCACATCCAGTTACCACCTTTGGACCTCAGTTAACTTTTGAAAAAGGAAGATAGTAAATTAAATCAGACAATCCATGTAATCTCATAAAAGTTTTGAGAGGCAGACTTGTGTAGGAATGAAGACCATCATAGCTGAGTGCTGATACACTTGTGTCATGTTCAGATCTTATTCTGCTAATGTATTAACTGTCTATCAGTTGGCTCTTGAGAAGTCAGGGACCACATTTCCAACTGTATTGTTTGTATTATAAGTGTAAATTGTCCTTGTGCTATCACACAACTTGTTCAATTGGCTATCTTGGTGTCCTACTACATACCTAATCGATTGTTCATCAGTGTTCCATCATTGGCGATTTGTTCATGATAATTCAGGAGTTCTAATATGTTCAGGCTATTCATTATTGTGTTCTTGCCAGCAAATGTTTTATGTCAGCTCTGATACCTAACATACTCTTCTGCTGAGTTATTGGGTTGGGTTAGCAGTCATCTGAAAAGGAAAATTTGGTTCTGGCAATTGGCTTTAAATTTATAAACAGAGTTAGTTACCTGTGTAATGCTCTAAAGTTAATGTTCCTGTTTGTAATTTAGAGTGTTTCTTCCTTGGTGAGTGCAGTTTATCATAGGATAGTATGAATAAAACATGTTGAGTGATGCTATCATTTTTGACTAGTTACAGATTTCAGTTGTCTCATCCGTGTGTAGAATTCAGTAGGAAAAGAACCCTATAGCAAGAAAATAACTCCCATTGACCATTTCTAATTACATGATCCTCTGTCATTAATTTATTGTTAATTTTATATTTTGTTCTTTGTGTGTACATGTCTTCTAAAGTCTTTATGCTTTTCTTTTGCCAGAAAAAGTGAAGGAGTAGGAATAGGGCTCATTGATGTGAGTGTAAGATTGTTATGACTTAGACATCTTATAACATTCCATGTTGAGAACTCAGCCTTATCTGGATTTCCAGGAAGTTGAGATTTAACTGGAAATCTCAGCCAATAATGATTAAATAGAATGTGTTCTAGGACAGTCAATAAATTTCTGTACTAAATTGAGTCAGAACTAAGATGCATGACATGTCCCATCACTTTTGCTGTGTTCTCTTTGTTAAATGTGAGCCAATAGTTCAACTATAGTAAAGAGAGATTGAGGACACAGTAAGGCAAATTCACTGGGAGACATTTTAGGAGCTTCCCAGGTTATTTTATTCCTTATCTCTTTAGGGTAACACTATAATAACTTTAAACATCTAACAGTTGTCTTACTGAGATATCTAGAAGTTTAATCACAACTTATTGCTTGTATTATAATTGATAAGGTCTGTCTTAGCTTCTTGCTTATAATAGGGAAGAGTAGAAAAAAATAAAACACTAATTAAGCACTCAGAATTACTTCAGTGGACAAGGTATCAAGAGGAAAACATCTTAAAACATCATTTAAAAATGATTATTGTGCCAAGCTATTAATAATATCTTTAAAATTTTTGTTTTCTTTGGCATTCAGACTTTATGAAGGGTTGATTTATCAGCATATTCTGTCTTCTGCCCAGACTTGTCAGTCTTTATTGTCAGCTTGCATTGCTCTTAATTATTACTCCGTGTTCCTGAGGTAATGCTCTTCAAGCAAAGGATAGTCTGCCCTGCAGAGCTTCAAATTCTTGGCTGTAGTTTATAAAAACATTCAGTTACTAGCAGCTTGCTTTAGTGACACGGCAGTGTTTATCATCAAGAACTAGAAAAACTTAGTTGCCCATTTCCCACTTTATTTTTCTTTCTGAGAAATCCAAATTTTAATGGGTGATGTTTATAGTAACATGTTTTTATGAAATGCATTTATTATAGGTAAATAAGAGTTGAAATAGTTATAAATTTAAAATGTAAACAATCTAAAGCATTATGTGATTGAAGCAATTTTTGTAACTAGTGAGATGACAAAAATTTTTGCTTTTGCTCATTTTTGAAACACTGGTCTCTGTCAGATTTTATTTTGTGAGCTGGAATGGTTTCCTTCATATATGTTAACTGGTGATAGGAAGTTTCTTTTTACATTTGATTGTATTTGGTACAGAGTTATGGAACACAGTTCCAATGGATACATATACCAAGCATTACTACACCTAAGGCTCAGGGAACATTTTGGGCGGGTGTAGAAAGATTGTAAGAGCCAGGAAATCAAGGAGTTTGCTGTGAGATTGTGTCACCTAGTAGTGTCAGAAGCTATACCTACAAAGTCTCACCAGCATGACTGCCTAAACATGAGCTGAACAAGGGCAACATCTATAGACAGAGAAAGCTGGCGAGGCCTCCAACCTACACAGAGAACTACAAGCAACTAAGGAATAGTAGTACAAATAATCTCCAGGAAGGAGCACACCAAGAAGTTACCTAGTACTGAATGATCACCCCTAACAGCATACATATAGACTCTGAGCAGGCAGTAGGTAGGAATATCTATATCTATATCTATATCTATATCTATATCTATATCTATATCTATATCTATATCTATATCTATATCTATATCTATATCATCTATATCTATATCATCTATATCTATATCCATCCATCCATCCATACATACATACATGCATATGCATATAGCAACAATAAAAAGATGCCATAAATTTGAAAGAGCAAGAAGGGGTAGGTATATGGGAGGGTTTGGAGGAAGAAAAGGAGGAAGAGGGAATTGATATAATTACATTATCTCAAAATTAAAAGAAAAAAATGAGTGTATTTGCTGTTGTGTGCCTATAAATTTGCTCTATGGAAATTGAGGCAGTAGGTCGAGAATTTGAGACCAGAGGTTGAAAAGATGGCTCAGTGGTTGGGAATACTTGGCTGCTCCATTTGGTTTCTAGCACCTATGTGGAGTCTCACAACCATCTGTTAACTCCATTCCCATGGGTTCTGATGCTGTTTTCTGGCCTCTGTAGGTACTGCATATACATGGTGCATGTACATAAATGCAGGCAAATAAAAGCACTGATATATGTAAGATTAAATTTAAAAACCAGCAACCCTTGAGATCAACTTGGACTACATTTCAAGTTTCAGGCCAGTCTGACATACACAATGAGACCCTGTCACAGATGAAAAAGTTTAGCTTCATTTTTATCTTTAAAGATGCAAGCTATGCACCGTGGCCTATACCTGAAATCCCAGTACTTAGGGATCTTAAACTGAAAGATCATGGATTTAAGACTAGCCTTAGCTACTTATTAGACTTTTTCTCAAAGAAAGTGAAAAACTAGAGCTGGGGCTATAGCTCAGTAGGTAGAGCATCTGTCTTGCAATTAGCACTTTGAAGGTGGAGGTTGGAGGATCAAAAGTTCACGATCACTTTCAGCTCCAGAGAAAGTTTAAGGTCAGTCTGGGCTACATTAGATACTGTCCCATGCCTCCCTCCCCACCAAAAACCAAAATAAAGTTATCATCACCCAAAATATCTACATGTAACTCATTGGAAGAGTCATAGTTTGAGATTTGTTAACACAAAACGTTACCGCACTAATGCTAATCCAGGGGGCTAGGGAGGTGATTTGGTTGGTAAAGAGCTTGCTGCGCTAGCATGAGGACCTGAGGGAGTGGATGCAGGATCCCTGAGGCTTGCTGGCTAGCCAGTGTAGCTGGATTGGAGAGTTGCAGCAAGAGACCTTTTATCTTAATAAGGTGGAGCGCAGAGGAGGAAGATAACACCATCCACCTTTGTCTCTGCATGCACACGTGTATGCATATGCGTATCCTCCCACTTCTGCAGTTGTCTGGGTCAGCTTTCCATCACTGCAATATCTGAGGCACTAACAAAAGGAAAAGTTTATTAGCACACATGCTTTTGGAGGCTTTGGTTCATTATCAGTTGGCATTTTTACTTTTAGGCTTGTGGTGAGACAGTGCATTGTGGCATTATGTGGCAAAACAAAGCAATTCACCTCATGGGTGGTGAGAGAGAGGGAGCCAGAATCCCAAAATCAGCTTCAAGGACATGCCTGAAATCATCCCATACTTTTCTAGCCCCATCTCCTAAAAACCAGGCCTTTATCACAGGCACCTTTGTGGGAGATACTGTGGCACTTGTTTTAGAGCCAGTACTCTGTGAAGGGTCCCCTACCACCCAATAAGATCAGACCATGGATACATATTACATCTGCTGAGACTGTGAGCCTTTGATAAGAAGGGCTGGGTAGTGCTACTGCACAAATTTAATGCATGCACGCACAGTAAATAGTTGTGGGTTGATTCTGCCCAAATTGCAAAAGGAATTTTAAGTAAAAATGGCAAGTGTATTTGGGGGAAGAACTTAAGATGTTTCTAATTGTCTTCAATAAGAACCAGAACTGTGGATGGGAACTTCATGCAAAATGAAAATATGGGGCCTTTTGTCCAGAAAAATAAAGAAGATTAAGAATTTCAAGGCAGCTGGGTTTAGTGGTGCTTGCCTTTAATCTCAGTACTTCTGGAGCAAGGGCAGGATCTCTGTGGATTCTAGGCTAACCTGATCATAATACTGAGACTCTGTCTCAAAAAACTAAACCAATATCAGATTTTCAAGGCAGTAATATCAAGAATTTAAAATAAAGACCTAAAAAAGCTAGATGACAATTCCAAGAGTCAAATCATGCAGCCTGTGTGAAGAGAATTAATAAGGAGGAACGGAAGGTTGGAAAGTCACTTGAAGCATTTTAATATTCTATTATTAATAAAAATAATATTCCATTATTAATAAAAACTTGAGAGTCAGAGGTTAGGTGGACTGCTTAATGGTATGCTATGTGAACTGGATATGCAGAACCCACAGAATAGTGACCGCTGAACATTCCAAAAGACAGGAGGTCCTTCAGGGTTTCTGCTTCACAGAAGAAGCTGCCAGACATTCTGCAGAATACAGAAGAAAGTGAATGACAAACTGCCAAGATAGGCGGAACAGCCTTTCAAATTTCCTGCTATATAGAAAATTCCATTCAAAAATAAGAGCCCTTGAGAATAAAAAATGATCAGGCCATAAAAGAAAAAAATGGCTTTTAAAAGTTGAGAAACACAGCTATACAAATGCATAAATTTGAATATGAAAGAGTGCCATGCAGTTTGCTGGGATACAACTGAGCCAATTCAATGTGTTTGCTGAGAACCTGAAAGATGCGGTAGACCCCCACTTCAAGGTGGGAATTACTTGTGCTTGCTTTACCTTAGGACATAGCATGCTTATTAGTGCCTGTGAGGCAGGGGGGGGGGGCACGGGGGGGGGTAGACAGCAGAACTGACAGGTCAACAGCCTGAGAAGCAGAACTGAGAGGCAGGTCCAGCAAAGTCCAAGAATCATTGGTAGGCAAGCTCCTAATGACTCTGTGCTGACCGTGACTCATACTAGGAATAAAACCTGAAAGACAGGAGGGGCACAGAGTTAGCTGCTCTTTTTCTCCATAGTTCCTTTCCAGTCATAATAATGTGGGAAAAAACATTTTGTATTAGTGAGATATGCATAATTATGAAAAAGAGCCGATAACCCTGCCGCTCACTATTTTTAAGGAAACATGTTTTAGAATAATTAACGAGTCAAAGGCGTAAAAAGCCTGAAGAGTTTCCAGGAAATTGTGATAATACATAATAGTTGGCGTGAAGAGGTAATGATCCATTTGTACTTCCTGGCAAGGGGGTATGTCTATGTCATTTGTTTTACTTAAGAAAAGGAAGTTTCAGAAACCCTACAAAGTGCATGATTTCCATTGTTTTTGAGTGGAATTGCATCTTGCTGAAGCTTTCCTGTTCTGAGGTAGTGGAGCCACAATTGCAATCAGCCTGATAAGCTCCTGAGGCCAGCAATGGGATAGTTGCCTCTTGATAGTATACAGTTGGAGGTCATAGCTAGAGGAGGCATACTTAGGTAGGTTAAAGATTTATGTTTGGAAACAGATCAATATTTATTGAGCTAAGGAAATATTGACCATCAAATGTCATGAGATTGCAAATATATTCCCAGAGTATAACTGTTCAACATTTAGTTCCAAAACCCTTTATGGATAATTCTTCAGCTGACTTTTCTAGAATGTTATTAGTGAGAAATTAGTTTTTCGAGAATTCTCCACATTGACTTCTATAGTGGCTGCACGGGGATGCAGTCCTTCTCACAGTGAACGAGGGCTCTCTTTCCCCCAGGCCTCTCCTACATTTGTTGTCGGTTATCTTGTGGATCATTGCCATGCTGACTGGGGTAAAACAAAATCTCAAAATTGTTTTGGTTTACATTTCCTAATTTCTAGGAATGAATTATTTCTTAGCCTTTCCCCCGCCCCCCTTTTGAGAACTATTGGTTCAGTTCCCAGGCTCTTTTTTCTCTCTCTCTCTCTTTTCATTACTGTATAAATGATACCAATCAAAATTCTCACTTCCTCCCCTCCTCCCACTTCCTTCCCGTTCCCCCTTCCTTTCCCCCACCCCCTCCAGTTTTAAGAGAGGGCAAGGCACCCTGCCCTGTGGGAAGTCCAGGGTCCTAACCCCTACATCCAGGCTTAGAAAGGTATGCATCTAAAGAGACTAGGATCCCAAAAAGCCAGTACATGCAGTAAAGACAAATCCCAGTGCCATTATCATTGGTCCCTCAGTCTGCCCCAGTTGTCAACCACATTCAGAGGGTCCAGTTTGATCCCATGCTCATTCATTCCCAGTCCAGCTGGAGTTGGTGAGCTCCCATTAGCTCTGGCACACTGTCTCAGTGGGTGAACCAACGCCTCGTAGTCCTGACTTCCTTGCTCATATTCTCCCTCCTTCTGCTCTTCAACTGGACCTTGGGAGCTCAGTCCAGTGCCCTGATGCGAGCGTCTCTGTCTCTGTCTCCATCTGTCACTGGACGAAGTTTTATGCTTATATTCAAGATAGTCATCAGTATAACTATGGGAGAAGGCCAGTCCCATCACCCTCTTCTACATTGCCTAGCTGGGGTCATCCCCGTGGACTCCTAAAAACACCAATGATAGCTTATGCTGGAGAGAATGTGGAGAAGGGGAACACTCATCCATTACTGGTGGGAATGCAAACTTGTGCAGCCACTTTGGAAATCAGTGTGGTGATTTCTCAGAAAATTAGGAGTCAACCTACCTCGGAATCCAGCAATACTACCACTCTTGGGAGCAGAGGGAAGGGGAGAGGGAGAGAGAGAGAAGGGGAGGGTTGGGGAGAGCTTGGGGGAGTGGGATAGTTGAGATGGAGGAAGGACGGATATGGGAGTAGGGAAAAAGATATCTTAACTGAGGGACCCAGGCTCTTTTTTAAATGGGTCATTTTTTTTTACTCTTTGGGCATTTTTTATTTATTATTTTAGTTTATTGTTTTGTTTTGCTTTTGTATTTTGAGACAAGATTTTTCTGTTGTCCTAGAAGTCTCTCACTGTGGACCAGACTGGCCTTGCATTCAGAGATCTGTCTTTCTCTGCCTCCTAAGCACTGAGGCATATTTATACATTATGTATATGAATCTGACATGTCTAGCGGGAAACATAATCTCCCATTCTGTAGACTTCCTTTTCACCCAATTCTTCTTTAGCTGGGCAGAAGCCTTTTCAGTTTTATGAAGTCCTATTTGTTAATCATTGGCCTTACTTCTTGGGCAAATCAAACCCTGTTCAGAAAGTCCTCTCCTGCACCCGCATCAGGCAGGGCACCACCTACACTTGTCCCGGCAGTGCCACACCTAGGGCAAAGTGAGAGCTACAAGTCTGATGTTTTCTCTTCCTGTAGGCATCCAGTTTTCCCAGCACCATTGGTCGAGGATGTTTTCTTTTTACCAGTGTGTTGGATTTTAGCATCCTGTCGAATATTATAAATGGCTGAAGTTATGAGTCCTCATGTTTGGGTCTTCAATTTTGTTCCATTGGTCTGCATATCTGTTTTGTGCTAGTATCATGTTTTTATTACTCTGACTTTGTAATATATCTTAAGATCTGGAGTGGCAATTTCTCCAGCATTGTTCTTTTTTTTTTTTATCAGTATTGTTTTTGCTAAGTGGGGTCTTTTGTGATTTTGTTTTAATTTTAGGGCATTTTTTTTCTCTTTCTGGGATGGGATGGTGATTTTGATTGGAACTGCATTAAATCAGTAAATGGCTTTTAGTGAAACGGTTATTTTCACAATATTCTGACAATCCATTAGCATGGGATGTCTTTCCATTGTCTGATGTCTTTATCTCTCTCTTCGGAGGTTTAGAGTTTTCATTGTAGCAGTTCTTCACTGCCTTGGCTGGATTTATTCCTGGGTATTTTATTTTCTTTGAGGCTATTGCAAATGGGAGTGTGTCTATGATCTCTTTTCCTTCTCTTGCCTTATTATTCCGACTAGTATGTCACGCACAATATTGAAAAGAAGGGAGAATAGGGGAAACTCTTGTCTTGTTGCTGATTTCAGTGGAACTGCTTCCGGCTTTTCTCAATTGAGATGATGGTAGGCTGTGGGTTTCTCATATATAGCTTTTATTATGTTGAGGTATATTCTCAGGATTTTTTTTATCATGAAGTCATGTTGGATTTTGTCACTGGCTTTTTAATTTTTGCTTCTGTTGAAATGATTATGTGTTTGTTTTTCTTAAGTCCATTTATGTGGTTTATTACATTTATTGACCTGTGTATGTTGAAACAACCCTACATTTCATGGATAAGGCTAACTTGGTAATAGAGGATAATGTTGTGGATGTAGGCCAGTATTCTGTTGGCAAGTGTCTTATTGAGCATATTTGAATCTATGTTAATCGGTGATGTTGGCCTATGGTTTTCTTTTTTGTCCTGTCTTAACCTGGTGTTGGTAGTAGAAGGATACTGTCCTCATAGGAGTTTTGGAGTGTTCCTTTGTTCTTTTAAATTTTGTTAAGTTAGGTTTTTTAATAGTTTAAAAAGTGTTTACTGTAGGTCTTCTTTGAAACAGAAAGTAGAATTCTGCTGATCCATCAGGGCCTGGGTCATTTGTAGCTAGAAGTCTTTTTATTACTATTTTAAACTCATTTATTTTGTGTCTATTTAGGCTGTTGACTTCTTTTTGGTTTTGATGGTTTGAATCTCAAAATTCATCTATTTATTTTAGGTTTTTCAACTTAATAGAGTAAAGCTTTTCAATTATTTGCTTAAAATATCCTGAATTTATTTGGGATCTGTGTATTATTTTATTGTCCATTTCTGGTTCTGTTAATTTGGCTCCTATTCTTTTTGGTTAGTTGGGATCTGTCAGTCCTACTCATCTTCTCAAAGAACCAGGCTCTTTGCTTTGCTGATTCTTTCTATTGTTTCTATTTCATCAATTTATGCTCTTATTTTTCTTATTTCTTGATTTCTGTGGATTTGATTTGTTCTTGCCTTTGTAAAATTTTGGGTCATATCATTAAGTCTTTTATTTGTGCTTTCTGATTTTTTAATGTAGTCACTTAGGACTATTAATTTTTCTTGTAGAACTGTGTTTGGTGTGTCCTAGAAGTTTTGTTGTAGTGTGTTTTCATTTTCATGTAGTTCTAGGAAATTTTTTGTTTCTTGATTATTTTTTGATCCATTCAGTAATGAGCTGCTTAGTTTCTGTAAGTTTGTGTATTTACTAGAGATTTATTTTGCTATTGATCTAAAGTTTTATTGCATTGCAGTCAAAAAGGATGCGCAGTTATTTTAGTCCTTTTGAATCTGTAATGATTTGTTTTGTATCCCAGGATGTGGTGTTGTTTAGAGAAGCTTCAGTGTGTTGCTGAGTAGTCTTTGGGTGGAATATCTGTAGATATCTGTTAAATACATTTTATGTATGATGTCAATGAATTCTGATGCTTATTTTTTGTCCTGATAGACTTTATATTGGTGAAGGTGGGGTATTAATCTGTTTCTTTAAATCCATAATAAATTTTATTTATTTATTTATTTATTTATTATTTATTTTGGATTTTCGAGACAGCTCCGTAGCTTTTGGTTCCTGTCCTGGAACTAGCTCTTATAGACCAGGCTGGCCTCGAACTCACAGAGATCCGCCTGCCTCTGCCTCCCGAGTGCTGGGATTAAAGGCGTGCGCCACCACCGCCCGGCTTCCAGTAGTACATTTTAAATGAAATTGGTTGTACCGGAGTTTGGTGCATGTGTATTTAAGACAGTGATCTCTTCTTAGTTAACTGTTCCCTTGTTCAGGATGAAATGTCCCTCTTATTTCTGCTGATGAGTTTTTGTTTACTTTGTCATGTATTCAGATAGGTATGACTGCTTGCTTTCTGATCCCATTTGGTTGGAGTGCTTTTGTCTTTTCTTTTACTACAAGGCAATGCCTATCTTTAGAGTTAAAATTGTGGCTGTAGATATTAAAGTTATTGTTGAAATATTTGTGTGTTAATTGCAGTAATCATGTTGCTGATTTGGGGTGGTATTGTTTGTGCATTCAGTCTCTTGGCTGTGATCCTTCCTCTCTTCAGTCCAAAATTTTGCTTCCTATATATCCTTTGGGTTTGATTTGTTGGATGTAATTCTTATTTAAGGCTGTTTATATAATGGAAAATTTTTCTTTCTCCTTCAATTATGGCAAATAGTTTTGCTGGATGTATTAGTCTAGGCTGGTCTTCATGGTCTTTTAGGACTTAGAATGCATTGCTCCAGGCTCTTCTGGCTCTCACAGTTTTCACTGAGAGATCAGCTGTTATTCTGATGGATTTTCTTTTATATGAGACTTGTGCTTTTTCTCTTGCAGCTTTCAATGCGCTTTCTTTGTTTTATATATTCCGTGTTTTAACTCTGGTATGCTGTGGAGATTTTTCTTTTCTGATCTCGCCTATTTAGTGCTTTGTACACATCTTGTTTCTGTATGTGTTTCCTTAGTTTGGGGAGGTTTTCTTCTGTGATTTTGTTTAAAATCTTGGAATTCTTCTCTCTCATCTATATACCTATAATTAGAAAGTTTGGCCTTTTCATAGAGTCCCACATTTCCTGAATGTCCCTTTCTTGTATTTTTAAAATTTATTATTTTCTAGTTTATTTGGTCTTTATACTCTGTCTTTGAGTTGTGGTATTCTGTCTTTTGCTTGATACATGCTACTTGTAAGGGTTCTCTTTGAGTTTTCTAGTTGAGTCATTGGGCTTTTCAATTCCATTTTCATTTCGGTGTAAGTCCTTTTCAGTGTTCTATCTCCTATTGAATTTTATTAGAAAGTTCTGGATTCTCTTCATCATGTCCATCAGTCTATCTTTTGTGTTTTCTTGTGTATCACATGGGTGCTTATTCTTCTTAAATTCCTTATTTCATTGAGCTGTTTCTTTGTGTCTTCTTTAAATTATTTGTATTCCTGGATGAAGTTTGTGTTCTTTTAAATTCTGTATCCTGGGGTTCGCCCAGTAATTGTCATTTGCAAACATTTCCACAGGACTGGTAGATTATGGAGAGGAGAGGTTGGTTTGTTTTTTCATATTGTTTGTATTTTTTTAATGATCTCTGGGCCTATGGACTTCTTTTGTTCTGTGTCTGATGTGGATGTTGGGGCGGAAGAGAGGTTGTATGGGCAGGTTGGGCCTAGAAGATGGGAATGGCTTAGGTGGCTTGAAGTCTGATAGACAGAGGAGACTGGGTTGGTATGCAGGATGTACATGCTGGTCCAAGCCTGCAGTATAGGGGCAGCTCCAGCGGATTAGACCCTAGAGAAGAATGTACAGGATCTGGCTGATTGGTTTTTTGTTTTGTTTTGTTTTGTTTTGTTTTTTTGTTTTTTTTTTTGTTATTTTTTTAGGTGACCTAACAGAGTTTGGGGTCTGTCATAGTATCTTCATACATATGTGTCTTTAGACCTTTTTCTCATTTGCTCCCCCTCACCACCACCCTTCTATCTAGAAACAAGTGCTCTTCAATTAAAGGAATTCTATCAATTCTCATGCTATTTCCATCACCTAAATAATGCATAACCTAGTTTTGAGTGTGTTTCCCTTAAAAAAATACCTTGTTTGTAGTGTACTGTTAATTCATCAATATTGAACTTAAGGCTAAACACTAATTTATGCCTCGATGAAGCTTTGTCTAACTTTTATTTGCTTCATAAGGCACTCAAAACTATATATGTGGCCATTGATATATACTTTGCATTCTCATCAGAAGTCCTGTTTGACTTCAATTGGAAATTGCAGCATCAAGTAACTTATTTTTTCTGATACTAGATGCACATTTACAAATAACCAAAATACTATACTAATTAGAGAGTTTACAAATAAATGTTAATAAGTAGGCAAATTTAGAAATAAAAGCCATGAAAAATGAAGGTCAGTTGTGTCTACTGGTGTCTTAAATTTCTGAACCATATGTGATTCTTTTTCTTTGTTCTGTTTGTTTGTTTATTTGTTTTTGAGACAGGTTTTCTCTGTGTAGCTCTGGCTCTCTGGTTGTTCTAGAACTAACTCTGTAGACCAGGCCGGCCTCAAACTCACTGCCTCTCTGAGTGCAGGGATTAAAGGCGTACTCCACTGCTACCAAGAGAGACCGTCTCTCACAGCAATCAGTAGTTGCCTATAGTTCTTGGTCTGGGGGCAGGTCCTGTGGAATTTTCTCCTTCCCTGTTAATATGTCCATTGATATTATCATTTTTTTCAGGCCTTATTTCATCAACCATAATGTTAATGTATCATGGGAGTAGCTTCCCTGTCGTTTCTAGGAGACAAAAATCTCAATACAAACTCCCTGGTTTTCTGGCTCTTATGATCTTTCTGCCTTCAACCCTCTCCCATGGTCCCAATTTTCTCAGGACATCTTGTCTTTTTCTACTTCCCATGCAGATTAGATCCATGTATGTTTCTGTTAGGACCCTCATTGTTGTCTAGGTTCTCTGGGATTGTGATTTGTGGACTTGTTTTCTTTGCTTTATGTCTAAAAATCACTTATGAGTGAGTACATGTGATAATTGTCTTTCTGGGTCTGGATTACCTCACTCAATATGATGTTTTTTAGCTCCATCCATTTGCTTGCAAATTTCAAGATGCCATTAATTTTTTTTTCTGCTGAGTACCTTATCTTAAAACATAGGCTGTGTTTCTCCCTTGTTACGGCACAACCTCATCTCTGGCTTTCATTTCTCCATGTTGACTTTATCAGCCAAAAGGCTGCAGGATTGTGGTACTCAAAGAGATCCCCCAAATCATCTAAGGTGACCTTGGTGTCTAGGAGACAACGTCCGCTGGCCTTGGTTTAGTTCTTGGCTCCTATATTAGTTACTTTTCTACTGCTGTGGTTGAACACTGTGACCAGAAGCAATTTGTAGAAGAAACGTTTTATTTGTTTTACATATCCTGAATCACAGTCCATTGAAGGAAGTCAGGGCAGGAGCTCAAGCAGGTCAGGAACCTGGAGGCAGGGGCCGATGCATAGGCCATCAAACTGTGCAGCCTACTGGCTTGTTCCTCCACATGGCTCGGTCAGCCTGCTTTCTTACTGAATCTGGGACCACCAGCCCAGGAATGGCACCACTCACAATAGGCTGGGCCTTCTCCTGTCAATCACTAATTAAGAAAATGCCCGCCAGTCTTGCCTCCAGCCGGATCTTACAGAGGCGTCTTCTCAACCGAGGTTCCCTCTGCTCAGATCGTTACAGCTTGTGTCAACTGGACAGAAAAGGAACCAACACAGCTCCCCATTTTGTCCAGTTTCTCAACTAATTTGAATTTCTTCACCTGTGCCGTAGGATTTCTGTTCATCTCACAGGATTGTTGTGAGGATCAGTTTAGAAGACCAAAGCTCTTAGCACTGATCCCAGCACATAGCAAGGGATTCATATACTGTTAGGATTCAGCATTAATGTTGGTAACAAAGCCGGGTTTCTGCTCGAGTCAAATGTAGAGACACAGCTCAGTTTGGACAGGAGCAAGAATTATAAACCTCTCTTCAGAGTTATCTACCGTCATCTCTTCCTTCTAGCTCCTTCCCGGTTGACACATGTCATGATTGCAAATTGCTTTCTTCAAGTGGAGAACAAGCAAAACGTTTCATACCCGCTGCCACATTTGTCGAGACTTCCCGAATCCAAACTTGAAAGTTGAGTAATTTCCTTGAGTTGTTTATGGCGTCTTAGAGGACACTTCCTTTTAAGTTGAGTGGTCTAACAGAAGCCTACAATTATTCATTTAACTGTGCAGTTACAGTAATGCAACCCATTTCCCAGCACAAGTGGGTAAGTGCCACCCTGGGCTGGGCTGGATTTAAAAGCAAAAGGGAAGCCCTCGGCGAAACAGGAAGCACACATCTCCCCGAGGATAAAGTGCACATCACCTTCTAGGTCCTGGGTTGTTCATTGCATTGACTTCCACAAGGATCCTTGGGACCAGTCGGACAAGATGGGGTACCACCTAATCGTGAAGGTGAGCGTGAGGACTCAGCTGTTGATAATCAGACTCCCTTCTTCCTACTATATACGAATTTGCTCGCTTAAAATGATGGGTCAGAGCCCATTCATGGGTCACTCCTGAGACAGCTGTTGGTAGACTTTTTTATAGTCATGTTCTCAAAAGCTGCGGTGAGGAGTCATGGGGGTCGGGAATGAGAGGCTAGGAAAATTTTCTTAACGAAAGGGAGGATGGGAGGAGGAGTGGGAGGGAGAACTGTGGTCAGAATGTAAAATGAAATTTTAAATAATTAAATTGTTAAAAAAATGTAAAAAAATTAAAAACAGAATTAAACTGCAGAGTAACGAAAATTACAGCTAGGTGAGTTGGAGCCAGAGCCTTGTGGCCAGTACAGTTCTGGAGCAGGAGAGCCAGGGGAGAATAAAGCACTGAGTGGTATCATACAGTTTAGTTGAGGGCTATACTGAAGAGCTTGGGTTTATGTTTGTCCTTCACAAACTGTATTTTTCTTCTGTAAACATTAGTGAAATGTTTACAGACTCTCTGATGTCCAATTTGCTTGTCTATGAAGTGGAGACAGCGCCAGGTCTACAGGAGTTTGTGGATGAGGGTCTAATTGATACAATGTAATTAACACCTAGTGGGCTCTAATGTGGTTGTGGTCTTGTTAGGCTAATTGCTGGCCATTTCGAGCATTCTCCCTTGGAACAGCTACTTCCCAAATGGGCTTCCTGACTTTAGGACTGGAGGCAGACATCTGACGTCTCTTCATTTCATCCTGGGAAAACACTTAATGCCCTCATATAGAAGTAAGGGGACCATCACTTCTTACATTTAAATTGCTAATATTTGGCTGAGTTTGACTTATGAAAAAATAGCAATCTTATATAACTTATAAAATGTAATAGATAAAATATATTTCACACAATTTTAAATAATGTAAATAAATATGAAACGTAAGTTATCTACCTTATTTACTTCAGGGACCTAAGTAAAAACACCCGTGTAAGTGCTGTAGAAAGCTGAGATCATTATCATTTTAGGATCCAAATCAGCATTTTAGAGAATGAGGGGCTAGAGAGGGCTTGCAACACAAGCATAAGGACCCGCGTTCAATCCCCTGGAGCCCACGTTAGAGCTGCGCACAACAGTACACAGCCTGTAATCCCACAGACAGGAGGGTCGCAGCCGAGGCTCAGCCATCTCTGATCTAGCACTCAGTCCCAGAGACCCTTCTGTCTGCGGGATTACAGGCTGTGTGGGACTGAGTTCTAGACCAGAGAGAGATGGCTGAGCCTCGGCTGTTCTTCCAGAGGGCATGCGTTTGGTTCCAGTTCCCAGCACCCACAAGGCCACGCACAGCTGTCTGTAACTCCAGGGCACCTGATGCCACTTGCGGCCTCTGCAGGCAGCAGGCACATAGGTGATGTATAGACATACATTTAGGCAAAATACTCAAACTTACACATTCTTTAAAAGGTGGAGATGTCTGTTGAGCTCTGACCTCTGTGTACACGTTGAGCTCTGACCTCTGTGTACATGTTGAGCTCTGACCTCTGCATACATGTTGAGCTCTGACCTCTGCATACATGTTGAGCTCTGACCTGTGCATACATGTTGAGCTCTGACCTGTGCATACATGTTGAGCTCTGACCTGTGCATACATGTTGAGTTCTGACCTCTGCGTACATGTTGAGCTCTGACCTCGGCATACATGCTCACACATTAACCCGCATACAGCACAGCAACAAGAGAATGAGAAGATAGGACCCTTCTATTTCAACAAAAGAAGAAAAACTATACAGATTCTGTGGGGAACCCCGAGGTACTGAACTCAGTACTGTGACTCAGTACCCTCCTGGCAGGGCAGCTTGGTGTTTGTAAAGACTGGGAAAACAACTGGGAGTGGCCATAAGGTCCAGTACCTTAGACTTAACACTGGGGGGTGCCGACATTGTCAAGCAAGCTGCCCTGCCTCACTCAGCCCCTCAGAATTTCCCAGACTAATAAGACTTGGTTGACAGTTTTACTCCACTGTGCCCGGCCCAGGACGGTTGTCAACAAATAGTTGAAAGGATTATAAATGACTGACTGAATGAAAGGAAGTTAAAAAAAAAAATGGAATCAGACAAAGTTGAAGATCTAAGAGCCCACCTTGAGAGACAACTGAAATGGCAAGGGTGTCACGTGGTGTGAAGGATTGCTGGGGGTGGGACGGCCACCTCTCTCGCTCCTTAGTGCTGTAGCGTGTGATAGGATGTGAGGGATAGAGACAACATTCTCAGAGGCAGGAGACTCCCACTTCCCCTCTCCCTCCTGGCAGCTGCTTGTGGCCAGCAGTAACTGCTTGGGGGGTTTCCTCATCCCTGACGGCAGCTGCCCTGGTGTTGTGACTGGTAAGTGTAAGATGGAGAAACGGCATCACTGAGGGCAGTAAGAGTCCAGGGTGGCATGTTTGTTGTACTGTTCAGGAATTCTGGGGCTTTACCAACTTCTCCGTTCAAATGCATTTCCTCTGAGCAGGCCAGTTCCTAGAAAGGGGTCTCTCTTTGAAGAGCAGTTACCCATCGCATAGTGCTCCATTTCAAGTAAAGACTGACGAGGCCGGATCGGGAGGAAGTGGTTGTAGCTCTCCGTGGGAGCACAGAAGAATGCTTGTGAATCCCCTAGTATTCCTTTACAGAGAATGAGCCACCTCACCCCTCTAAGAGACAGTTGAGGGATGGCAGGGGTATTGTCTTTCTAACACAGGAAGTCCTACAACCCTTCCCTTGGGCTTCCCCTTCTGCTAACCCTGTAATCAGAAAAGCCTTTCCTGGTTCTGGGCAACCTGGAAAGGAAACTTTTGGGTTTTGAGGTATCTTTCACAAGGCTGTGGTCTTGTGGCTGCCCTGTTAAAATCTGTCACTCTGGTTGCAGAATGTTTTATTATTTCCCTCAATAAATAGTACTGGATAAAAACCGTTGTGTGCCCGTCGTGTGTGTGTGTGTGTACACATACAAGTGTTCCTGCCCGTTGTGTGTCCGGTGTGTGTGTGTATGCACACATACAAGTGTTCCTGTCCACAAGTGCATGTGAAGTCCAGAGGAGGACCTTGGCATCCCATTCTAATGCTGGCTGCCTCATTCCCTTGAGAAATGGTTTCTCATTTAACCTGGAGCTGGGCTGGCAGCCCCAAACCTTAGTAATCATCCGGCTAGGACAGAGCTGGGGTTACAGGCATGGGTGTGACTAGGTGTGTTTTTTTCCCATGGGTTCTGGGGATTTGAATTGAGGCGCTGGTGCTTGTGCAGCAAGTACTCTTACTCAGTGAGTCACTTCTGTCTTTTCAATCATCAATGAAGCCTCCCTGCCGGGGATGGGGGTGGGCAGCAGGGATGATCCAGAGAGCGCGAAGGCTGAAACGAGACAGTGCCATCTCTGCCAGCAATGGGTCGGGGTCTTCCAGAGACTGGCCTCGTGCTTTACTTTTCTTCCACACTTAAACTTGTGACCTGGTGACCTTTACAATAAGAATCAATTCTATCAGCTGAGAAAGAGGGTCCAGGGCCAGGGCCTAGAGGAAGGGTTTGTGATGAGCAGAAGGACAGAGTCTATTAGTGAAGGACATGGGGCCGCTTTCGTAGGGATCTGTTCTGTTCGCTGCAGGACTAGGGCCCAAATGGTGCTCAGGGCAGTAGGGGGATTCAGATGGAGGCTGGTTCTTAATAGAATAACACGTGCTTTTCCTAGGCCTTAGTCTGAACTTGGTCAGCTGCCTAGAGGACTCAGTATGCTCTCTGTTGACTTAAAAAAGCATGGTGATCCATAACTTTCTTATGTGGGTTGTCTCACCTGCAATCCAACTATGAAGATTCTCCATTTCTCCTTCTCGCAGATGAGATACAGGTCCTTGACTGAAGTTCTTCAATTGTACAGGGACCTACCACCCATACTACACAGATTTTACTGACTGAAGTCCCTAAGTCTGTTTTTGAACTAGTGGGAGAGCCTGCTCATCTATCAACGGTTAGAGCCAACAGGCAATTCTTTCTTTTTTTTTAATTTATTTATTTTTTTATTAATTAATTAAAGATTTCTGTCTCTTCCCCACCGCCGCCTCCCCTTTCCCTCTCCCTCCCCCAATCAAGTCCCCCTCCCTCATCAGCTCCTACTGCACCTATTGGTTTTGTGGGAGCCTAGGCAGTTTGGATGCTCACCTTACTAGACCTGGACGGAGGTGGGTGGTCCTTGGACTTCCCACAGGGCAGGCAATTCTTTCAATTGTGGTGCTTTACGGTAAAAAAAGACAAGCAGAAAAGTCCCTGTGACAAACGCACATTAGAATGAGGGCCCTCGTCCTGAGGGCTATGCTGGTTGCTTAGTTACTCTGAGTCTTCCTTGTATAATTATGATCGACATGGAATATTTAGATCACAGTCGTTCTCCAACTCTAGAAGGAAACCCAAGCCTTTATCTGCTTTGTGCTCAAAGTCCCCGGAGGAATTACAGCACCACAGCCCTCAGTGAGAGCAGCTCACTCTGGCGTTGGTAGCTTGAAAAAGTAACTACTCTGGCTGTCCTCTCTGTCTCTGCCCCTTGTGAAGAAGCCACGACCCAGCTCTTGGAAGTGAGAGCTGAGCTCTTCTCCCTGTGTGCAACGCTGAAGGAATCCAAGAAATTCAACTGCCAGCGCTGAATCCAAGAAATTCAACTGCCAGCGCGTCTCTAGTTTCTAGAAAGTCACACTTTCTTCAGATGCAAGTTCTCCAGCTTTGTCCCTGGCTGTCATAGCGCTGTGAGCTGTTTAAAGCTTCTTTCTAAACTCTCAGAGATAACAGGTAAGTGTTCTCATGATAAAGGGATGAAGTGATGATTGATATTAATTAAAAAACATCATATGTTACATTGTATTTGGCATGAAACAGTCATAGATTTAAAAATGAAAAATAATTTATTGGTAACAGTTTTAGCTTTATTATAGAGATAATTATACATTAATTCAATTATTGAGCTGGTAGCGTGTGTTTTTATGGAATTTCCACATTGGGAACTCCCTCCCTTTCTAATAATATTTTTGAGCACATAAACAAAGTAGGAGCGAAGACTAAAAGACAGGTTTTCTCCTAAAACTAGAAACAGATTAACATAAATTTCAATAATGAGAAACAGAAGGATGTTATTGTACAATGATAAATTTTTGTTTCTTTTTAAGTTTTTTATTTTTATCTTGATAAAAATTTTTATCACATTTGTGTGTGTGCAAAGGAGGTGAGAGGAGAGCGTGCAGGGTTTAATTCTCTTCTACTATGTGAAGTCTGGGGATTGAACTTGCAGAGCTGTGCTAGGCCCAGATATCTTTACCCGCCAAGCCATCTTGCCAGTCCACATGATAAAATTTTTCAAAACTTATCTGTTCTTCATTGGGAAATGAAAAGTTTGCTTGGTGTCCTATACTCACTTGTATCCAAGCAGCCACCTCCTGAGTGAAGACATTCTCTGGAGTAGCGTCAGGCATTGGCCGCGGCTGCCCGACAACCAGCAGTCCACCCTTTCACTGATGACAGTTTTATTTACTTCCTACTGTGTTCTCGGTTTTATGAATGGAGCTTATTTGTGTCTTAAGCTGTCCTCAGACTTGCTAAGGCGAGTACGATGGTGTGGAACTCACAATTGAACCTGGGCCTCGGCCTCCTGAGGTCTAAGCTCACGTTCTGATTGGTGAAGTATTTTCACTTAGTAGGCATTGAGGTTGTTGTATGCATAAGAGACTCTGATCCCTGTAGCTTTCTCCAGAAGTTTGCTTGTTTGTTTTCTTTAGCACCGTCCCCATGCCAACGTCCCATCATCAGTCACAGGAAAATGTAGCATCCCTCATTTCTCCCTGGGATGAGTTATGCTCTCACATTTGCTTCATCTTTAGATTTTCCTGGCCCTGAGCTGGTTCTTATTTTATTCCTTACTATCAACTACATGAGGAGTACCGAGTGTCTACCACACACCATATGCTGCATAGCAGGCTTTGAGCTCACAAAACTACCAGCGGTTAAGTCAGAAAGTCTGTTGCTGAGAACCATCCATGCAGCTAGCTCAGTGGGCGAGGCTCAAAGGAAGGTTCCGGGTGTTCAGGGATGCGTCCTAGCATAGATTGGCCTTTATGTAAGTCTAGGGAAGTGGTTAAATCGCCAGGAATGAGGAGTGGTAGGGGAAACAGAACGTCTTGATTTCTTCTGCTGCTGCCGTGCAATCGCCACAGAAAGTTCTACCAGCAGACGGGTGGGGACTTTTCACATAGCAAACAATTGATTCTGTGGCACCCGGTGCCAGAGAAATGTCCTCCAATCTGATTCAGTTCTGATATCATCTTCCCGGAGATAACATCAGACCCCCCAGGTTGGAGACACCAACTCCCCGAAAATGCAGCTCCTACTTCCAAGCCTTGGGCGGTTTTGCTTGTGCTTTTGGACCAACTGACTATAAATCATCGTTGCTAGGACTTCCTCCTTGAATTCAGCTGATCTGTCTGAACGACTCACTGAACTCAGAGGAGCAGGCTTACCAGGTTATTATGAAAGAGAAAGGGAAGAAAGGGGAAATTAGATTTTCTGTTTCTATGATTCATCTCAGGAAAGAGAAATTTTAGTTTCTATAGTCTGCCTTGAGGAAGGAGTTCTAAGCTAAGAACCAGGTACAAAACCAAGTATACTTCATAATCTTACAAGGGGAAAGGCCAGCACGCACAGTTGGGAGGCAAGAAATAGAGTTTCTGGGAAGCTCCCGGTTGTTTTGTTTGGTCCAGAGCTCAGTAACTGAGACAAAGGCTAGAAGTGGCCTTAATCTGTACAGAGTCATGGTGCCTTCTGTCTGCCTCAGTCCTGTTCTCGGTGGTCGTTTGCTTTGGGTCTTGCAGAGCAGTGTGCATTGTGGACCAAAGGAAAACCTGCTGCCAGTACACATCTTTAAAATGGAGACTGGGGTTGATGTAGTAATTATGACAAGATCTGTGTTGTGACAGACAGCTGATGGGATAGGATGGGGGATGGATGGAGGATGGATGGATGGGGTGGGGAATGGAATGGGGGACGGGATGGAGGATGGATGAGATAGGGTGGTGTGGAAATAAAACTCTCCTTCCTGCTCAAATGCCTAGAATCTGTCACTGGAATAGAGAGACAGAGAAGCAACCTCTCACTTGACTGATGAGATTTTGAGCTCTGGCCAAGCCTCTGGGTGTGAATTCCGGAACAATGTGGACCTTGGCACTGTGGGTGTTCCCTCTACTTTGCAAATTCAGCCTGGCAGGTAGGTCAGCTTTCGTGGGTCATGCAGTTCATATGTTTTTGGATGAGAAATTTTAACTTCAGAACAAAGAAATTATGAACATTTGCAGATGAGCAACATAGAATCTGTGAGATTTTGAGTGAGTGTGTGTGTGCGTGTGCATGCAAGCTTGCATGCGTGTGCTGACAACAGAAAGTGCATGTTCTTACATTAAGTTTGGAGAGATGATTTGTCATGTTCTTAAATGAAGAGATGCCCTTAAGATCAAGATCATTTAGACATGTAGTCCACAGGCTACATAGCAGGTTAGCTGTGAATGAGACCCAACACATTTATTGATCACAACATCTTGCCACAGTATCAGAGGGCTAGACAACCTAAGGGATAGCTATAAGTATAGTCCAGCATAAAATTGCAAGCTTACTTTATGAGAAAGCTTTTGCAATCTTTGCTTGTAACTCAGTTTCATGGTTCTCAAGACTGAAGCTTATAGATGAGTTTCTCAAGCCGATGTCAAAAGTTTGATCACACCTAGACCATGCTAACCTAAGAGGCGATTCATTTTATCACAACTTACTTTTAAAAAATTAAGATAGAAAGAATCACCCAGGTCTGGATATTAAAAGGCAAGGGAAGTGCCATTTACTAGCAATTGTATGTTTCTTGCATGTCAGATGGTCAAGGCATTGCCCCATGACCATTTCTAATCTTAAAGGGCCAAGGGTAAAGTTCTCTGGTGTGTTCAAGAAGAGATAATGATACTGAAGAACATTTACTCTTCCTTAGGTTTCTTCTGTGATATCCATATCAAATGTCTTGGTTTCTCTTGTATGGCAAGCAGAAAGCTCTGAACAAAGGCAGCCTGATGTGGGATTCCCCTCTGTATGCTGTGAAAACCATTGGTTACTAAAGAAGCTGTTTTGGGCCTGAAATAGGGTGGAGCAGAGCTAGGCAGGGAAAACTAAACTGAATGCTGGGAGAAAGAAGGAAGAGTTGAGGAGAAGCCATGTAGCCCCACAAGAGACATACTGGGGGTGGAACTTTACTGGGTAAGCCACAGCCACATGGCAATACACAGATTAATGGAGATGGGCTAGTTTAAGATGTAAACACACTTCCATGAAAGAACAATTCCATGTCTTGAAGAAACTGAGGTCATAAGACTCTTGTCTTGTTTTCTTAGAGTTATCTCACAAGCACTCGGAATTCTCCTCACACAACTCTGTTCTTGGATTATGTTCTGACACTGTAATTTATTCTCAATACTGTTTATGAATATGTAAATTGTACTACTTAGGGACGCCTTATGGCTCTAGACCCCCGTTCTGAATTAAACACTGCATCCGTTTTCTGTTCAATAGGAACATCGGCTCTAAGATGTGTTTTCTTTAGGGAAAAATGGTTGGTGCATAAAGGTATAGCATAAACCAGCATTTTTGAGCTTTTCTTAAGTCCATATCATAATCACTTATTCGGAGGCATTCATTTGATGCCTGGCTTAGTAATTCACCTGCAGTTAATATTCACTTACAGTAGGTTTTGCTTCTAAGTATTTTTATTAGGAATGAATGTAAAAGTTTGTTATAATTTTTTTAAGTAGAAATCAGTTCTTCAAAGGGAATAACTGAAATGACAAATATTTCCTGAGTCTGATTAGGAGACTGCACCTAGCAAATGCCACTTGGACAGTGTTGATTAAACTATGGTGTGCCAGCAATGGTTTCTGTGCACTGATGCTATGTTTCTCTGACTTTTCCCTAGTTCTGCCAGCTAAGCCCGAGAACATTTCCTGCATTTTCTACTTTGACAGAAGTATGAATTGTACTTGGAGTCCAGAGGAAGAAATTGGTGACACCAATTATACCGTGAGGCTGACTTAGTAAGTGTGGGGAACTGTGTGTGCTCTCAGCAGGAGGCAGAGACGTGTGTGGTGTGTGTGTGTGTGTGCTCTCAGAGGGAGGCAGAGACGTGTGGTGTGTGTGTGTGTGTGTGTGTGTGTGCGCTCTCAGAGGGAGGCAGAGACTGTGTATGTGTTTGTGTGTGTGTGTGTGTGTACTCTCAGCAGGAGGCAGAGGTTCACCCAGGAGTCAAGTCACTTAGAAGGAAGACGTTTCTCAGTGACAACTTGTGTGACAGCTATCTCTATAGAGTGGCTAGGTGGCATCTCAGTTCCTTACTGATATGCTGACAGGATTGAAGCTGCAGAGGGACGACTGTAGATCACATGGTGATCTGCCCTTAGAGGTGCCAGAGTGGCCAAGAGTGGTCCCCAGTTTGGAGCAGAGTGGGAAGGTCTTGGTCATACTCCTTTCTAGAAGGAGCTGTTTTTCTGCATGGATCCAGATACGGTGTAATGGCAGCCTAGAGCTAAGAGGATTCGCCTCAGTCCGCCACTGCTTTTTAAGGTCCTGCTGTCCGTTCAGTGGCCACTGCTTTTTCTTCACTGCCTCAAGCATCCATTTTGATTTCATTTCCATAAGAATAGAAATTTTTATCATTTAAAATTGCAATTCTAGCAAATAGTCAAGTGTTTTAGTATTGCAAGTGTTTGTTTGCTTGTTTATTGTAAAAAAGCTAATAAAACTATTATTTCTTGTTCCCTTAAAAACAAAAGTATTCAGGTTGGAGATTATTGTGAGATGGATTGCTTTTTCTGTTTCAAATAGAGAACCAGTTGTTGCAAGTCTGTTTGTGTGTGTGTGTGCTCTCAGCAGGAGGCAGAGACTCTGTGTATGTGTGTGTGTATTCACAAGTATGTGCACTGAAAGAGAAGTCTACTTAATGTTCCCAATAGAAGAAACAAGAAAGGAAGAAAAACAGAATAAATCCTCCCCCTAGGGAAGAGAGAGGGCACAGGGACATCCCCATGGCTGGTAGTTTTTAATCAGGACTTTAAAGAGATCTGGAAGTGTGCAAAAGGAAAGAAAGGGTGCCCGCCACTCAAAGTTATGACCTGCAAACCTTAGCTATAGAACTAGCAACCATCACAGTCCACACTTGGGATTTACTCCGTTCGTAGAGTACTGTCTGTGGCTTCACCTTGTTCACCCTATACAGACCCCTATGTGGTACAAACATCACCTCCCTCGCTTTACAGAAAACCTAAGGAACTGGCTCGAAGGCAAAGCTAGGATCAAACCCAGCTCTTCCTAGAGCCTGTGCCGGTGACACAACACTACCCCAACCTCCAGGTTCTCTCTGATCCTCAGATTCCACATGTCTAAGCTCTGTTCCTCCCCAGTACACACTCACAACTTGCAAACTGAGCCTCTTATTCAGTTCTGCTCCATCTCTGCTCCATCTGATCAACCTCAGGACCACGTAGGTTATGTTCATGCCCACCTGTCACCACTCTGGAGGCGTTGGCACCTCTTAATCCTTTCTAAATAGTTCATCAACTAAGCATGTAAATATCTGATCTTACAGGGGCCATTTTCATTCAAATCACCACGTCTACCTGTCCTCTATCTATTATCTATGTGTTTATTATCTCTTTATCAATCTTTTATTTATCTGTATGTAGAGCTATCTATCTTAATGACTTTTTAAAGAACAATATACAAATGATAAAAATTCAGCATGAAACACAGAAATGTTTTCAATTGCATCCTCGAAAGAGTAATTTAAACATCTTTATGAAGAGCTTTCCAAGCGTCTCTGACAAATCACATAAATGTATGTTTTTATAAAACTGATCAATCTGTACATGTATGTATCCTATTAGAAGGTGGTGTATCTTTCCACATAAGTAACCCTGAGTATAATAATAGCTATAATTTTAAATATTATTTATATTTATAATAATTTATTTAGCAAACCATCTGATGGTTTCCCTATGTCGCCCTAGCTATCCTGGAACTCACTCTGTAGACCAGGCTAGCCTCGAACTCAGAGATTCATCTGCCTCTACGTCCTGAGTGCTGGGATTGAAGTCATGCACCACCACTGCCTGGCTTGAAAGGATAAATTCTTAAGGCTCTAGCTTTAATATTCTAATTCTAGTCTGCATTTGAACAATCTGTTCTTTATTTCTTAAAGTAGGGATGCATTATCACACAGTCTATGGGGTTGATTGTAATCTGTTTGTTGTTTCTGATGGTAAGAATACACAGTCATATACAAAGTCTGCTTGTCTCCAGGTCTGTGTGGCTCATGGCATCTCAGGCAGGCAGGATGCAGGGACCCTTGGCAGAGAGATACAAATCCTGGACCAGACACTTCTGAGAAACCCATTGCAAAATTAACAAATACTATTTAGAACCTTTAAGTGTGATTTTGTTTTCAGCAGTCTGTACTGAACTCATGGTGAATTTCCTTTTCTCTCGAAGCTCCTTTGGGAAAAAGAGTTGCATCAAGCAGGTCACAAATGCTTCGTGTTCCTTTCCCAGTTCGTATATAATATACCCAGATATCTGCACTGTTGAAGTAGAAGCTCAGAACGGAGACGGGAGCACGAAATCTGACATCACAAGCTGGAACCTCGACCACATACGTGAGTGGCTGATGACATCAGTGTCGTTACATTGATAATTACTCTCCCGCTTCCTTCTCAAAATAGACTCGGAGTTTGAGGGAGTAATAGGTATGTGCTGTGAGCCTAGAAAAGATGCCTATTGAAGAAGGAAGGGGAGGAGAGGGAAGGAGAAGATGGAAGAAATTAATTAAATGAGGAAAAAGAGTGATAAACAGGAGGGTTCTGGCTGACCATTGATCTCTTTTGCAGTATGAGACATGAATGGCTCTCAGAGAAATAACCAGGGTCTCCCCAGCATGTCATCGTTGCTCGTGAAGGAAAAGAGGAACTCTTATTTTTAAAAAAACTGTCTCCAATTGTTGTCTTTCAAACTTTAAAAATTTTTTTAACCATAAATTTAAAGTGACTGCTTTATTTAAATATAATTAATATACTATAGATTCAAAGTGTTAAAGTATACAATTCAGTGGATTTATTATGTGCATAAAATTCTTTAAATATTGCCACTAATTCAATAATAGGATTAAGTTCAATATAATTAAAAAAAAACTTCATACTTAACAGTAGCAAGTTCCTAATCATTT
Source organism: Alexandromys fortis (assembly GCF_014885135.2). NCBI lineage: Eukaryota > Metazoa > Chordata > Mammalia > Rodentia > Cricetidae > Alexandromys > Alexandromys fortis. The sequence continues at coordinate 2,956,304 of NW_026067959.1, read as the reverse complement.
ATTTGCCTTTTCCTCCAACTTCTAGCAACTTCAAGCATGTTTTTTTATCCCTATAGATTTACCTACTAGGACCATTTCATATGAATAGAATTGTATAATATGTGGCTTTTTTATCTGGCTTCTGTAATGACTTCAAGGTCTGTCATTTGTTAAGACTCTGCTCCATTTTGATGGTTGACTTGCATTCCATGAAATGGGTGTGTCATCTTACGGCGATCCATTTGTCAGCTGGGGTACATTTAGGTTGTTTCTATTTTCTGGTTAGTATGAATAGTGCTTCTGTGAGCATCGGTATAAACGTTTGCTTGAAAAATCTCTTAAATGATCTTAGATCTATACCTACTGCAATTGCTGTGCCCCATGGCAACTCAGTTTAACTTCTTGAGGATTTGCCAAACTTGGTCAAAGTAGCTGTAGCAGTTACCATTCTCATTGACTGTGTATGAAGGCTCCGGTTTCTTCACAGTCGTCCTGGTGGGTCAGTGTGACTTGTACCCCACTGGGGTCCTGATTCATATTTGTGGCATCTGCAGTGACTGTTTCATTTAAAAATTTTGCCCATTTTTACTTTCTTTGAAAAGTATTTCATAGCCGGGCAGTGGTGGCGCACGCCTTTAATCCCAGCAGAGACAGGCAGATCTCTGTGAGTTCGAGGCCAGCCTGGTCTACAAGAGCGAGTTCCAGGACAGGAACCAAAAGCTACAGAGAAACCCTGTCTCAAAAATAAAAAAAAGAAAAAAAGAAAAAAAAAAAAGAAAAGGATTTCATTGGCTATACTAATACCAGCAATGGCTTTCATCATGGCCTTTCCACACACATATAAAACATATTTTGATAATATTCCTCCCATGACTTTTCTTGTCCCGCTCCTACCCCACTGATCCCTCCCCAGCTCTGTTGTGTCTTAATGTTTCTTTCTATTTGGAATAGGCGATTAACAAATATTTTCTCCCTTTGTTTGGATGATCTTTAACATTATTTTGATCTTTTAAATTTTTTGATAGTGTCTTTTTTAGACAGCAAAATAAATTTGATGAACTCAGTGCACCGGTTTCTCTTTTATTGCTTGTGCTTCAGAGATTGTCTCTAAGAAAGAAATCATCACCAACTTTAATTAATTTTTTGCTGTGTTTTCTTCTAAGGTTTTTAAATGACTGCACTTTGCGCATTTGTTCCAAGTAATTTTGATTGTTTGACTTTAGTGTTTGGGGGCAGGTTTGCCTCACATTATACAGCTAAGATGAAATTTGATTCTCATGTCCTCGGCCTCTCAGGTGCTAGGGTTATAAGCGTGGACTACCATGCCTGGTCCATTGAGCTCACTTTTTAAAAGGTGTCTTTTTATTTAATTTTAATTTTGTGTGTGGGTGTGGGTGCATGCACATACATGGGCCCAGGACCTTATAAAGGCCAAGGGAGTCGAACCTCCTGGAGCTGGACCTGAAAGGTGATTGTGAGCTACCTGACGTGGGTGCTGGGACCTGAACTTGGGTCCTCTGTGGTAGCACTACACACTCTGAGCCATGTCTCTAGCCTCCTGGAGTAGTTTTTAAACATAGTGCTAACAGCATTGGTCAGCTTTTTGTTGCTATACCACGTATCTAGACTGTTTATTAAAGAGAAAAGACTTATTTTAGAGGGTTCAGTCTGTGCCGGTCAGCCCCATTGTTGCAAAGCCCTTTACTTCCTGGCTGGAGAAGAAAACAGAAGAGAGAAAGTCATCACGCTCCATTGTCCTCTTCAAAAGTAAACGCCTAGTGCCCCCCCAAAACTGCCTACTAGGCTCCACCCCTTAAAAGTGCCATGACCTTCCAGTAGCCACAGGTGAGAACCAGACTTCTAATACAGGGACCTAAAGATTAACAGTGTGACATTCTTTTTAGAAACTAAACATTTTTTTTAACTTTAGGTTGTTTCTGTTGAGCTATATATTTTTCTCCACTCCTCTCCCTTCAGATGTTCATAGGTGTGTGGAATGATATCCGGGTCTTAGATTCGGTTCTGTTGGTCCTCCTGTCTGTTTTTATGCCAATACCAGGCTGTTTTCAGTACTGTAACTCTGTAGTAGAGTTTGAAGTCAGAGAAGTATTTAAAGTTCCTTTATTGTACAGGATTGTCTTGGCTATCCTGGGTTTTTTGCTTTTCCATATGAAGTTGAGTATTTTTCTTTTGAGGTCTGTGAAGAATTTTGCTGGGATTTTGATGGGCATTGTATTGAATCTGTAGATTGCTTTTGGTAAGATTGACATTTTTATTATGTTAATTCTACCTATTCAAGAGCATGGGAGCTCTTTCCACTTTTTGGTTTCTTCTTCAATTTCTTTCTTCAAAGATTTAAAGTTCTTATCATACACTTGTTTGGTTAGAGTTACTCTGAGTTATTTTATGCTATTTGTGGCTATTGTGAAGGGTGATGTTTCTCTGATTTCTTCCTCAGCCCATTTATCATCTGTGTACAGGAGAGCTTTTTTGAGTTAATCTTGCTACATTACTGAAGGTGTCTATGAGTTGTAGTAGTTCCTTGGTAGAATTTTTGTGGTCACTTATGTAAACTATCATATATCATCAGCACATAGTGAGAGTTTGACTTCTTCTTTTCTGAGTCATAGCCCCTTGACCTCCTTTTGTGGTCTTTATTGCGTTAGCTAGGACCTCAAGTATGATATTGAATAGATATGGAGAGAGTGGACAACTTTGTCTTGTTCCTGATTTCAGTGAGATTGTTTTGAGTTTCTCTCCATTTAGTTTGATGTTGGCTGTTGGCTTGCTGTATGTTGCCATTATTATGTTTAGATATGTTCCTGCTCTCTCCAACACCTTTATCATGAAGGAATGTTGTATTTTGTTGAAAGCTTTTTCGGCATCTAACGAGATGATTATGTGGATTTTTTTTTATTTTTCAGTTTGTTTATATGATGGATTACATTGACAGATTTTTATATGTTGAACCATCCCTGTATCTCTGGGATGAAGCTGACTTGGTCATGGTGGATGATTTTTCTAATATGTTCTTGAGTTTAGTTTGCCAGTATTTTATTGAGTATTTTTGTGTCAATGTTCATGAGTGAGATTGGTCTGTAATTCTCTTTCTTAGTAATATCTTCCTATGGTTTTGGTATCAGGGTAATTGTAGCCTCATAAAAAGAGTTTGGCATTGTTCCTTCTGTTTTTATTGTGTGAAACAATTTGAGGAGTATTGGTATTAGTTCTTCTTTGAAAATCTTGTAGAATTCTGTGCTGAAACCATCTGGTCCTGGGCTTTTTTTGGTTGGGAGACTTTCGATGACTGTTTCTATTTCCTTAGCAGTTATAAGTCTATTTAATTTGCTTAGTTGGTCTTTATTTAATTTTGGTGATATTTATCCAGAAAATTGTCCATTTCCTTTAAGTTTTCCAATTTTGTGGAGCACAGATTTTCAAAGTATGACCTGATGATTCTCTGGGTTTCCTTCATGTCTGTTGTTATGTCCCCCTACTTCAGGATTTTTCAAGAAAATTGTTTTTATTTCTTTAAGCCAGGGCTTTGGTCTGTATCAACCAGCCTTACTCGTTCTAGGACTATAAATGTGAGTCACCATGCTTGACTGAAATACATATTTTCAAGAAAGGAAATTGGGGCCCATGATGTTGGCAGTGTGCAAGGAAAATGAGTGGCATTTTCTGGTGGCCATTCTCTGTCATGGGGGCCAAGGACACAGGCCTGCTAGATGCTCCTGCCAACTCTTCATAAATAATTCAGTTGTAGGTTATTCCATGAGCCATATTTTGCCTATGACTGCATTCTTGTCATCACTGAATATATTCTTTTGTTTTGCCATCATTTTGCCTGGTGTTGAGTAAAGGACTTATTTGCGCAGGACTCATGGGAGCAATCCTCTTCTGCCTGGGCATGCTCTTTCCTTTGGTACAGGGCTTTGGGAGAGTGATGTTCTCTTCCCACTGCCCTGCTGGTGGATCTGCGTATAGCAAGCCACAGATTATGGGCTGTAATTGGCTCTCTGGGATGTCTGTGCACTCAACTCTAGATTGATGTTGTTAGTATCTTCTGTCAGTCTGTAATTATGAGGGTTTATTTATTTATTTATTTATTTATTTATTTATTTTTAGTGAAAACTGAACCACCTATAATTTTAAGCGTGAATCCAGTTTCGCGTCAGATGTTCCAGATATGGTGGAAACCCCGTGAGAATATTCTTATCGATCCTCTAAGGTGCACCCTTCGGTTCAGGGCTGTGAACAGTACCCACTGGGTAAGTTCCGCCATTACGGTATTTCTGCTAGAGCCCCAAGGAAAGACTTCACTGACAGCTTTGCTCATCTGGAATTGTGTTTTTTTTTCTTTTTACATGGAAAGCAGGAAAAAAATAATAGTGACTATTGTACTATTCTACTTCTCCATCTTCCGTTTGTGATTTTAGCTTGGAAGCATATTCTACCATATGCATTTTGTATTCTGAGCACAGTAACACCCTAAATACTTAGAAATTTGCTTTTATAGTATACCCTGGTTTGTGTACGGCAGTGTTGGCCACCAGAAATTTAACGAAATTTCAAGTGTTTTTTAATTACCATTGGATTTCTTCATGGAAGTCTCATCCATCATTTCAGCCTATTTAGACTCTTTATTCTGCTACCCCAAACTTACCATTAACATTTTGCTTTCTGATGTTTAAGACCTTCAGATTTGATAACTTCTATAGCTTTATCATTCATAAAAGTGGTGACTGATTCAGAGCCCTGTGGCAAACCAGCAGACCCTCAGGGACAGTGACTCTTATTTCTTTGGTTGTCATTTATTTTCCAGACCTTTGTGATTATATCTAGTCACATGACATTCAGCCTATGTTTTAAACATGTCTAGACAGCTGTCATGGGCCTTTTCCCACCCACAGTAAAATAGTCCATGCTGTCTCTGTTTCTGCTTAGCGTCCATTCTGTCTTTCAGAAAGAGGTCAGTTTCGAGGATCATAACAAGGTCTACAACCTCACGGGGCTTCAGGTTTTCACGGAATATGTCATAGCTCTACGATTCAAGACCAATGAGTCAAGATTTTGGAGCAACTGGAGCCAAGAAATAAATGGAGTGACTATGGAGGAAGGCAAGCCACTCTCTGCTATTCCTCGTCTGCTTATCCTGGCTCTAGTCTTGCTGGCTTTTGACACATGCCATGCTTGGGATTCATCTTGAGAAAAGCAAGTCCTAGCCTATCTGTGGGCCCCCTCTTCATAAGCACTAATAGTATCTGCTGAGCCCCTGGGAGAGAGCCGTGTTCCTCAGATGACTAGTTACTATAGCAATCTATGTTCCCAGAGAAATAGGATCTTATCTGTCATACTCTTTAGGAGATTTTTTTTAAAAAAATATTTATTTGCTTGCTTTATGTATATGCATGCTTACCTTTATGCCAGAAGAGGACATCAGATCCCACTATAGATGATTGTGAACCACCATGTAGTTGCTGGGAATTGAACTCAAGACCTCTGGAAGCAGCCAATGCTCTTAACCACTGAGCCATCTCTCCAACCCCCTCTTAGGAGATTCTTACACACTAGAAGTGATATGATTTCCTATGAAGACATCCTATGATAAGTTGAAGCTATACATCTTAAACCTTTAAAATAGTCACTAAGTATATGACTGTAGTGATAATACAAGAAAATAGGCCACATTTTTAATGACAGCAAGAGAAAGAGTCAGTTCACACACTGGCCGCTGGAACAACTTCTGTACTCGTGACCCAGGATTTGTTTTTCTTCCCGAGCCTGCTTAAATTTCTGTGAGACCAGCTTGGAGCTATCACATATTTGCCATATTCAGCCTTTTGGTTGGATTCTGGAACCCACACGATACCTTCTGAATTTGCATTCCTCATGGGAGGGGTTCAGGCTTAGTCTGTAACCTTCTCTTCATGGATGTAGCTTCAGGCATGGGGAACTGTGCCTGTCTCGTCTGAGATTCAGTTCTTGCATGCCATGCTCTGGTAATGTGGGAAAGGTACCACAGAAAATTCAAAACCACATGCTTGGGTGATAGGACCAGGTCTAGCACATAAATTTTTTGATTAAAATTGTATGCGTTTGTCATATATTTTATAGACATCATCTCTGAATGCCCAAGCAATACAAATAACTATAGGTATAAAACATCACATAAAATGCATGCTAAAAAACAGCCAGGTGTGCTGAATAGTCAGGGCTGAGCTGCGCTCTTCCTGTGAAAACATCAGAATAAACCTCACGTTCATGGCCCAAACTGTCCTCTTCCCAGCTACACCCTTCACCGGGCAGTTCGGTGATGAAATAGCACCTGGAGTGTGGTTGTGGCTTGTCCAAATCTCCTTGCTGTTGCCATCATTTTTCTTTCATGGTGCTATCATGGCTCATTCTAACAATTTAAAAAAAAAAAAAAGCCGAGCCTGCTTCTCGGTCCAGTATGTCCTCATGTCATGTCCTCAACTTATTCTGCTGTCAGCATGACAAGTTATTATTTCTTCTGTTTATTAGTTCAGCTGGGTGTCATTTGCTGACTAACCCAGATCAGCACTTACAAACCGCCCCCAGAGAACTCTGGCTCTGAGAAGAGCATTTTTTTTTTTGGCTTTTGTTTTTCTTCATTCTTTTTCAGGATGAGAGGGCTAGATGATTGTATGACCTAAACTCCAGAAGTTCCTAAGTTCTTGTTTTCCAATTTATAAATCATCTATTCCCTATTTCATAATAGAATTCTAGTTGTCTAATTCATATCTCCTCAAACCCTATAATTATTTGAAAAGTTCTAAGCCAAATTGAGGTGCTACCTTTTTCTTTTAACCTATTCATTATTAGGACTATCTGTCTATTGATCTGAAAAGTTCTGTTTAAATATCTATTCATATGGTGCATAGCCAGGATTTAAATCCTGGCTGTGTTACATAAAAGCTTGTATAAGTTGGCAATTCCTTCATTTCTCTATGAGGATGGTAATGTCAAGTCCCCACAGTGATGGGCTGTAGGGATTATATGTGCTCATCCAGATAAGACACTTAGTGCAGTGGTACTTGCTAGAAGTTAGCCACTGTCATTGTTGGTCATTGGTAGGTCTACTAGTATGTGATTGATTGCAGATGGAAGGGCTAGTGTATTAATGTACACAGGTGTCAAGTTTCAGAGGACAAAGTGCGTTTCCGCCCAGCTTTAGGGGACCAGGTGAATCCCAATGGAGCATATTTTACTCTTCTTCCTTTACATTGTTATTAAGTTATCAGACGAAGAGCAGATTTATTTGGAGATGTGTTTGATTCCAGCCCTTCAGCCCCAGAATAAAGACCTTGTTGGGCATTACAAGGCTGACTCCCTTCTCTCTGCCTTGTTTGTCCCCTCCTTGCCAAGGGCAGGGTGCCCGGTGGTCCGGGGAATATCTACTGTCAGTTACGCAGTCCTTCTTGTTCTTTCCAGTTCCGCACATCCTGGACCTGTGGAGAATTGTGGGCCCAGCCGGCATGGACGGAGTGAGGAAGGTGGTGCTGCTGTGGAAGGTGATCTTTTTTTGCCGTACTTAACTCCCTGGTTAGAAGCCTTTGGTGGCAGTGCACACCTTTAACCCCAGCACTCAGGAGGCAGAGGCAGGTGGATCTCTGTGAGTTCAAGGCCAACCTGGTCTACAAAGCAAGTTCCAGGATAGTCAGGGCTACAAAGAGAAACACTTTCTCAAAAAACCTGAAAACAAAACAAAAAGCCTTTAGTCTCCTCCCCTTAAAACCCCGTGATGCTCGATGTTTTACCCTAACATCCTGTTCTATAGGTCCTTGTGCTGCCTCAGAGCTCACAGCTGTGCAGGTCAGAAGCTCCCCATCAGCTACCCTGTAGAGAGCCCAAGTACACATCACAGACATGGGATACTTTCTCCGATCTGAATCATTATAATTGGGGCAATTACAAAGTGCAACTTCAGGATGCACTGTGGTCTTCCTGAGGAAGCTACCCCGGGGCTGCCATCCCCTAGAATATAGTGCAGGGTTTTGCAACCTCATCCTTACACCCAAGAAGAGCATCGACGGGGGTCAGGTCATCTGATATTGCCGACATATTTGAGACGTGTGTTCTTGTAAGTACTAAAGTAGTGTGGTGTGCAAAGGCAGAAGAGCGGTCACATGATCCTTTCTAGGATGAAAACCTGGACCTGAGGGGAAAAAGATGGTGGGTGATACAGGGAAGATGGGGAGGGAGGAACTAAGAAGAAAAGAGGAGGGGAAGGGACAGAAAGGAAAACAAAGAGGGAAACAGGAAAGGAAGGGGCAGGTAGAAGACAAGCGGCAGGAAGCAGGAAAGAAAGAAAGGAGAGGTTGAAGGGAAGAAGAGATGGTGAAGAGGGAAAATCTGTTAGAGCTCGATCTCACATGTCTCCAGGGCCACTAGGAAGTGATCCATTTGCTGAAGCTTGGCAGCTTAGAGCTTTTTAAATGGAGACATCACCCTAGCTGGCTGAGTGACATCCAAAACCAATTGCTGCAGGCTTGACAGTGCTTTTGTCTATGCCCTTGGGACACCCTTAGGTGGCAGAGGCAGGGGCATAGGAGAGCACAGCCAAAGTTGGGAAGTCATTGCTATGAACCCCAGATGCGGTGAGGTGTGGAAAGAGATGGCTCTGTTCACACTCTTGTCTTTGGGCAGGAAAGTGAAGGATGAACCTTGCGAGGTCTTAGCTATACTGTGGAAGGTAGGAGGCAAGAGGCCAGCCTGGGAAGTAAGTGACCAGACTTTCCCACCCGCCTCCTCCTCCTTGCAAGGGGACTGTATTCTTTATGCCTCAGTAGGAGAGGGTTTTCTAAGAATTCAACTTACTTAGCAAGGCATTCACTAAAAGACTCGAAAGTCTGATAGTGGTATAGGTGGTGAGATTCTAGGATTGTCCTGAAAATCGCTGATCTGGACACACTAAAAGTAGTGACTAAGATGGGCTCAGTGGTGGGGTGTTTGGCTAGTGTGGGTAAGACTGAAAATGAACAGAAAATAAAACCCAGCAAAATTTATAAGATATGAGTGCCATATCGGCAAAGGCTAAAGGGGAAAGAAAAATAAGGCATTGTCTTGGGAGACAGGGGGACCCTCGTCCTTAGAGGTTCTAGCTGATCTTTCATTGCTGTGGTCAATGAAAGGGAATTCCTGGGCTGTGATGATGCTGGGTTAAAGTGAATTAAAACTCTGTCTGACCGCAGGTCCTCTCATTTTGCTCCATGATGTTTGCAATCAGTAGCGATTACCGGAAAACTTGGAATCCCTATAATTCCCGGGAAATATTCCATATGTTTACTCGCAGTCAAAACATCTGTTCAAGCCGGGCAGTGGTGGCACACGCCTTTAATCCCAGCACTCGGGAGGCAGAGGCAGGCGGATCTCTGTGAGTTCGAGACCAGCCTGGTCTACAAGAGCTAGTTCCAGGACAGGCTTCAAAACCACTGAGAAACCCTGTCTCGAAAAACAAAACAAAACAAACAAACAAACAAACAAACAAAAACAAACATCTGGTCAGTGGCTCCAAGTTTAAGACTACAAATAGGAATCTGAGTCACAGTTTATGGGCTTGCACTTCAGGCTTCCTGCTGAGGGGACTGGCAGGGAAGCCCTGAGTGTTTTGGCGGGATTACCTAGCTGGATGTCTGGTCCAGGACAGCTGTCTTCCCTCTTTAGAGCAGGGAGCTGTGGGAGTAAAAGATAAAGACACAGCTACCCACCCACCTTTGATGACTTCTGAACTTGATTTTGGCCCAGAAGGGAGAGCCTTGACTTTTTAGCTTTTATACCTCTGCCTGCGCATGACAGAATAAAGGACGCATAAGGAAGTGGACGTGGCTTGCTAGTCCCAGTTTGAACTCATGAAACTGGACTCCTGTTGAGAGTTTATATGCAGGTACCATTTGGTAAATCATCTCTTCTGGCCCTTGAGGGGTTAACATCACCACAGGGCAAATGTTACAACTTAGCATCTGATGGCTAACAAGACATTGCTCCATTTTATCACTGTTCCCGTGCCTTTCTCTTTCTGGTTTCCGACAATCTTCTTTCTTTTCTTTGGATACAGAAGGCAAAAGGAGCCCCAGTCCAGGAGAGAACACTTGGCTACAACATACAGTACTTTGCAGAAAACAGCACCAACCTCACAGAGATAAACAATGTTACCAGCCAGCAGTATGAACTGCTTCTGACTGGCCAGACACACCACGTGTCTGTGATTTCTTTTAATTTTCTTGGGCAGTCTCAAGAGGCTGTCCTGAGGATCCCAGCTGCTCATGAGGAGAGTAAGTACCCCTTCCTCGAGCATCTAGTTCCATCTGGTTGAAGAAAGAGCAGTCCGTGTCCTCGGGATAGTTGTTCCTCCTGAATCAAATAGAAAGGTCGGAACAAGGGCTCTTTAAGTTGTTGTGGGGGAACAGAACCTGCTGATACCCAATAAGACCTTCCACCCCAAGATACAGTTCCTTCAGAGCAAAGCCTGGGCTACATATTTAGAGCCTGAATCACATCACAGTCAGCGCCTGGAAGCTCTGCACGCTACTTTTGTTGGTTCTGTTTCAAGTGGCTGGGTGATGGGTTGAGCCACAGAAAAGAAAACAGTCGTGTTTGAGGCCTATGTCCTCAATGACTGTGTGCTCTCCTGAACCCTCTTCTTCCCAGATGGCTCTGCCCCAGCTGTGGTTTAGTGCTCACTGTCCTGTTTTTTCTCCTTCCCCTTCTATTTGATGGCCCAGCTAGGAAAACTGCTTATATGTGTATGTAAACTTGCCAGTTAGTTGTTGGTTAAATTCTTTTGAGACAAGACCTCACTCTGTAGCTGGCCTCTAACTTACAGACCATTCTGCTTCAGCCTCATGAGGGATGGTATTGCTGACACTAGCCACCATGTCTGGCAGTTACACTGTTGCTGAAGTAGTTCTGATCATTTTACCAAACCCAGGCAAAGCAGCAAAGCCTTATTTTCTATGTCTTGGAATAAAAAGCCTAGGTGGATTGTGTGTGAGGAAGTGAGCGCTGAACTGCACGTTTGCATGGGTGCGTGTGTGTACGTGTGCACCAGCGAGCGTGAGTGAACAAGCACACACCACTGTGGAGGCCAGGGGTCGATACCTTCCTCCACTCTCCCCGATACTGTTTGGAACATGATCCCTCACCTAGTGACCTGACAGGAAACTCCCTCCTGGCTTCCTCCCATGCTGCGACTGCAGACATGCTCTGCCATGCCTGGCTTTTAAGTGGGTACTCAGGGCCCAAACCCAGCCCCTCATGCTTGTCTAGAAAACACCTACTGAGCTTTCTCCTCAGCCTCCTCATTTTGGGATTGGTATTTCAACCTTTCCCTCCTCCTCAGGTTTCTAAGTACAATCTCTTTCTATCTTCCTCTCTATCTCTTTCCCTCCCTCTTTTCTTCCCTCCCTCCCTCCCTCCCTCCCTCTCTCCCTCCCTCCCTCCCAACATTTTCTCTTTCAAGAGAATACATACTCCACGAGGGCAGTAAATCTTTTAAAATAATATTTTTATTAATTCTTGAGAATGTCATATATGTATTTTGACCACATTCGTCTCCTTCTCCTACCTCCTCCTAGATCCACCCTCTTCCCTCAGCCTCCTCACCTCCCCCATTAGAGTTTTCTTCTTCTGTTTCTCCCTCCCCCCATGAGTCCAATTTGTGTTGCCCCACTACTCTTGAGAGTGGACCCGGAGGGCAGGGTTTTGTCTGTTCATTTGCCAGGTTTTGTTTGTTTGTTTGTTTTTTAAAAATATAATTTCTGACCACCAAACAACATAGCAGCTGACATTTGTACAACTCAGCCTGGCTCAGACATTTGTACAACTAGCTCTAGACTTCTCTGCCTTCCCTTCCCCCTTCTCTTCTTAAACCCTCTTCTGCCTTCACTTCAGGATTCTGGGAAACTCATACTTTTGTGTTTTGAGTCAATGTTTATGGTATTGAGGCAGGGTTTCTCTGTGTAACAGCACTGGCTATCCTGGAACTCCCTCTGTAGACCAGGCTGGTCTTGAACTCCGAGATCCCTCAGCCTCTGTTTGCTGAGTGCTGGGATTAAAGATCTGCACCACCATGCCCAGCTGGTCCTTAACACCTTTGTTCCAGTGTCTGGGATTCTAGTGGTATTTTCAACAAATGATACGTGATTGGAATATGTGTTTTTTATTAAATGGCGGTACTGGCGGTTCCCACCATGGCTCCGCCATGGGAAGCAATAGAGAACAGGGGATGGATACATTGTCCTTGGAGTCCAGCAGCTCTGGGATTTTTGGTCTTCCACAAGGCACCATTCCATTGGGAAAGCTAGCTAACCTCTTTAGGATGGGTGTAACCTGGAACGCTTTCATAATACAACCACATCACAAACTTTTGCGAGGAGGGAGTGAGATCCTCTCTGGAAATGTCCCACGCAGATCACTACCATCTTTGTTTTGAGGCAGGGTCTCATGTAACTGGGTTTTCCTCAGTCCACAAAACAGCAGATGACCTTGAGTTTGTGACTCCCATGTTCCTTCTTCCCAAGTGTACTACCAAGCCAGGTACATGCTGTGCCGAGGATTGAACCAGGGTCTCAAGCACGCTACCAGTTGAGTTTATCTCTGGTCTCATTGTCGTCGTTCTCTCTTGTCTCCGTGTCTCTGTCTCATTTCCTCCCTCTGCAGCACTGGGGGTGCAATACAGCGAAGCTGTCTACCACTGATATCCCTACCCACTACCATCGTTCTTAAGAAATGCATTTCTGCTAGATATGGGTTGCAACTTAAAAATACTATAAAATGCACTTTAGCTAAAGTTATGCTAAATTCACCGAGGGCTTTTTAAAAATTTTTGTATTGAAACTATTGCCTACAATGGTCCTAGACAAAGTATTGGCAATCTGGCCTGGTACATTTTTATTTTCTGCAAATGAAGTTTTTGAAATATTGCCATATGCGTCTTTACATGTGCTCTGTGGCCTCTTTGTACAACCGTTGTGTACTAGGTGGCTGTGTTATGTAGCCTGTGAACACTAAAATGTTTGCTGTCTGGCTCTTACAGAGGAAGTTTGCAGAACGTTGTCATAGACAACTAGGAAAGCATAAGTCATCCTTTTCCAGTATCGGTGACCACTGACAACAGCAGCTATTTGGTGCGGCGCCCATGTGTGTCAAAGGCTTTATCCGTGTCCGTGCATGTTAATGGAGACACAGGAAAAGATAATGTCCGTTATGCCTCTGACTGCTCTTTCAGTGTTTATCATAATTTACCACAGAAAACTAAGACTCTACAAAATTCTGTTTAATAAAATAAAATCAGCTGGGAAGAGTCAGGTAATAATATTTTTGATGCTTAACTACCACTGCATTAATATGATCAGTTGTGTATTAGGCTGTGTCAGGTGTTGTGGTAAGATGGCACAGGCTATCTCAGCCGTGAAATGCCCCACGATGCAGATGCTGTTAGATCTGTCTTCCACATGATGAAAAGATCCGGGACAGTTTTGCAGTTTGTGCACGATTTTCCCAGTGCAATTCCAGCCTGTCTCCATGAACTAAACCGCTGAAATTCGTGTTCATAAGGTGACTTTGGGATTCTGGTCACAGATGCTGTACAAGCCAAGATGGTTATGTGCCTCTGTGGGCCTCATGTTCTCATCTTTAGAATAAAGGTTTGGCAGAGATAACCCTTCAGGGTCCCTCTACTTGAACTTCCTGGATTTTGTGTGTCTTTGGTCACGGGCAGCAGTGGTCTGGTACAGGATATGGGAAAGATAAGCCACTTGTGGTGAGTCAGCCTGCGGGACAGTGGGGACAGCATCAGGGAGAGTTGGTGATGAGTCTCAGCTGGCAAAGGGGACGTGGTCCTGAGAATGGTATTTGCTAGATCCAGGGTGATCTCTCATAAGACACCAATGATGCTCGCAGTCCAACCTCTTCCCTGCTTTCAGGGCTAATCTTGTTTTCCTCTTACTCTTGAGAATGTTTTATATCGGGAGCGGGTTCCTCTTGAGGAACGGATGGAGCCAGCAATTAGTCTTTATTCTGTAGGGTGATTTAGTAACTTGTCTCTTAGTGCTCCTTAACGAGGCCAGGCCTCCCCTCTTGCATGACTGACTCATAGTTTCTGGACTCCTTTCCAACCTCCTCATGATCTTTTCCTAGCCTCATACCTGGCACGGTAGACCTAGCTCTCCGGCTCTTTCTGAGCTCCAGGATTGGTGGGCAGGAAGAGTGTGAGGTTTGGAAGCCACGCTCACTCATCTGCAGGGCAGGATTCCTTGCCAAGGCATTTGTTACCAAAGTGCCTCCAGGAGACCAGAGGAGGAAGTGGAAGACATAGGCAGGCAGGGAGGAGGCTAATTAAGCCAAGGTACCACCTTATTGTCCTACTGCCAACTGGGCAGCTTAAAATAACAGGAACACATTGGTTAGCGAGGCTAGAGGTATAAAAGCAAGCTGTGGACTGGACCATGCTCCCCGCCCCCTCCCCCAGAGTCCCTAAATGAGGACCCTCCTTAATCTTTCCATGCTTCTTGGGGCCGTAGGCTCTGCTTGGGGCAGCTCCAATAGCTCCTATTTCCCTTCCTCCTTCTCTTTCTTTTCCTTCTTTCCTTCCTTTCCTTTTCTATTGAATGTGCTTCTGTGCATATTAATTTGTAGACATGTGTGGAGGCTAGAGGCAGACATCAATTGTCTTCTTTAATAGCTCTCCACTTTATTTTTTATTTTCTAACTTTTTAGTCTAATTGGTGTTTGACTTGCATGTCTTTGTGAGGGAATCAGATCTACTGGAACTTGAGTACAGACAGTTGTGAGCTGCCAGATGGGTGCTGGGAATTGAACCCAGGTCCTCTGGAAGAACAGCCATTGCTCTTAACCACTGAGCCATCTCTCCAGCCCCAATATCTCCACTTTATTTTTTAAGATCCCGTGTGTGTGTGTGTGTGTGTGTGTGTGTGTGTGTGTGTGTAGACAGGATCTCTCTGTGTCACCCTAGCTATATTGAAGCTTGTTATGTAGGCAAACTGGCCTTGAAGAAGATCCTCATGCCTCTGGCTCCAAAGTGCTGGGATTAAAGTCATGCACCACCACCTCCTCCTAGATGTACTATTTTTAATCACGTGTATATGTGTGTGCCTGTATGTAGGTGTGTGCATGTGAGTGTAGATGCCCTGGGAGACCATAGGCATTGGATCCCCCTGACCTGACAGCGCTTGTGAACATCCAATGTGGGTGCTGGGAACCCAGTTCTAGCCTTCTGCAAGAAAAAGTTCTCTTTACTGCTAGGTCATCCCAGCAATGAAGAGACACGGTTCAATCACCGATTCCGGAGGTCACCAGTTTAGGTAGACTGAGTAGTTTCAGGGATTCTCCTGTCTCTCTCTCCCCAGTCTACTGAACTCAGTGTTTTATGTGGGTGTTGGAGATCAAATTCAGTTCCTCATGCTTGTGTCTTAAGCACTTTACTGACTGAGCCATCTTCCTGGCCTTGCCCTCCCTAATCATCCCTTTCTCATAAGGACATCAGTTACATTGAACGCAGGGCCCCATCCGCACCACATCTATGGTGGTCCCATCTTCTCATAAGGTCATTTTCTGTAGCACTGGGGATATTATTTTGGAGGATATTCATCGACTCATAAGAGATGTGCGCAGGGGGAGGAAGGGGTGGCAGGTGGAGGCGGGGGAAGTAGAGGGAGGCAGGGAGAGGCAAGAGGGGGCAGAGGAGAAGAGTCAGGAATCCTGAGGAAGAGGGGGCAATGATGTCCGGGCGTTGCGCTTCTCTCCCAGGCTCTGCCCCTGCCTCATCTTAACATCTTCAATCCTTACTTTTCTCAGTGCCACCTTTTCAAGTGGACAAATTACCTGGCTTACGTGCAGGAGTAGCCATTGGAATCTCAAGTCCAGAGCCAGTTTGGGAACCCATGAGCTTTTAGAGATGAGACTAGGTTCCCACTCCTGCTGGGAGACGTTTTGACTGGCAGAGAAGGCATGGAACATATGTCCCTTCAGGTTCTAGCTCACTAGTGAGGTCTGTTTCTGGAAAGCAGTTAGTTTGAGGGGAGAGAAGAGCAGATCAAGAAGTCATTTCATCATCAGAGATATTGGGTAAAGAAAGGGGCAAAGGATGAGAATAAAGTGGCAAGAGATGATACAGTGGAGATCTTACCGTCTGGCAGTGAGGGATGCCGGTGGGGCTGGTACGTTTGGGCCGAGTGTGGCAGCTGGGAATTTGCCCTTTCCTCTCTCTTCAGCCATCCGGTGCATCAGAGACATGCACGCCCGCCTTGCTGAGCCTCTGCTGGTGGTGGAGTGGGAGAGCTCCACTCCCGAGGTGGACTCTTGGATGGTGGAGTGGCTCCCAGAAACGGCGGAGTCGGAGTTCTCTGCCCTTTCCTGGGAGTCCGTGTCTCACGTCACAAACTGGACCATCGAGCAAGGTAGCTGGCACAGACCCTGCAGGCTCCCTTGATATGGGATTCGGTTTCACTGAAATCAACTTTTGAATTCTCTTTAAAGCTGTAATGTGAGGGACAGCACTGGAGAAGTTTAGCAATTGTCATAGTTTTCAGCATGTCCCTGGCGAAGCTGGCACAGAAAGCCTGTCCCCAGGTGGGAAGTAAACACAACCTTCTCCATACATGTCAATAGAGACACCGGGAATAATGGTCTTTACTAGATACCCTGTCAGGGCTAATCATAATTTAACACAGAAAAGGGAGTCTTTTAAAATAATGTGAACTCACAATGCATTTTGCCCATATCTATGCTAACTCCTCCCCCTGACTTCTCCCAGATCCACTCCCCATTTTCTCCATACCCCTCACAACTTTCTGTTCCTCCCTTTTTTCCTTTTGTTTTTTAATGACCCACTGAATCTAATTAGTGCTGCCCATATAGGCATAGGCGTGTGGCCATCCACTGGAGAGTGGTTGACCTACCGCAGAGTGGGGTACACACACTTAAGAGAGCTGACTCTCCCCCCACTATCCATCATCAACTGTCCATAATCGTGCCTCAGCTGGGGTGGGGCTCATGAGCTCCTGCCCACTTCATGCTGGAATGTTGACTGGTTTGAACACTTGCACAGTGACCACAGCCGCTGTGAGCTCAACAATGTTGTGCACCTGCCATGCCCAAAAACCCCACAATCTTCACCTTTACCTGAGGAGAGTCCCAGTTATCCTGGGGTGAAACCAGACTTTGGGTACCATTTGTCCTACCTCAGAAGCTCCTTTCTGTCTCAGTGGCCCATTTAAGAGTTAGGCCCCTTCCTCAGCGTCAGACAGAATAAACAGACTTTATTTAAAGAAAGTCCATTCCTCATGTGAGACTTAAGTTAGCTTCACCTGGGATGTCTCAGCACTCTGGCTGTGTCCAGGTACTTCATGGCATCTATATTAAGAACACGCTAGCCAGGCATGGTGGCATGTATTTATAGCCCCGGCCCTCTGGAGGAGGCTGGGTAGAGTGGAGAATCTTGAGTTTAAGACTATCCTGGGCTATATCATGAGACTTTGTCTCCAAAAACAAACCAAAAGCCATATAAAGTAACACTAGCAGATAGAGGAGCTAGAATTCAAGGTATTTTCGTATATACTGTTGTCAGAAGGGTTATATTTTATTCAGCAAGTGCCCAAATCATATGATACAATCAGCAATGGAGGAGGAAGGACTGGCTTCTCTCCCTGTTCATGATGGGGCTGTAAATTTTATTAGAACTGTCCTCAGTTTAGTTCTGGGAGTTAGACCATTTTAGAACAGAAGAGATGGTAGAGACCATCTTACCTAGAAACAGAATGTCTTCTGCGGGGCGTAGTCCTTCGTTTCCTCTGTTCTCCATTATGTGTACTTATGCAGTTTTTTTTCTCTCTCTCTCCATCCCCCTCTTACCTCAAGATAAATTAAAGCCTTTTTTGTGCTATAATATATCAGTGTATCCAGTGCTGGGACAAGAAGTGGGCCAGCCATATACCATCCAAGCTTACGCCAAAGAAGGAGGTACGTGTTGCTCAACCTTGGCGGAAGCCCACTTTTGTGAATTCAGATGCTGGGTTGTCATCAGGTCCAATTCTACCACAGCTTAATCTTCCCTTTCAAACGTGTTTGGCACACCTGGACCCAGTTACAGCATCATTAGATTTCAAAGGTGGGCAGATATAAATAAAGAGTTCAACAGACCTGGTCACTTCCCCCTTTACAAAGGGGAAATCGAGGTTCACAGAGGCGAAACTCCTTGCCTGACGGCACAACACAGCAGCAACTAGCGCTGGAACCAAAGTTAGCGTTAATGAAGATCAATCCAGGAAGCCCATCAAGTTCATCAGATACTCGTTGAAAGTGATTCTCTGTGAGTGTGTGCATGCTGGCCGTGTGTGTTTTGGTGCACATGTGTGGAGGCCAGATGTCAAATCTCGCTTGTCATTTCTTGGGAGCCATCCACCTTCTTGATTTTTTGAGACTGTCTCCCTGGGACCTGGGGCTTCCCCACCAGTCTAGGCTGGTTTGCCAGCAATCCCCAGAGATCTGCCTGTCTCTATCGCTTCAGCTCTGATATTACAAGCCAAGTCACCATGGCCAGCTTAACTGGACCTCAGGATTGCATGGCAAACGCTTTAGCCACTGGGCTGATGTCTTGCAGCCTCCGGGATATCTTTTAAGTGCTGGGTGGTGGTGGCACACGCCTTTAATCCCAGCACTCGGGAGGCAGAGACAGGTGGATCTCTGTGAGTTCGAGACCAGCCTGGTCTACAAGAGCTAGTTCCTGCACATTGCTCAGATTGTTTTTCATCTTTTTGAAAGTTAGCATCTTCTAGCTTCAACGCTGGCAACTGTCTCCTGATGTATACAGTTCGGCCAGGGAGGTTAGCCTTCAGCTGATCATAGCTGTGCTTTACATATAGAAATGAAAGCTGGGTGATCATTGGAATGGGGGACCTATAAGAAAGCACATTTTCTTGGTGCTTTGAAATTCCTTGTGGTCATATATGATAGGCCTGACTGAAAACAAAAGAAACAACCTGTACAAACTAGTTGATGCATCCACCTTATTTCACCCCCAGCATTTCAGGTCTTACTTGAACAATGGTAGCAACTCTGGGGTAGGTGCGGATCTTCCTGGGTGGGATTCAATCTTTGTGGTTTTTTTTTTTTTCATCTCCCTGTCCTCTGAAGCTCCATCCGAAGGTCCTAGGACCAGGGTGGAGAACATCGGTCTGAAGACAGCCACAGTCGTATGGGAAGAGATTCCCAAGAATAGAAGAATGGGATTTATCAATAACTACACCATATTTTGCCAAGCTGAAGGTGAAAAAGAATTCTGTAAGTGTTCTCAAGCTGAGCAAACTCAATCGGCCCCTCTCCCCAGATGATGTGACTTAGACCTGACACAGGAGGGGACTTCCAGGGCTATGATCTGTACCTTACACACATACCTAGCCTCTTTGTACCTCTCTGCATGTAGAGTCAAGAGCACCACCTCATGAAATAGTTGAAAGAGTTTAAAGAAGAATGTAGGCAAGCCCCCTAAAGAGGAATGGGGGTCGCTGAAGTGATTTCTCCTGCTCAGTCACGGAATGGTTTGACCCACCCCCTCAGACTCCCACGACCATTATTCCTAGCGGGATCCACCCAGCTTAAGGAGTGGGTTCATGTGCGGGGACAGACTTTGTCTGGTGGCACTGCCTGGCTGCAGAGCTCTACCACCCACTACCCTGGGTGCTTCATTTTAAGTCCACAGTATCTCCTGGCACCGTAAACTCTGGGCTATGTTTGGATTCTCATTTAGGTTAAATTTGATTTTGTTATGGTAGGGTATACATAATGTAAAAATTAGCACTAAACATTTTTAGATCTTAAGAACGTTTATCGTATTGCGTAGCCATCACCTTTCTCTGTTTCTTCTCCCTATGAGAGCTCTGTATTCTTTAATCAGTGGCTCCCATTTCCCTCCCCCCACAGCCTCTGGAAACTACCAGACTGTCTACTCATTGCGTGCTCAGATTATTTCAAAGACATAATCGGGGCTGCGGGGGCAGCTCAGAGTCCAAGCACTTACCCAACATGCACGAGGCTCTGAGTTCACTGCAAAATAAGATAAATAAATCTTACAGTGTATATCTCATTTAGAAAACTATTTTTCTCTAGTCACTAAGGATATGAAGCAGCCCTCTGTATAGTCATTAGCCGCTTGTCCATCTTCTTCAGAGAAATATCCTCTTAACTTCTTCACCCATTTTAACATTGGGTTGTCTTTGTGGTTTTGAGTTATGAGTTCTTTATATTGTGGGTACAAGCTCCTTATTAAATATATAACTTACAAATATTTTCTTAATTTTGTAGATAGTTGTTCCAGTCTTACACTGTCTTTTGATGGACAAAGGCATTTTAATTTTAATGAAGTTCAGATTACTATTGTTTTATATAGTTGCTCATGCTTGGGTATCATATTTTTAAAAACCATTCACAATTTAAAGTTGTGACTTATTTATTTTGGCTTTTGAAGAGTTTTATACTTTTAGCTCTTATATTTAGGTCTTTGTTCCATCTCGATGGACTTGAATTAAGCAAAAGTTGAGAGAGGGCTGGCTAGAATTTCAGGCCAGGGCTCTGAGGGTCAGCACTAATGCGCACTTTCAGTTTGGCTTGCTGAACTGTTCAGCTTCTGTCTCTCCCTCCAGCCAAGACAGTTAACTCACAAGTCCTGCAGTATGACCTGGAGTCTTTGACACGAAGGACCTCTTATACCGTATGGGTTGTGGCCAACACTGGAGCTGGGGGGACCAATGGGGAAACTATAAACTTCAGGACCTCGTCAATCAGTGAGTACCAGCTTCAGGCCTCCGCGTGGAGTTTCCCTTGGGTGGGAGATGCCATTTGGCAAGAGCCGGAAAGCCAGCAGAATGCAGCAGAGCATGAAGCCTTGTGCTCTCTCTGGGTCGGCCACCTCCCTGAAAGAGGAACACCAAGGAGCTGCAGAGGAGCAGGCGCACTGAGGGCTGAGTAAGACAGACTGCTCACTTTGCTTCTCCTTCCTGATAGGCAGCCCCCCAATAGCCTTTGGGAAAGCAATCAACTTCAGCCTCAGCCATGAATAGTTCCAGGGCAGGCTGTCATCCCCTCACGCTCGCTAGTTCCTAAATGTCAGGGGTTGTGCAACAGAACCTCGGAAGAAAAAACTGGCCGATCAGAGGTCACCGGTGAACAGGAAGAGAGACTCAGTGTCACCATCGGTGGGGTTTTTGAGCAAAAAGATGTGTGTGTGTGTGTGTGTGTGTGTGTGTGTGTGTGTGTGTGTATTCAGCTTACCAGCTTTTACTTTGAAAACACGGAGAGCAAGAAGACCTTGATAGATTAACAAGCATGTAAAATGTAGTGGTTCATATGGTTGTTGGCTAAGGGAGATAGGTAGTAGGAAGGCAGTGGATGTGTTCTAGATGAAGGAAAAAGAAGGGAAAAGCCTGCTCTACAGAGCGTGTTCCAGGATGGCAGGGGCTACCCAGGAGGACCCTGTTTCAGAAAACTGGAAAAACAAAACACACGGAACACGGTTAGGTTTTGCAATAACGAGTACAAGCCAAGAAAAGAGTCTTCTTGTGCGTCTCAAAATCCTTTTGTGATTCATACTCCCCAAAAGCATAAAACAGACGGTGCCTCTGGGAACCACGAGCAGAGCATCTGCCTTTGCACAGAAAGCATGTTCTCCTCCATGGACGAGCAATGTCATCTTGGCATTCTCTTTGATGCTGCCTTTGAAAAATTCTTTTAAAAAAAATCATGCTGTGTTTTCAGAGCACTGGATACAAGTTGGGCAGATCATGGTATTTTCTCTCAGGATCAAGCTGAGAACAAGATCCTGTGTCGGAGCCTAGGATTTCCCTCTTTGGTTTGTAGATTAGATTACAGACCACTCAACTTCCGTTCACCCCACCTTTTTTTTTTTTCTTTTGAAAATGTGTGTAGCTGAGTGAACTTACGTGGACCACATACAGAAGAGGGTTCGCATCACCGGGAACTGGAGTTATAGGCAGTTGTGAGCAGCCATGTGGGTGTTGAGAGCTGGACCTGGGTCTTCTGCAAGAGCAGCTAGTGTTCTTACCTGTCTCTCAGCCCTCTACAAGACACTCAGACACAGAGGTCACAGTTTCAAGTTCTACATTCCCTGTAGAAAACCCACCGGTCACTGCCCGCCCCTTGCCTCCTTTCACTCCCTGCCTCTGTTTCTCTCACTTGCTCCTTCTCCAAGGCTTGTGCATCTCCTGGAGTGCTTTTCTCTGTAGTGGTGCAGGGCAGCTCTTTCTCGTGAGCATACCTAACCATGGTGCTATATGCCAGCCTCGGCACGCAAGAGGTAGAGGCAGGAACATGGGAGGTGTAAGGCTAGATCAGTCTACATGGTGAGTTCAGGCCAGTGTGGGCTACACAATGAGGCAGACCCTATCTAAAAAATTAAATAAATGATACATAAATGCAAAATTAAGTTGTTAACCTCCCTCCACCTTACCCTCTATTCTGTTTTAGATTCTGTAGAAGAACAAAATGGATATGGTTTATGTAGGTGGAGTCTAGGTTTTCCAACAGTGGTCATCAGCATGCTGTCCAAACAGAGACCCTGGGAGCCACTCAGTTTTAGAATAAGATCTGGGTTAATTATACAGTCCCTGTCTAAAGCTGGAGGCCTGGAAGCTCTCTGGAGAGTTGTTAGAGTGAGTCCATGTCCAAAGCCTAGCTAAGCTGAAGTCTGAAATCCATGGGTAATGCCTCTAGCAATCAACATTCAGGCTTAGGAAGAAGGGAACTTGCCCTTGCTGACTGGCTTTCTCTTTTTCCACTTTTATCCTATTCGGGTCCCTGAATGTTGGTACTGCTGACATTCATGGTGGGTCTTCCCCTAAGCTGCTCTCCAGTTCAGTCTCTCTGAACACACCCTCACAGAGACACAGAAGCACACTTTTACTGTTCTGTAGGCATCCCTCCATCCAGGCAAATCAATAGTTAGATTAAGTGTCAGAGTTTTACTGTGTGTGTCTTTCTACCCCAGCATATAAGAACCAGTGAGTAAGGATCTGGTATTTCTTGCTTTCTTATTTGTTTTATTTCTCAGAATGATGTCTGGCCAATAGCTATGCTCAGTAAGTCCTGACTGAATGAATGAAGTTGAAAGATGACCCTGGTGAACACATCTATCAGTATATAATGTGTAATGCTTGAAGATGTCATGACGAAGCCCGTTGTTCTGTATAAGTGATATATACTTATACAAAAGAAAAATATCAACATTTATCATATCACATGGGGGAAAGACAGCTAGATGGGGAACCAAAATTCCAATGGTTTTAATAGAAAGAAATTGAATTCAAGTAGAAGAAAACTAATGAGAGATGTTGCTGAGGCTAAAAGAAAACGTTATTTGATTTTTGTCAATGAATCGGGGAAGTATATTGACAATGGTATTTTGTTCTCTTTGTTGCAAAGGTGTCTTTGAAATTATCCTCCTGACATCTCTGGTTGGAGGAGGCCTTCTCCTCCTTAGCATCTTCACGGTGACGTCTGGTCTCAAAAAGCCAAAGTGAGTTTCTAATCGAAAGTGATTATCTTTAAAATGAGCAGCAGAGGGGCTGGCGAGATGGCTCAGCGGTTAAGAGCACTGACTGCTCTTCCAGAGGACCTGGGTTCAATTCCCAGCACCCACAAGGCAGCTCACAACTGTCTGAAAATGCAGTTCCACGAGATCTGACACCTTCACACCAATGCACATAAAATAAAGTTAAATCAATCATTAAAGAATTTAAAATAAAATAAAATAAAATGAGCAGCAGAAAGCAGTGGAAGGCGCCGTGGCCCTGGTATCAGAGGGCGTTCCTTCCTGAGGGGGTGGCATTCATTCATTCCTTTGGCTCATCTTTGTGGAAATGATTACAGGGCACACCCTCGGACTCATCAGAACTCTAACAAACAAGAAGACGTATTTGTTCAGGTCTGTACACCAAGTCTAGATTCCTCTGAGACCAGGGAGTACCAGCTGCCCCATAGGCTCTTTCTGTCAGTGTCTGTTTATTACCTGACGCTGGTGTGGAGAGGAGACTGAGCCCTGGGATCAGGGCGTTAGCCAGCTGGGTGGGAACAGAGACCTGTTCTTTGTGGTGCAGAGTTGGAAGGCTGGCTGCAGGCACATTTGTCCTGCTTGCTCTTGCCAGTGTGGGGGAAATGTTTGTCTTTAGCATCTTGTATTACTCCCTGCAGTGAGCCTTATGCTGCCCCAGTTTCTCCCTGGTAGAGCACTCTAGAGTGGCCCTTGAGCTTCCTCTGCCCAGCAGCTGTGATTCATTCGTGATTAAGCACACGTCAACGTCAACACATCAATTACCAACAGTGTGGTGAGGCCAAGTCACAGCCCAGGTTTTTGTACACCGTGCTCTTGAGTAACCAGCTTTAATCTTGGCACATGTCAAAATCAGGTCCTGCCCCAAGGGCGTCTGACTCAGAGTTCTGGGATAAGACTAGGGATCTGGATTTTGATTACTTGGTGATACTGGTGCTGAAGTTGGGAACATGCTTTGGGGACCACTATGTAGAAGCGTGGGTGGTTAGTATATTAACTGCTCCCAAGAATATATTTGCCAAGAGTGGCTGTAATTCAGTTTCCATCATCAGGACAGGGGTAGGGATGCAGGGGTGATGGAAAAAGGAAGGTAAGGACATAATTACATGGGGGAAGCATGCATCTCCTGTGGTATCCCATAGACAACTGCTTCATATTTCCTGCCAGGCTAGAGTGTGGAAGTTTACACTTATTGAATAGGGAGCTATGCAGTTACCTTCTGTCATTCCTTTTCTATTGCTAAGATAAGACACTGTGCCAAGGCAGCTTATAAACGTTTTATTTGAGACTTCCAGTTTCAGAGGGTTAGAGTCCATGATGGTTACAGCAGGGAGCGTGCCAGGAGGCTGAATGGGCTCTGGAGCAGGATCTGAGCGCTCACATCTCGAGGCACAGCCGTATGAGACCGATATGGGTGGGCTTCTGAAACCTCAAGGCCTGCCCCCAGTGACACACCTCTTCTTACAAGGTCACAGTTCTACCAACTGGGGTCCAGGTATTCGAACATATGAGCCTGTGGGGGACATTCTAATTCAAATAACCATGCTCTTCTTGAACAGGGAGTCACACAGTTGCCTTTAGAAAGCCTTGCCCTTAGCTCAGCCACACACTACACATGGACTCGAGCTTACCTCCTTTTCTAAAATCTCATCTTTTAATAGCTGGTTGACTCGTCTGTGTTGTCCTGATGTTCCCAACCCTGCTGAAAGTAGTTTAGCCACATGGATCGGAGATGATTTCAAGGTACACGCTGCTGGGTTTTGTCTAGGAAACTGTAGGCTGGCTGGGGGAGGTGGAGCGGGTGGATGGGCATGGGAGAGGCTTTCCTCGGGGTTCATCGAGAAAGAACTGAAGTCTGAAAGGCCCAAGAAACAGCTGAAAGGGCAACTGGAATCAGCCTTCCTGCCATGACTTTCACCCTTCCCTCGGGGCTAGAGGAAAGAGCATCATCAGGGCCTGAGGTGTTCCCAACATAAAACCAGTCCTGAAGGTTTAACAGACTTGGCTCTGTGATGGGGAACATGAGGGCCTGACTGTCAATTCTGTGGTCATTCAGAGACACAGGGTGCTGGGGAAAGTGGTAACCCAAGGGCATCTTTCCGATGGAGAGAGTTAGAGTCAAAAATTATTTAATTGGCAGTAGCGTTTCCTTATATATTTTTCCAAGTAGAAATCCTCCTTTTAAGTATGTTTTTAAATAGGAAACTTGAAAAATGCCTAAGTTATGATTTCCCCCTTAAAAGTAAATCAGCTCAGTGGACCATAGCTCTTAAATCCTTATTATTGAATGCCCTTTCATAGGTTTTCCTTGATGCAAGAATTTAAAATGTTAGTCTTTTTTTTTTCAACTCAGAATTTATTTTTCTAAAGGGGCATTTTTGTAATGAACTGTTTCTGTTCCCTCCTTTTCTTGTGTTCTATGTTGGCCCCTTTGTTCTCCTGTTTATTAAGTCAATGAAATGTACTCTGCAGAGTGTGCAGGTCAGGCCTCTGCAGCATGCACTGGCTAATTCTCAACTGCCTGCCGGGCGCGGGCCAGCAGGAGACAAAGATGGCAGAGCCCTGCCCTGTTGTCGGGTGGCCTTGGATTTCCTGATGGTGTCTACCTTTATGGTTTCCCCCTAAGGGTTCTCATCTCACCTGGAGCTTTGCAGATACGCTGTGGAAGAGAGACTTGAACTCTCTAGAGGGAGTGTGGGCCCTGGGGTGCTGCTCCTCAGCTCCTGAGGAAGTGGGGGGGGTCACCATCTGGACCAGTGAGAGATGTGGGGGGCTGTACATGGGGGCAGGGAGTCTGTGTCCCAAATCTAATGATTCAGCTCTGCCGTTTGCACTCCTCACGTGACTCCCGGGGTGTTTGCCCCCTTTTCTTTCTGTAGAGAAAGTCCAGTCCGAAGGAGTCTGACAACCCTGGGAGCACAGAAGACAGGATCCTAAAACCATGCTCTATCCCCGCTGACCTCATTGACAAGTTGGTGGTAAACTTCGAAAACTTTCTGGAAGTCCTTTCCGCAGAGGAAGCTAGGAAAGGTCAGGAGAGCATTCTGGGAGGAGAGGCCAATGAGTATGTGACCTCTCCGTCGAGGCCTGACTGTCCCCCAGGGGGAAGCTTTAAGAGGCCCCCTGCAACCGAGGTTATTCCTGGAGACACCCATAACCAGGGTTTGGGAACAACTGAAGAGACATACACAGAATTCGATGAGCAACTTCTGTCTTCCCGTCGGAGTCCAGGACCAGAGCCTCTCAGTGAGGAGCGACCTCCGAATCCGTATCTGAAAAATTCAGTGACCACCAGGGAGTTTCTTGTGCATGGAAATATCCCAGAGCACACCAAGAGAGAAATCTAAGCGCCGCTGAGGAGTGAGCCCTCGCAGACTGCGTGGGTCCCTTCCCTAGCAAAGACACCGCGAGACTTCCAGAAGTCTTCTTTGGCCCCTCCCCATTCGTTTTGCTGCTAAGTCTCTAGGAACATGGTGACACAGATGTCAACTTGTTCTAGGAAGAAGGAAGTGCTTTACAAAGAAAATCAAGTCACTTTCTTCCAAGTACTCTCGCCCAGCCCCTTTGAGACAATGACTTCGAGAGAAGGACCCAGTTTCAGATCCTAAAGGACGAAGTTACCCAGCCACTGCTGAAGCTGCCCTGAGGGTTCCAGGACGGTTGTTTGGTTGGTACTTGATTCCTGTGGGAATCTGATCTCTACCCTTCCTCACCCTGTTCCTGAACAAGATTTCTCCCTTTGGTGCAGAGGCCAGGAAGTGGAGTGGCTTCCTAATGGTTTGCCAGGCTCCTTAGCCCTTGCTCCATCTCAAGGGTCTTCCTCATGCCCTTCCTAGGACTCTTCACCACCAATTTATATTTAGTTTTTTATTTTTGCAACACTCGGGGATGAACCCAGCAGGGTCTTGTTTATGTTAGGCAAGTGTTCTCCACATCCCATCCGCCCCAGGTTTATTACACACCGACAGCTAGTAAATCAGGAAATGGGAGACGCTCCAGAAAGGCACTGGTCTGGACCGTGGGCTAGGCAGCAGGTATGCCTGCTCTGTTGGCCATTTCTCTTCTGGCTTGCGCCGTATCTGGTAGTAGAAGGCACCAAACATTGCAGTGGCTGTTGTTCAGAGACACTGCCTCTCACGCTGGCGTGGAGCCCAGGAATGCTTACTGAGCAGACTGGAAAAGGTCTCTCCCAGCCACACACAATCAGGGCCTGGGAGCACACAGTGCTCAGCAACTTCACTGCTGTGTCCTGAGACCTCTGCCCCTTTGCTATAGCCAAGCACAGAGCTCGTGACCAGAGGGAGTGTGTGTGTGTGTGGGGGGGGGGGGGGTATTTGCTTGGGCCTGTGCAGCTGTGCACAGTAGTGGGCCGATCCCTGGGAACCTGATGAGATCACAGTGGGCGGGACAGTGGCTGAGTGACAGGAGGTGATGGGCAGCCAGGAAGCAAGAAGAGTTTGAGTAGGCGGTGCTTGGGTTACAGACATACATTTCACAAACCACCATTCAGTTGTGCAAATGCGTCGCTTTCCTTTCCTCTCAGTAGAATTCATCTCTAGCCCAAGACCCTGACATTTCGAGATAATGACAGACCAATGTTGCTGTCAAGACTTGACCTCCCCAGTCCTCCCTGGGACGGATTCTGAGGATGTTTGAGAGCCTGGTGTCTGCAGGGCTGCATTTGAAGTCTTCTAGAGTCATGTGTTTGTCCAGACATGGTTTGATAGTGGATTCACGCATTTGTCCTTTTGGGTCATCAGTCACTTGGCTGCAATCTTACTGTGGGCACAGGAAGTTGAGGCTGCTTCCCAAAGCCTCCCTCCCTCCATAGGCCATTTAAAAATTGTGTCTCAGTGGCTGCAGTCTTCCCCAGCCCCGCCCTTTGTCCCTAGTGAAGGTTTATAGGTCAGGGAACCAGGGAGGGACCTGAGGGGACCCGACTCTCATTTTGGAGATCACCCTCCTATCCCTTGTCTTGCCCTCAAGCCTAGAAAGTGATTTAACCAAAGGGCCATTTGATCCTAGGCCACCCTGAACCCGTTCCCTTCCTGCTGTGTAGCTCAGCACAGCTCCTCAGAGCCTCTCCCCCAGGAATCCCTGACTGGAGAGGCTCAACTCAGCCTTCCAGCTTGACCTGGGGAGGGATAATGAAGGGCCCTCCTACACCTCTTCTCTCTGACCCTTCAGCCTCTAGCTGGGGATCATGGGAGGTTAGTGGAGCTGGTGAAGTCTCAAGAGGGTCACAGAAAAAAAAAGGCATGATGATGCTTTTGAATCTTAAGCCCACGAACAGTGGAGAGAGAGAAAAAGAGAGGTGGAGAGAACACACATGTGTGCAAACACACACACACACACACACAAAATGCCCTCTGCCTACCTCTGCTACCCTGGCATCACAGATGCCAGCGGCATCCTGGGTTGTCTTTTGCACCAGCTGTTCTGCCCCCTTCTGTTTCATTTCAGCCTCCCTGGTCTGCCCTCCCCTTTTTTCAGGTGCTATCTCCACTTCTTTTCAGTTTTTTCTCTCCCTCTCGGCCTCCTTGTGCCACACCCCTGATTTACCTTCGTTGCCCTTGGTGGGTAGGATTGTTGAAGGCCCTGTGTTGTCCCAGGTGGGCTTTGGGGTGGTCCCAGCAGAGCCAGCTCTAGGGACAGTTGGTTTTCTTTTCACATTGCATTCTCCAGGCGGAATCACAGGATGCAGGCTCAGAGGCCATGACGGATTCCTCTCCTGAATCCACTCACCATAGACATCCACTCTTAGCATCCAGGGGTTTGCTCCCTGGGTAAAGAAGGCCATCTGTGTTTTCTCTCTTTTCTGTCAAAGAAAAAGGATGAGCCAGCCAATGTAGGAGCCAGCCATGATAAGCTAAATAGAAACAGACCACCCAAAGGAAGTTCTTTACTTCCAACCATTATCACCTGCCAGTGTAGGACTCAGCCATCCTTAAGTTTAATGGAGGCCTGCGGCTCAGTAGTTTACCCTGAAACAACACCGGGTTGCAGGAAGAACCACAGACTGAGATTACCTGAGCACCACCCAAGAGCAGACCATCCAAAGGAAATGCCTAACGTTCTAATCTGAAATTAAAATTTCAGGGCTTGCAAATGAAGCTTACTGGAGGAGGGGCTAACCATGCCTCATTTACCTATTATCTGTGGCTGCTCCCCTTTCTGCCCATTTGCAACTTCAGTAACTGGCAGAGACTTAGGATGATGGCAGAGCCTGTGGTGTATCCCATTTGCCCCTTTGTCAAAGCTCCGGGGGACTTCTGCTCCTGTGTAGGGCTCAGACATCATTAACTCTGAACTAGCTGCTAAATAAAAAAAAAAAAAAAAAAAAAAAAAAAAAAAAAAAAAAAAAGCAAGGCACTGGGAGGCGGCTTAGCTGATAATTGTGTTTGTCAAACAAATGTGAGTACCTGAGCACAAATTCCCCAGGACCCACATAAAAATCTGGGTGTCACCATGGATGTTTATAACGTCAGGACTGCAGGGTGGAGACGGGAGCGTTCCTGGGGTGCGCTAGCCTCCAGCCTGGCTTTTCATTCAGCGACAGACCCTGTCTCAAGGGAACAAGACAGAGAGTGATGAAGGAAGACACCCAGCCTCCCTTTCTGACCTCTGGGCACATGCATGGGCACACATCATACACATATGTAGGCACACAACCCACAACAAAACCAGGATATCTTTCTGGTTTTCTAGTTGAGCACCTGGCTCCTGTAGAAGGGCACACACTGGGGGCCCAGCCCTTATCAGTCCCTATCCTCTACCCAGCCCTGTGGAGAGCTGGCATCTATTTGTCATCTGTTTGTCGTTTGTACTGGTTGTTCTCAGTCAGGGTGAGTTTGCCCTCCCGCCTACAACGTCAGAGGAGCCATGCCTGGAGATGCTCTGACTGCCGTGGCTGAGATGGGTGCTACTGGCATCTAGTGGGCAGCAGCCAGCAGGGCTGAAATCTTGCCTACAGGGCACGACCAGCCTCATCCTCGTGGCTAAGGAACTGGTCTCCAGATGCCAGCAATGCTGGGGTGGAATGCTTAGAACAGCCGCCCTAACGTCCATGTGTTTGCACGCTGTGGCTTCTGAGGCAGTCCTTAGTCAACACTGTTGTGCTGAACATCTTTTTAGTCCAGGGAGTGACTATGATAAACATCTTTGTTCAGGGGAGCTTTTCTTACTTTTGTCCTGTCTACTTGGAGCTGTTTACAAAGCTGAATTTGCTGAAGGTTTTATGATCACATCTTTCCTGATATGACTTCTTAAGGCTACAGTGATTTTTGGTGCTATCAGAGATGCCTGAGGGGTAGTTGGTACTTTTCCATTGACAGCCTGCTCTTTCACTGCTGTGAGCTTGATTTTGCTTTTGTTAATTGTTTTTTGAGAACGTTAACTATGATAAGTGTCCCTTTAAGAGACAAGCCCCGTCCATTCCCTCCCCCACCCTCCTCCGAGGCAAGGGGATCTTCTCTCCATCCAGCTTGAGTTTCTTTGTTCCCATCTCTCTCCCAAAGAGGAAGCTTCTCCTCTCCTCTCCTCCTCCACTCCCCCTCCTGTTTCTCTTTCTTTCTCTGCCTCTCTTTGACTTCCCCCTTCCCCTTTTCCCTTTCCCCTCCATAACCCACTAAATAAATACCCACTTCCTCTGCATGGTGTACCCATCTATCTCTGTCTCTCGCCCGTAGGTGGCTCCCTACCTGGGACCTGCTGGCCCTCGTGGCCTGCTGCTGCATCCCTCGGGGAACTGCAGTGTTTTATCTAAACCATAACAATAAGTCCTATCTATAATCAGTTATGTGGTGTTGGTGTCTTGCCCTCTTATTATGGGGGTCTGGGAGAATGGAGCCTAGAGAGGACACTACAGGTCCTCATTCCCTCTGCACATTGGGGTCAGTGGAGAGTTTTTACACAAGCACAAACAGCGCCAGCCCATGGTGCAGGAGCCCAGAGGTCACAACTGCCCCTCTGTATTGAGTTCTGTGTGCAGAGTCCTGAGCAAGGGACGTGCCCTGAGCTGCCACGAAGGATCTAGAGGAAGCTGAGTCAGCAGGGGCTTCCAGAGCTCTTCAGAGAAGGTGGGATACATATATTGCCAACTTCACTCATAGACATGGGGTCTTTTATCCTTCTCAACTATTATGAATGGGGCAAGATGGGAGAGAACTGTCTTGAGGCCTAGACTTGAAATGAAAATAAAATAAAAATACGCAAACCAGAAAAATTACAGAGTCCGATGATTGCAGCAGAAATCATTCTGCATCCCTGGAGGTTGGGCATGTCTGCTTCTCCACAGATTTATTATGTGTCTGGGTAATGTATGACTCTGTGGTGCAGCGTGGGGAGGAAGACATGCGGACTGCTACAGGGGGGAACATTCCAGGTACTTCATTGTCAACATGTTTGTATTTGACCATCCGTGTAATAAAGACATAAGACCGCCTTTGTAATTTTCTATACGTCTAAGGTTTCACCTCCTTCATTCTGTCATCCGTTAACCTGGCCAGGTGTGATGGTGCAGAGGGGGAGGCAGCGGCAGGAGGATTGCTGCAGGTTTGAAGCCAGTCTTGTCTACACAGAAAGACAGCCATGATTGCAGAGAGCAAGGGCAGCCCACAGTGAACAGAGATCAGGGCGTGTGGTGGTGGAGGGATGAACCCCAGGTGACCAGGACTCCCCAGGTCGTCACGTCGCTGTTCCTCCTCCCAGGAATCCCGTCTTCCACGAAGTCTCCTGTCAGCTGAGCCCCTTCATTACTATTGCACATCATCATCATCAATTTAATTAAGCAAACATAATTATTTTAGAGTCGTATCGGTTGGAAGTCCAATCGGGTCTCTCTGGGCCCTAGTCACAGCTGCGCCACGTTCTGGAGAAGCATGTTGACCCTTCCTAGCTTCTAGAATGTGCCCTCCTCTGCCAGGGCCCACAGATGTGAGTCTGTTCCACCTTTACCAGAGGTCAGAGAGTGCGAGCTTGTTTTGCTCTTTCAAAGTTGTTGACAAGTGGCTACAAAACAGGAGGTCCTGACCTCGAGTGGCTAAGTAGTATTTTGAGTGCAGAGGTGTATGAGCTCCAGCTTGACCAAAGGCCAGAGATGCTCTTGAATGAAGTCTGTTGCTCCCCCTCCCATTTTGGAGTGGGGTATGAAAAGACGTGGAAAATAAAGGGGCGGCTCAGTGTTCACTGAATTTCCCTCCCGATGCTGTTCTGTGTTCTGTCTCTTATTTTTCTCTTATCTCTGTTCACTTTTAATAATTCTAATCTTCATTCTGCTACATTGGAACTTGTGAATCCAGTTGAGGCTGGTCCTTGACACTCCTCCTGTGGCTGTGGCCTCTCCCTCCCTCTACTAAGTCATCAGGGCTGTATTCCTCTGCTTTCCCGCAGTCATGCCTCTCTCCACCTGGTGGGGCGGCAGGCAGTTTGAGGCTTGGACTTCATCTTATTGTCGACACCCTGCCTAGAAACCCTACACCTAGAACTGGGCCTCTGACACTCCCTAGCTCCCATCAGGCCACGGGCCCAGCTGCACTTCTGCCCTTCGGCTTTGCAGAGATAGCAAGTCTTTCTTGGGGGGGGGGGGCGGGGCACAGAGCAAACACGTGCGCAACACCATCTGCAGGCAGGCTCCGAGAAATAGAGGAGTCTGGGAGGGGCACAGGAAGGGCGGGGTTAAGCACTTCCGTCTCAGTTCAGAATCCCAGGTGGCCCACGGGACGCACAGGTGCACAGCAACTAACGAAATGTTCAGAGCCCTAGGAGGGCTGAGACCAGAAGTGGGTCGGGTGTGGCCATGTACACCAGTAATCCCAGCATAGTACACGGGAGACAGGTAGGGAAGGAGCATTGGAAGTCACCCTAGAGTATGTCGTGGACCCTGTCTCAAAACAACAAAAACCAACCGATGATCCATCCGTCCATCGATCCATCCGTCTGTACGTCTGTCTGTCCATTCATCCATCCATGTAGCTATCCAACCAGCCAACCCAACAACCACAGCTAGACATGGGGACATCCCTGGTCTCTGTGCCTCACAGCAGCTCTAAAAAGCACACCTGCAGCAGTGAGGCTGGAGCGCACCCAGAGTAGTGTAGCTAGCCTTTCCACAACCAAGAGTTTACTTAGACACTAGGCTGTCCATTTTTAGTGCGTTATCGATATGCACTAAGGGGTCTGCCCAGCCCCTCCCCCCTCCCCAGATATGTTTATCTACCCGGCTGTGCTGCCCTCCAGGAAATCAATAGGAGTTCCAGGAAAAAGGACAACTTGCTGGCTGTTGGTTTCTGCACAAGCCTGGCAACAGCCTCCTAGTTGATGGAGTCAGGGCATCTTATGGGTTAGCTCCAGGGAACATCCTTTTATCATCAGGCGGCAGGCTCCGCCCAAAGGCAATTGCTCTCAGGCCTACGATATTTCCCTCCCCTTTTCTAGAATGGAGAGCCTCAGCATCCTCCCCAATCCAAATTAAAACCAGAAACAGCAACGACAACAAAACCCAATACAAAAAACTTCTACACGAACTAGAAGACAGGAATGCATGCCTCACGAGTGTTTTCTGGAACCCCCTGAAGGTCCTGGCTGGGAAAACTGAGGGGATGAGCCCAGGACAGTCCCTTGAGCAAGGTCTATGGTATGAGGCCCGTTGCCACATAGCACTATGGATGCTTAAGATCAGGCAAGACGTGGCTAACTTGGTGTGTGGGAAGAAAGGCAGACTTGTGGGCCTAGCAGCTGGTGCATGTTTAATTCAGAGTGCAGTACCTAAGTTTGGGACCAGACCTCAGAAAGGGACAGAGGGAAGGGAGTGAGAGTTGGGAGAGCCCTGGGGACATTTACTCTTTGGTCATTATAATCCCAGGCCATGCTACCGTTTAATTATGGGCTCAATGACACAGAATTATCTGACTCAGTCTCTGCTGGTAACACTCTTTATAACGCAAGTCACAAAGCCTTCCTGGGTAGCCCCGGCTTCTACTCCCCTGGCCAACTTCTTTTCTTTCCTCTTTCTGTGGGGGCGCTGCATCTCCTGAGGGCAGTCATCAGCCACAAGCCAGCCAAAGGCTGGGAGCTCTGGCTACTCACACCCAGCTTTTGTAGGTCGAAGTCTGTGCCTCTGTGGAACTGGGAGGAGTCAGGATCAGAGGGAACCGAATTGATAGGTAAACTCACACCTTCTCCTATGCCTAGGACACTGGTGTTTGGGCACTGAAGTCCCACACCCTGATGAACCCTCGGATGCACACAACCAGTGGCTACACCCGTAGCCAAGTTCATAGCTGATCTCAGAAATGGTGTGGTGTTTTGTAGTTTGGCTTAGCCCCATGGCGGTTTGTGAGTTTTACAAGTGTTGGAGGGTCCAGAGTGGCTTAGACTAGCAGGCAAACAGCAAGCTTAGAAGGGACTTGCAACAGTTCTCAACCTGTGGGTCACAAGGTCACGACCCTATCACAGGAGTCAGTCACACAGCAGCTATCCCGTGTATCTGATATTTATTTACATCATGATTCATACCAGTAGCAAAACTACAGTTATGGAATCATGATGAAAATCATTTTATGGTCAGAGGGCACCGCAGCATGAGGAACTGTCTTAAAGGGTCGCAGCATTAGGAAGGTTGAGAAGCACTGTACTAGAACAAACAATGGGGAATGAGAAACGGTAATACGGGAGCCTGTCAGGGTCACCCGGAGGCACACGTGGCAAGATTTGTGTCTAGCTGGAGTCCCCAGGGCAAAAGTCACAAAAGTGATTCTGTGTTCCTGCAGGATTGACAGCTACAGCTACACAGGCCATCGAAGGGTGGGAGAGGTTCCATTGTTTTGGAGGAAGGGAGACCTCATGGGCTTGGAATGGTTCTAGTAGCTTCTCTAGAGGATGGCCAAGGCTGCTTACAGGTGAAGACCAGGCAGGGTGACTGGTGACCACCTCATACTGCATTGCGGACCTGTTGGTCTCTTATGAGGTACAGAATATTTGGACTTGGGTGGATCCGGGGCCAAGTATGCCTTGGCTTCTGGAGCATCAAGAACAGTGGGCGCTGGACAGATGCAGAGATAGAGCGGTTTAAGGGACGAAGCGTGACTCAGGGGTGGGCAAGTGTGTTCATTTCTCACTGAAGAGAAGCGTTTTGAGGCAGAGATTGTTCCTTCTACTTAGGGTCCTTGTTTCAGCTAGGTGTAACCAATGGAGAGACAGGCCTGTGGCATCAGCCCCGAACCTTTCGAGCCACACCCCCCACCACCACACACACCCTGGCTGCCATTAGCAGTGAGGGAAGATGAGCTGCAGGCTTCTGGAGAGCAATGGCTGCAGATGGTCCTACCTGGCTGAGGCAAAGCATGGTACTCTGTCAGCATGCCAGGCAAAATGTGCCCATGGCTATAATCACGGCGTGACTAGCATGGGTGCAACCAGCCACTTTCAGATTAAATTGAAACCCACCCTCAAGAGGTACCACGTTTGGTACTGTCAGCCCAGGCAAAACCCTTGGCTGGGGAAATGGTAGGCCCCATGGGGCAAGGAAGGTGAAGCTCTGTGGGGGCTGTGGCGCTCTTGCAATCAGAGCGCTGGGGTTACCCACACGTGACCCGCACAACTGCTGAGAAGGGAGGGAACTGGCGGTATTGCTGCTGCCTGTACGAAAGCTGCCTGTGCTTCTGTAAGGAACTCCTCCCCATGCTGCTGTGAGTCACAAACCCATCACTTCTTCACACTGGACTGGGGTGGGGTCGTCCCTTTGATCTCTCATTGCCCTCTCTCTTTGGGGTGACTATAAATAGACTCCCTAGGAAAGTTCATAAAACATGTAGTCACGTCATAGAGAGTCAGTCTCAGAGACACGGCGTGCCTTCCTCACAGCGGGAAGATTGCTTCACTGTGGGACCGACACCCATTTTAACTTGTTCTCACCAGCGAGACAGTGAACTTGGGGCCCGAGTTGAAGGTTTGCCTTGTCTCGTCCCCTAAGATGATAGGCACAGTAGCACAAGGAAGCCACCCTCGATGGATGACAACAGGACAAGTCATCGGTGCGCCGGCAGCATCTATCGTTGTCCTCTTTTGAGAGCGCAACCGTCTTCTCAGAGGTCCCATGAACGACCCTTCTATAACCCACTGGAGAATGCAGTAAATTCTGATTGCCTGCTGGCCTGTCCACCAGGGTTTTGAGTGATTGAGTTATAGCCTGCTGATTAGTGAAAGTGGGTGAATCTGGCTTAGCATGTTTTAAAGGTGGGAGAGCTGTCCTGCACCCCAGGGGTCCACATACTACCAAAATTCTGAGTTCATTGGGCTTGGTGAGGCACGCCTTTAATCCCAGCACTTAGGAGGCAGAGGCAGGGAGGTCTCTGTGAGTTTGAGGTCAGCCTGGTCTGCATAGTGAGTTCCAGGACAGCCAGGGCTTTGAAGATAGACCCTGTCTCAAAAAAAAATGAAACACTTAACTCACTTCATGTTAACTATGTATCTTTCAGCTATAACTTTTTTTTTAAAAAAAAGTCAATGAACAACATGTATTAATAAAAAGAGTAAGTATATGTTATGTTTTAAAACATGGATCTTCTCATAAAATTACTGAGATCAATTTTCCATTTTACCTTTGATTTTTTATGAGCTGTTTTTCAATGTAAATAAAATTCATCTGAAGTGATAGTGATGATCCTACCACTTAAACTATTTGTAAGAAATTGTTCCTACTTGCAATATTCTCAGAAGAACTTTAGTATATTAAAAAGTGTATTACATCTTCTAATATCATAGCAAGGACCATCCAAGTTCTAACCAAGAAAGACAGATAACACTTGTTAAAGGTTCTAATGTGTCATTTCTTTTGAAAGTATTGGGTGGGTCTCTAACTAGGAAGGGTTGGAAGTATTTATGACTTCTTAGGAATCACTTTAACATTTTTTTTTTTGGAGATAATATGCTGCTGAACTCGCCATGGTGAGTTCTTGCTATCCTCTGATGTTTGTGTCCCACATCCTGTGATTATATATACATATATTACACCACCAAAGTGGCCAATTAAAATAGGCATCAATTCTAGCCACACTTGTAAGTGTTCTACAAATGAATAACAGTTTTATAAATTCCAAGAGAATGATGCTGACATGTTTTATTACACATTTAATGAGACATTCTTTTATTTCAATTTCACAATTTTTTTTCTTGGCTTGCTGGCAATAGCTCTTTATTTAGGTTAAGTGTATTGCTTTGTAGGTTCCTGAAGAACTCAGCAGCCTTAGCTCTCCCTCATGCCAGATGTACAGATGGATGCTGTGTGTTAAAATGGACACACCCAACTAACGTTTACCCAGGAATCCCTTTGGGGACCACCGTCACTTAGACATGGCCCATGACACAAAGGTGAGATTGCTCTTCCCTTGAAGGCAGGTAGTTTCCAGCCCATGACACAAAGGTGAGATTGCTCTTCCCTTGAAGGCAGGTAGTTTCCAGGCGGAAGGCATGGGTCAGCTAAAGCTGCATCAGGTGTAGAAGCAGGAAGGGAGCGTCTAGGCTGACAGGATCTGGCCAGTTTTCCAAATGGAGCCAGTGGCCCGCTAGGTGTTAAAAGTGACATGAAAGCAGGCACTCGCGCGAGCCCAGGAAGTCTGGTGAACTGGGGTTCAAGGAGTCTGTCACTTTGGACAATTCCACAACTAACCATCTCCCCCCCCCCCTGCTCACCTGGCCACTGTCACCCCTCAGAGGACTGTCACAAATGAGAATGTTACTTTTGTACAGAAGTGAGGACAGAGACGGGAGGTATCAAAGTTCCCCAGACATAAAAGAGACACATCCAGGTGCGGTGACTTAAGGAC
The DNA here is from genome assembly GCF_014885135.2 of Alexandromys fortis. Lineage (NCBI taxonomy): Eukaryota > Metazoa > Chordata > Mammalia > Rodentia > Cricetidae > Alexandromys > Alexandromys fortis. The sequence continues at coordinate 2,917,904 of NW_026067959.1, read as the reverse complement.
CCACTCCCAGGTGGAAATGGTAAGGAAGCAAGAGAAACCCGATAGGATGGGGAGACCCCTGAACAGGGGAAGCTCCTGCCCTATCCACGGAAGACCCTGAGGGTAAGCGATGCTCCTCTGAGCACGTCCACCTAGGCGATGGGATGGATGTTCACACTGCCAATTGTTCAGCCACTGCTGAGACCACCCCCATGGGACGGTCAGCGCCAGTCAGCATGGCAACCCCGCTCTAGAGAAGCTGAGCAAGAGCGCTGGGCAGGCCTGCCAGACTCAGCTGAGCGCACCACACAGTGCCTTCTCGGAGGTTATTTTACCAGTCCTGGCCCCGGTTCTGGACGGGTGCTCCCCAGTGTTTAAGGCAGAACACAGTTATTTAGAGCAAGAGGGTTGTGATTTCGGCCATTTTTGAGTCTCAAAGTTGCTGCCTCCTCACCCATGGCTTCATGACTTCCCAAGCCCCGTTTTTTGTAACCTGTAGAGGGGGGAAAGGGCATCACCCTCGTGTCTGGGAGATTTAATCCAGTGCTCACAGGACTGTGTGGGGTCTGGCATGCACCGGGTGTTCTGTGAACAACGGTGGTGGTTCTTGTTGTCACCCCAAGGAAGAGTGTCTAAGAGGCTGCACCAAGTCCTCCAAAGCCCCAACTTTTCCTAAGTATGGCTTTGCACCTTTTTTCTTTTTCTCTTTCTTTCTTTCTCTCTCTCTCTCTTCTTTCTTTCTTTCTTTCTTTCTTTCTTTCTTTCTTTCTTTTCTTTCTTCTTTCTTTCACTTCAGGATGGGTCTCTGACTAGAAAGGGTTGAACTCAGGAGGGTGTGGACCAGTTGTTACTAGGAATACATGTTCTTGTCCCCTCTTGGGTGTGTAATTGTAATTTCCCTGAAAGGATGCAGACTGTTTCCCAGCTCCTGTTTTCCAGTGTAGTTGAGTGAAGACACCCTGCCCAGGCTGCATATTGTGGTCTTCGCTGTCGGCTCTTCTCTTGAGCTCTTATAGACAGCCTTGTTGGGCCTGGCATGGGTCCCTGACACCAAGATCTCCCTGGGTGCTGCCCTGGGGAGGAGGCTGGATTTCCTGGACCCAGAGCCTGGGGCCTCCTTACCAGCCATGAGAGAGCTGTTTAGATGTGTTCAGAGCTTCAGAAATGGGGTGCATCTTATTTGCCCAGTGGCTGCCTTTCCTTTTTCCCAGGACCCTTGGTCTGTCAGTTACGCTGCCTCTTGTCTTTGCTGTCCCCTTTCCTGTTGCTCTCGGCCCACTTCAGACTTCACCCAATGGTTCCCAATCTCCGGCTTTATCCCCTTTGGTCTATTTATCCCTCAAATGCTGGGTGCCCTCCTCAGAGTCAATCACTTGGAGAACTAGAAGATCTCCCACTCTCCTGCGGAGACAGGAAGCCCAGCCTAAATGCTTACACCCATCCCGAGCCCTCTGCGTGGAACAGCACACATGTAGTTGGTGGAAGGATTTGTATATATTCCTCTAAGAAAAATCAAACCAATAGACAGGTAAGACAAGCATTTTCCTTTAGGAAAACAATGACTCTTCGGAAAGCAGGAAGGACTTCTACCCACAGATAGCACATTAGAAGGCAGGCTGTGTCTCTAGGAACTGTAGTGGATATGGGATTTAAACAAATACTCCAAAGTGAAGGTTTTTGTATAAATTTCAATATAGATTAGGAGGGAAGTCTACTCCTTGGCTAGTTTGTAGGATTTGATCCACTGTGTTTCTAGATGAAACCTAAGTAGTTGGGACCTTTATCCTTGCTGGTTTAGCTTCTTGTAGAGGCAAAAGTGGAGATTGCAGCATCATGAACCAGCCACAAGGTGGCGCAGCACTCCTATATTTGGTTCCTGAGCAAATAAATGCATTAGGGGACCATGCATTGGGAGGGAAGATGTTGGAATTCCAGAATTTGTGGAGAAAATCTGAAAACTGTAACTGTCATGTCTTCTGTTCTTGAGGCCAACACGGTGTATCAGCTTATTCTAACTCCTATTCCATTATGCCAAAATAGCATTAAAAAGCCACAGAACCCTCATAAAACATCATCTATACTAAGACCCACATTAACGAACACCAAATTAACGAATACCAAAACATTATATGCACGACAGAGAGTGATGACCATGCACAGAAAACCCAACAATTTCTGTCTTAAACTTACAGGATAAGAGCTGATGTAGCGAAACACTGATGGTAAAGTCAACATAAAACTGGCAGCCTTGGCTACGCTCAGCACCTGCAACTCACTAGAGCTTTCCAAAAGAAGCTACATGGGTGACGGCAGGTGCTAAACGGTAGGCAAACCTGTGCTCAAATGAAGCACAGCTAAGAGCAAAGCCATGAAAAGGAGCCATACCTCAGGCCTATGGCCGCACTGGGCGGGCCAAGTATATTCCAACTCGGCTACGGTCTTCAAATCCTCACCTCCGTAGCATCCCTGTTTCTGACACTATTCATGAACAGCATTTGTATCTGTCATTACCCGACCACGCTGGTGGTAACAGGGCTAAATCCTCTACGGAACCAAGCCTAGTGCATTCTCATCCCAACCCATTAACAGTACTGACAACTGGTTAATTAAAAACCTAACCAGTGCTTGGGGCTTATGGGGGGGGGGGGCAAGAAGCCCTGTAAAAGTGTAAGATAAATGAGTAACGCGGTTCACCTGGAGCTGTCTTTGTATCTTGGACGCAGTGAGCAAACGCCCATCTACATGTGACAGAAAAAACAAACCACGAAGCCAAGAGATTGCACATCTAGCTGGATAAAATTCTGTCTTGACATATGAACTGATTATGAATAACTTGAAAATGGTGCCCAGCCCCAGATTAGCCAGATTGGTCTGCTGTTTTACACCTTTGAAGTCTGCAGTGCCCCATTTTACGCTAGCCCTAAACAGTTTGTCATTTGATGGCTGTGTGTTTTCCAATTTATAGGACGGCACATTTTAAAAGTAATCTTATCCAGGTCAAATAATCCTAACACCTGCAGTAGAGTGAGCCTAAGGGGTTATTGTTAATAGCTGACCTTTACAGTTTCTGCAGCTTATGGATTTCACACTTCTCCCTAAAATCCTTACAATGGAGATGGGTTAAGAACTTATTTTTAGGGGCTGGTGAGATGGCTCAGTGGTTAAGAGCACTGATTGCTCGTCCAGAGGACCTGGGTTCAATTCCCAGCACCCACGTGGCAACTTGCAGCTGTCTGTAACCCCTGTTCCAGAGAATCTGACATCGTTATATCAATGTACATGAAATAAAGTTAAGTAAATTAAAAAAAAAAGAACTTTTTAAAGCAAACTCAGTAACATGAAAAAGAAGAGTGAACTTCTAGCAAACTCCTGTTATTATTAGGTCTAGATTTATGTCACAGTTTTACTAATTATGTGGGTAGAAAAAAGAGCTTTAAAAATGGTATTTAATGTCCGAAGGTCCTCGGGCTGTCCTGCTTTAAGCCTGAGCTTTAATAAACACTTCTACTTCATTAACCTTTAGCGTCACTACAGAACTACGGTCCCCAGATGAGCTGACAAGCGTGTACCCCGGAATTCTGCAGACTGAATAAGCGAGAACCAGGTGGGGTGTGAGCTTTTCTCCCTCCCTGCTTCTGCTCCCTTGTGTCCCCGAATACCGACTGGGGGTTTGAAGAGGATTAACTTTTTTGCTTGAGTACAAAAATTCTACAGTTTCGTAATAGTGATTTAGCATTAAACCTGCACGAGACCATGGCAGGATGTGTAACCTGTGTTGACTGCTTCTTCTCTGAGGTAACTGCATTAGAAGCAAAGAACTAGCTGAGGCCAAATGAGAGGCTGTTTTCCAATGTGCCTTATTTTCAACTACGCTTCTACACATGAAAGAGTCAAGCAGTAACTACACAACTAGCTTTATTAGACTGGTTTTACATAAAGAAGCCAGATTAGTTTGCCTATCTAAAGTACAAGGTACATGCACTCAGATTATTCTAAAACATGCTGTAGCGAAGTCTCCATTTAAATCGAGTTTTATGACTGGTTCTCTCTCGGGGCAAAGCTGATCCATTAGACATTTCCCGAATGAGTTCTCATGCAGTAGCCACACAACCGTCTCTGTTGGTGAGGGCACTGGCTCACTGGGACATTTCCTGGTTGGGAGTCAACATGCAAACTTGCTTTATTGAGGCTCGTCCTTCAATGATCTCTCATGCTCACTCATGAACTTACGTTGGATAATCACCCCCAACTCCCGTGTAGACTTCAAGCTCCAATGTTCATAGCACCACTACTAGACAGGAGGAAGGCTGCAGCGAAACACGAATACAGCAATATGACTAGGCTACCTTCGGTGAGAAAATGGAAAACACAGCAAGTGTTCATTTCTTGGCATATACACATAGAAAGTTCAGTCCTGCCCCAGACCAGACATTGATGTCCAGCTTGAATGGTGATGATGCCACTGCCCTGTAGTGTGAATTCTGGTCTTGGACCCCACCTGACCTCTCTGAGCCTGACTCTGATTATCTACCTTCAGTTCTGCCATTTTCCCAGTATCAGGTTGGTTTTGCCAAGTGGGCAACTGAATATTATGAGAAGAGAAGTGTCTACTGTCTCACGATGGTTATACATGTGAAGAAAATCAGAAAAGTATCAGCTATTATAAAAATATAGATGGTAATATATATCAGCAAGTCTAATATAAACAACATTCTGAGAGTAAAAAGTAAATCTGCATCCAACCTAATGAGTTCACTCTTCATAGCCTTTTGTTTGGCAACCTCCATGAACTATTAAAATGTGCCATGCTCTCAAACTCTAAAACTTTCCCGTGAGCACACCTGGTGGTAATCAGTCACTAATGGAGAAGCCCCTGCCTCCATGTCACACTGGAAAGTTAGGCACAAACACATTAATGGCTTTAGTGCTAAGCCCTGGATACCTGGATTGTTCAATAACAAAGCAACCAGGAGGACCAAGTTTAAGATACTCCCAAGCTGCATGTAAAACTCTACCTCAGAAATGGCAGATATGAACAACACCATCTTCTGTTGGGTGTGCCTGCACACACCCAAAGTCCCAGACAGTCAGGCCGCTGGGACAGGAGGATCACTTGAGCCTAAACAACATAATGAGATGTGTGGATGGGTAGCTCAGTGGCAGAGTGAGTATCCAGCAAGTACAAGGCCATGGGTTCAATCCCCACCCAGTAAACTTTACAAGACCCTGCGGCTCCTTCAGCTCCATACAAGACCCTCTACCGCTGTGGCTGACACTGAAATCAGTGGGTGTTCTGGGATTCTGCCTGTGGCCATGGTGAAGGCAGCCTTTCAGTGAACGCCTCCTTGCTGGCCTTGAAAACAAAGCAAGGTGGAGTCAACTGGAATAATTTTATGCTGAACAAACAGTGTATAAAGTGTCTCCTCAAGCAAACGTTGGAGCCTTCTGTCCTGGTGTTTGTCTGTGTCCAGAAAAGTGTCCCTAACTTAAACAGTGATATTTAAATGCTTGAGAGAGTTTATGGTGTTCATTGCCAGCCCGATCGGTGCCTTCTACAGGGCTGCTGAAACTGGCTTGGAAAGAAGTTACCAGCCCTATGGGTGCCGTCTGCAGGGCTGCTGAAACTGGCTTGGAAAGAAGTTATCAATAAGCAGATTTTTGTGAGGTTTTGGGTGATATTAAGAAAATGGGTACTTTTACATAGTTCATTTTAAAAGTTCATTCTTTTCCTCAGTAACAACTGGTAACATTGGTAAAAACAGCAGGGCGCAAGCCAGTATTTTCTAATTGGTAGAAACAGAAATGAATCTGCCCTAACCATCTCTTTGGCCAGATGACAAAATCTGGACAGGAGGCCCTATGGCACTGCTGGCTGAGGAGGGTCTAGACCCTTGCTCCTGCGGTTTGGGTTTGGACGGTTAGTCTCATTAGAGCAGCTCAGCCGCACGGCACCGTGGCTCATTTGAATTCCCCACTCTCTATGCAGCTAAACAAAGAGCTTTACAAATCTCAGTGCAAACGTCCTGAAACAGCACAGAGTCCTTCAGCTATTCAGAGGATTAAGTCAGTTCATGTAGTGCTTGAAGGAGGATCCCAGATAACCTGGAATAGAGACGGCCCAGTTGTGACTCTGTCCTTGAGGGCGATGATTATGTCATCTGAAGTCACGGCCAGTGTTCTAGCTTTCCCTTACAGGTCCACTGAAGCTGGGCAGGAGCCAGTCTTTCACTGCGGCATGTAACCACCTTGTCTCACAGTCTGTGGCAAGTAGCTTTTAGGGATCTCATCATCCACTGCTGTCTCCATTCCAGCTGATTCAAATCCCTCTACCTGCCCCCCAGTCCCTGCGCCAAGAACATCTGCAGGGCCTTCCTGAAACAGCCCCCGCTGCACAGACCCACAGGGCTGTGAGATGTGCTCTGAAACCCGCTGCTGTTTCAGTCTGAGAAAATCCTCCTCACTGCCCGACGAGGCTTGGTTTGACCTTTCAAAATGTGAAATATCTGGACTGGCCTCAGGCTGACCGCAGTTCTGTTTGAAATACTGTTGTCTGGGCAAAATCTCATCACTGCTGTCGACATTATCTGCCAACTGCAGGTCCTCTGGCCGCTCCTCGGAGTCTAACAGGGGCTGGGTGGACTCGGACCTGGAGAAGACCTGCACTGAGGGAACCTGGTGCCTGTAGCCACTGTGCACCACAGTGGAGTACTGGACAGTGCTCGCGGTGTTCTGAGAAGACTCATTTTCCTCACTGCTAGAGATGCTGGGCCTGGAAGACGACATGCATGAAGACCCCCCAATGCCACTGCTGTGACCTTCTGTACTTATTTTTTCCTTCTTGAATAGGTCCAATGACTTCAGATCATCTGGACAAGGCTTTTTATTGTTTGCTTCTATTTCCACAACGCTCACATCAGTGAAATTGCCATCTGAATACATATGATCTTTGGAGCTAAAATTGTGCTGGAAAGAAAGAAAAATGAACAATTACTCTGGGCATATTCCAACTGTTTTAGCCATCTAAGCAAGTTCTATAACCAGCTGCAGTGCAGATAAATGAAATAAAGAAGTTTGAATCAGTGCAATTTCCAGTTTCCAAATTAACATTGTTATAAGCTATAAACAGGCTCTAAATAGTATTGAATATTTCATACTTACAGTAGGCCTAGAATTAAATAGACAAAAGAAATGCCTTGGAAACATTAAAAGTGCAAACTTGAATAAGTGAGATTTTGTAAACTATAAAATTTTACAGGTATGATTTATTAAGTTTTAGGATTTCTAGGGCTAGGAAGGGCTGCCCCTCTAGGGGGTGGTGTGTGTGACGAGTCTAGTGCAGTTCCCAGGACTCATCTGCTCAGGGTGAAGACAGCAGGATGCCACCAGCACTTAACACCCAGCCCAGATCCCTGTAACAGGCTCTTAGTTTCCATGTTCAACAAAGTCTTTGTTGTGTATACTGAACGGCATGAGGAATGCACAAACGACCCATGACAAACGATGTGCTAGAATGGATCGAGATTACTTACGGTGTGACAACTGCTATTTAAGAACTGATCTATTTTTACCAGGTCTGAATATCTTTTGGTTAAACTCTATAAACATACACTAATAAATACGCCTGTATACTATAAACAATAAGAAGATATTATCTTACCCTTGGAGGTGTGTGAGGTGACCACTGAGCAATATGACTCTTTGAAGGATCTGGAACATTTGGCCAGATATGTTTTTTAATTCTGAAGAGAAAAGAAGGGCATTTGTAGAACCATAAAACAATGAGAAGCCTTTGTCATCCAAGCATCTTAAGTACCAAACCAACAAAAATAATCTGTTATCCTAAAGTCAAACAAATTATTACTTGCTACCAAGAAAAAGATATTAGTAAAAACACATAGACTGTATTCCTAATGGAAAATGGTTAACAATACTAATGCTAATTATCAGTATTCAATTCCATTAATAAAATCAATTAAGAACTTTAGATCATAACAGGTTGTGATCAGAAACAAATGCAAAGACATTTAACTTTCAATTAAAAGTATTCAGTCAGAGAATTAAATAAAAATGGCTTACTAATATCAAGTAAAATATGATAAACTTGTTTTTTTCCCAAAAAAGATAAGACATTATGGAGCAGAAAGACAAGGTAGCAGTGGTGGCACACTCAAGTTATAAACCCAACACTCAGAAGGCAGAAACAGCACAGACAGGAGTTCAAGACTGGTCTGGGTTATATAAAACCAATCTCAAAACATAAAAATTAAAAAGAATAAACATAGTTTGGGGGAACAGAAATGAGAGTCTATAAGTATATATGGACTTACAGAAACAACTGATTTTTGGCACAGGAACAAATACATTTACTTGAAAAGATCTGTTTCAAAATTCATACAACTAGATAGGGAGGGAGAAACCTGACCCTGACCCAAACCATGCCCCAAATTAATTCAGAGTGGATTACAGATGATAGAGCTAAAACCAGTGAACTTCTAGAAGAAAACAGATGACCCCGGGGTAGACATATTTCTTAAAAAGGTTACAAAATGCAAGAACCAGAGGGAAAAGCCTGGGAAAGGACAGTTCAAAATTAAAAACTTCTGCTTTCCCAAAGTCATAGTTTAAAAAGCAAAACAAAACAAAAAACAAAGAAAACAAAAAAAAACCCCGAAAAAACAAAACACACAAACTGAAACAAAATTTGCAAAACATTTGAAAACATTTTTCGTTCTCAAGCAAAAAGAACATTTACAACTCAATATTTGCAAAACAACCCAATTTAAAAGTGGACAAAGACTGCACCAGCTACAGCATTAACAGCGAGGCGATGCATGAGAAGAGCCCCCGGGGTCAGGAAGGTGGGCATGAGACACAGGAGTGCTTGGCCACACCCACTTTCAGGAACACCTGGTACCAGGTGCCAGTAACAGTGGGATGCCTGCAAGATGGCAGCACTGGGAAAACTTGGGGCTGTTTCTTTACTCTTTCGTTGTGCTGGAGCTGGACCTAGAGGCTCACACGTGTGATATGAACGCTCTGCCATGGAGGTGCATGCCTGGCTCCAGCGGCCTCTCATAAAGTGATTATCTGAGGCCCATGAAAACATGCACCCATGCAGTTTGGAATGTGAATATTCATAGAGTATTATAAACAATAGGCAAGAATTAGCAACCTCTAAACTCCCTTATATACACTACAGACCGTATTGCAGCAGCATAAAAGAAAAAACCTCACCTGAGCAATACAATAGCATGAATGAGCTCACAAGCAGCTAAGAGTGAGACTCACAGAGACTGCAAGCACAGCAAATTCCAGCTAAGACAAAGCTACAAGGGAAACGGGCTAGTCCGTGTGGGGCAGGGGCTGAGAGAGCAGGCTAGGAGTGAGCGAGGAGGCTTTGAGAAGTGGGGACACATGGCGGTGATGCATCTGTACACAGTCAGTTCAACGGTAAACTTCAAACAGTTAAATACTATTACATAACAAACTGCAGCTCCAATGTGAGAACTGGCACTTACAGGTCTCGTTTATTAAAGCAGAACAGGACTCCCAGAAGAGTTGTCAAGAGGAACGCTAAGCACACAGGCACCACTATGGCTTCTATTTCTCCTTGAGCTAAAAGACAAAAAGTAAATGAGAAGTAACAGTTAGCACATACAAAAAGAGGAAAAAAAGCATAAGGTCCTCACTGCACACTGCCTGACAATCTGTTTATGCAGACAGTGTCTCACAACATACCCAGGCTGACCTGGCCTCACTAAGGAGCCCACCCAGGCTGTCTTGTCTGTCTTCCAAGTACCTGCACTGCAGATTATCAACCAAGTATACATTCCTTTTGCCCGCCCTGCTGGTTTTCAGTTTTGAGGTAGTCTTTCTTCTCTCTGTCCTTACTTACAAACCTGGCTATGTAGTAAGCATAAAACACACATTGGCTGGGAGGATAAAATGAGTTTAGCTCACTGGGTCATGATCATCAGAATGATAATATATCTGCTCTAAGACCAAGAATTTAAGGAGGGATGCTCACGAGGCATGAGGGTGGACAAGTAGACAACTCATTCAAGAGCAGCAAAGCGGGCCCGGTACACTGGTGCTTGCCTATAGTCTCAAGTATGCAGAAGGTGGAGGGCGGGGGAGGACTGGGAATTGGAGGCCAGACTTGAGCCTGGGCTATATCACTAGAAATACTGTCTCAAAAACAAATAAAATATTTAAAGATGCAAATAAATCTGAAATTCTTAAATGCCACACCAATCATATAGTCTATATGCTTTTAAAAGAGGACTTAACAAAGGACTCATGAGGGAGAGATGCTGGAGACATCTTAACCGATCTCCCTTGTGGCAGCACCTGGTTACCTCCTCCAGCTCTCTCCGCCTGCCTTCCCCCTGGTGCTGAGGCCTCAAGTCGGCCTGCCACATGCTAAGCTTGCGCTCTGTCATCACGGAGCTAATGCCTTTTCCTTACTCTTTATAGGAAGAAAACAGGAGCGTAACCCTTCAGAAATACAGCTTACTTATTTTTAGTTTCCTATTACATATATTCCCTTGTAAGTAACCTACATTCCATGAGAACCAACAGAAATTAAAAAAAAAAATCAGATGAATGCTAGGAATAAACTAGTAGTTGGCTTTTGTTTTTGCTTTTGAGGCAGACTTAACTTGGGACCCTCCTGTCTCCACCCCTTCCCCAGAACTGGTGGGCATACACCACGATTCTCACTCAGATGTGAATCCTGAGTGCTAGGATCCCGTGCACAGACCGACTACCTAACTTAGGGGCAGCTGCTCTCATAACTGCTGCTAAGCCAAGCTCTGCGTTTCTTGTGCCTGTCCTGGGCCCTGTGCCTGCTGTCCTCAAGATGCTTCTTTGTCCTATTTTCCACATCATATCTGCAGCTTTGCCTCCTCCAAGAACCTTCTTGAAAGGTGAAACACCCCCTGCTGATGGCTTTAGACTTGCATTGTTTGTGGATTAAATTTCCCAACTATCTGTTTTAATTACTTTTGGCAGTATCTCTCTTTTGGGGCAAGACTCCCATGCCATTTGAGGACATTGTAATGGATGCTGCAGACAGGTAACTACCACCACAACAAAATCGAATTATAAAGTAGTTTTAGTATTACTGACCCATTTTTAAAAAATGTAAATAGAGAAGAGGCATTGATAGATTACTTTAGAGACTCCTCTAAAGTAAAGAGAATTCATAATCCTCTTTTACAATGTATTGCAAAAATTTCCTATAGTGACTATGGCTTTTGCAACTAGGGAAATACTTTTAAAGTTTACTATATGTTTCAAGTATTAGCTGGTATGGATCTACGAACATGTCATCACATGGGATCTCATTCCAGAAACTACATTAATTTTCCCTTGTAGAAAAGACCAGGATTTTATGTAATCATACTCATATATTATTTTTACATTCAACCCACAATGAACATGGACATTACTATAGACCACTCCCCTAGCAGCATTTGGGAAATTACAAACAGTTTCAATAAAATAAGAGAAAGTCTACAATGATTCAAAAAAGAATGTGTTGTAAGTCTTCAGGAAAACAACAGAGCAGCCACACCAGAGGGTAAGGATGTAAACAAGGAAGGAGCGTTCACTTGCAAAGACAAGATGAGGTAAAGTAATGGACCTCTGGTCACAGGGGCAGCTGATTCCAACAGGGAATGGAGCACAAGCCACCCAGCTTCCTTCCATTATGTGAGGGACAAATACAAAGAGATCTATTACAATTACTACGAAATCTGTGGGTTTTGCAAACAGCTGGATGGCCGTGGCAGGGAGGAGAAGGTAGCTGCAGCTGTGTGTGGAGTCTATATGGGCATATGAGGAAACTGGACCAGTGACAGAGCGCTGCAGAATACAGAACCTGGAAAAGTGCAGTGCCGTCAGGTAGCCTCTCCCCAGGAGTGGCAGGGCTGGAAACTGACTTCAGTAGGGCAGCGAAGGAGCCAGACTAGGTTCTCAAGCAATCTGTCTCAAGCAGAGGGACCAAATGTAGGAAAGATGCAGACTCGACACAAACCACCCTCTGAATAGAAGAACCTACAAAGAATGGTCAGTAAGCCCTTGGGATTTCAGTACAGGTAGGCTCTGCCACCAGTTAAGCAGGTTCCAAAGGGGGAGGAATTCCTATAAAACAACAACCTAAACCAAATGAACAACATAAGCGTCCTAATGTACACACACCATTCTCTGACTCTTACCCACTCCCATCCCCACACACGCACAGCCAGGGCTCTGATGCTGTTAAGCACTTAACCACTACGCTGCATCTTCATTCGCCAACAGTGTACTTTTAAACAACGTTTCAGCAGAGTAAATCCGTTTCTAGTCAAACTTCAAATAGATAAACTTCAGGACTTCTTACCAAACTTTGGTGTTGTAAAAGTGAATTCTGGACCGTCTTTCCCGCCTTCATCTGTGTACGCTGCCATTCGTACCATGTACAATGTATCACTACTCAAAGAGGACAGTGTATATTCCGTGTGGGAAGAATCCACATTCACAACTGCAAGGAAAAATTATGTTTCTTTTATCCAGTGTATTTGATATATCTGTCATATATTTGGCTTTGTAAAGTATTAAAAAGGAATAAAAATACTTTTCCAGCAAACTTTTACAACTAACTTTAAAAAAAAAAAAAGATTTATTTATTTATTATGTATACAGTAGTCTGTGTGTATGCCTGCAGGCCAGAAGAGGGCACCAGATCTCATGACAGATGGTTGTGAGCCACCATGTGGTTGTTGGGAATTGAACTCTGAACCTTTGGAAGAGTAAGCAGTGCTCTTAACCCCTGAGCCATCTCTTCAGCCAAACTAAAAATTCTTTAAGGACAAAAAAAATATTTAAAGTTTGAAATCATCACAAAATCACATTTACTTACTACTCTGTGCATGTGTGTGAGAGAGAGACTGTGTGTGTGAGGGTCAGAGGATCACTTTTGAGAATCAGTTCTCAATTCGCTCCCCTCAAGCTCCACCATGTTGAGCTGCGGGCATTAGTCTCGATGGGCAATGCCCGGGCCTGCTGAGACACACTACCAGCTTACAATAGAGTGTTTTAGAAAACAGATTCATAAACACAACTGTAGAGACATCTGCAGGAGTCTGCTAAGGATGCTATATACTGTAAGACACATTATGTGAGAAACCAGTATTTAAGAGCTGAAGAAAAAGTTCTAGTAACAAATCCTTAGTAATTGCCACAATCTTATTACCAATTTCATTTCCAACAATGGTTCTGTAAGATATCGAGTAGTTTCTAATAAATCCATTCTGGTCATCAACAGGAAGCTGGTCCCATTCTAAGACAGCTTCATTTTTCCCCACTTTCTTCGTCCGGACAATAGGCCCTCTAGCAGGCGCTAGAAGACAGTAAATGCATCTGGTAAGTTTAGGAAGTAACACACGCCAGTAAAGAGTCATGTAATAAAGTTATTCGAACATAATAAGGATTCTTACTTAAAAGTGATTGAAGGTTTTAGGGAATGTTAAAGGCATTTCTCAAAGCAAGCGAGGAGGGGTGCACTCACCAGCTTGTTTGAGGTAGGCCTTTACTGACTCGGCGCTTCCAGGGCCACTGGAAAACACCGGAGTCACGGTGATGAGATAGCATTTGCTCTCCAGAAGGCTTCCTACAGGAACAGAAAGTAATTTCCCCCCAAATGAGAAATTTAATTTAAATTCCATGTTTACCTTATCATTTCATGACTACTTAATTTTCCTATCTTCTAGAAACTGCAGTTTTATATATAAAGTTGCCCTTCGTACACCAAATGCAAACTTAATATAGTAAGACGCTAGCTGTGTGATTCTGGCATGCGGATGGCTGAAGTGGGAGGAAGCGACCCTGGGCTACACTCTGAGTTCAGGGCTATGAGAGCTACCTAGCTGACAAACACAAAAACCAAAAGGCCACTTTTATTGACAAGAGAATGAACCAAGAAATATAAAAAGTATTAATATTGTTAACAGAAGTAGACTGCCTTTATGTTTAGGACGATTAAGTAAAACACTTCAAATTATTATGCGACGGTTTAGTGTTTTGGCTAATTTTGAGACCTGTCAATTGCCAGCAGCAAAATCGTGAGATGAACACAAGCATAGCTGCGGTTGGCCAGGTGCTGGGAGAATGACAGCTAAGGCTGCTTCCCTCAATTTTAAAAGAAAAAACTTGAATATAGTACTTTGTTTATTTCTAGTCCTTTCAAATGGTCAAAGTAGTTGTAGCAGGCAACTAAGGTATGGTTTAGCAGGCAACAGTTAAAATGGTCTTTTATAAAATATGTTTCAATCATACCTGAAAAGTAAGGTGGTTATTACAGTTATACCTTTAACATGAATTATATTTCCCTCACTAACATCCATAAAATTATACAAGCCTTTCATCTTCCTAAAAGAGAAATTTTACCTTTTCTTGACACCTATTACCAAAAAGTTAGCCATTTCTAAAGATTGCTCTAACAATGCTGCTTCCAGGGTAGTGGGCCTTGAATCCTTCTCTCTAGATGAGCTCTTTAAGCTCCACGGTTTTTATAGGGTAAGCTGACAAAGGGGACACCCAAGCTTATTAACACTGGCCAGCAGGTTGGTCAGAGCCAAACAGGGCACTTTACAGTAAAGCACAAGTGGTTTGCAGCAGCCACCCCTGCTTAGAGCGCCCTCTGGAGCACCGACTCTGGGGACTGCCCTTCTGTATTAGTAAAGGGCATACACGGAGAGCGCTGTCTTTTCCTTTTAAAGCTGTTATATGATTTCAGTCATGTGGTAGTGGGTAGCAGCTACAATCATACAGAAGAGTGCTGTTTGAACCCTGTAATATCATTACCGCTCTATGATAGAACTTGAATGCATATGGAAGCCCCTGTTTGGCTCCCTGTACTCAAGGGCCCTCAAAGTTCAACTAGGGAACTGTTCTACATCTGGAGGGAGTACTACATCATAGGGAGTTAGCTGAGTTGAGCACATAACAACCAACAGGCAGTAAAGGCTGTACTTGATTCTCTATTAGTTTTGTGAGTGTCTAGAAAAGCATTGGGCCTTCTCTCCAGAGAGACCCTACGGTTCAGAGGCTAGGTGTTAAGTGTAATTCTCCAAGAGCACATTATTTAGTCCGTAGTGAGGCTATATGTCTTTTCAGTGGCTCACAACACCAAGTAAACAGGAAACAAGAAAAGCATACAAAGGAAACTGTCTCAAGGAGTCAGACAAGTGAATCTACTTAAGTGGTTGGGGAGGTATACCTCTTAGGTAGGTTTGCGTCACGTTGCCAAGTTCTTGCTGCCAATCTGGGACACAGGGTGAGTTTTCTGACAACACACACCACTCGATTATGTATTTCTTCACAAGTTTAGGTGGAGGAGTCCATTCTACCCAGAGATTACTATCTTTGGGGAATGCTTTAAGATCCACTACAGGGTGAGATGCTTTAAAACAAAGTTTAATGAAGATAGAATCAGTTAACACTCATAGATCTGATATTTCAATATTTTATCATCATATCCAAACCATGTGGCTCATAAAGCTCCAAAATAAAATACACTTACACAGGTAGTCAATTTATTTTTTAAACTCAAATTCTCTCTTTCTTAAAATCCCCAGAGGTTTTTATGTATTTAAGTTATTACTGTGTCTCTGTCCTTTTAATAAGCTAGCCGTAAAGTTTAAGTGAGCCACACAGGGCTGGAGGTACTTCCTAAGCCCTGATGGCAGAGCCTCCTGATTTCAGTCTGTGGCCACTGCTGCCGAGCACAAAGAGCAGCTGCTGTGCCGTGCTTTTTGGGACCCTGTCCACATTTAACCCCGACACCCGCAAGTGAGGCTTTGCCTTATACGCACCTTTGAAGTGGGAGCTGGGGATGGTGAGGACAGCTGCACTTGATTTGCCAACCATATTTCTCGCTGTTAGAGATGCTATATAGCGATTATTTGTGAGATTTACTATCAATTCTGTACCATTAACTGTGTAATTCTGTGAAAATGATTTCCACTGTGTAAGAATCACTTCATAATCCAAGATTTTTCCATTGGCTTCTGAAAGAGGTAATTCCTATAATAAAATTTTACCAAAAATTATTTTATGAGTCTTGAATAATCATTTTTCACATTCACAAATTCTGTATGTCAAACCTATAAATATTTAATTGGAAGGAAAAGACAAACTCATTTTAAAAAAAGATTTATTTATGTTTATGTATATTAGTGTTTTGCCTGCATGTCTGTATGGATACTGTGTTCATGACTGCACCCATGGAGGCCAGAAGACAGAGTCTAGATTCCCTGACAGGGGCGCAGGTAGTTGTAAGCTACCATATGGGTACAGGAACCAAACCTGGATCCTTTAGAAGAGCAACCAGTGCTCATAACTACTGAGCTGTCTCTTCAGTCTGAGCTCATGTTGAATTTAGTACTACAAGAAAGAATATAAACAAAATCAGGAAAAAAGCCCTTAAACTGAAGCAGGGCTGTAGCATGGTCTAGCTCCTGGTTCTGCACGGTTGTGTGCAGCTGATGCTGGTCTACATTATTTACCCTTCGGGATTTTTCTCTCTACCTTTTAAAGTATGATGGGTTGAATCAGCACATGTGTGGCCTCATCAGCCCACATTCTGCTGTCTCTAAGCCTTTCTCAGTTTCTCTCTAGGAGGCTCCCCTAGTGAGTCCAGGGAAGTTCATAACACCGGTCTTGTTCTCACAGAAGTTACCCTTTTATGAACTGTGCGGAACTCCCAAATGAGGGATCAGCTAAGTTCAGAAATTTGGTTGGCTTCTTCATTAGCTGTATAAGGCTTTGTGGTTCTTTACATTAACATTACAAAATGCCTGAAGAAAATTAAGATGCATAGAATAAAAATCTATGTATTAAAAAACTTAAAATAACATTTACATGCATTTATGTGGGATGAGTATAAATCTTTTTGTAGTTTTTTTTTTTTACCTTCCATATGAGCCGTGCAGATCTAGGTTCCTGGGTATGCGATGAATTTATCTTATACCAGAAACTTGGTGGTTTGGATGGTCCTAAAAGAAAACACAAACTTCATAAAATAAAATGTTTTTTATCTTAACGATACAGTAAAATTCTGAAGTGATTCTTTTTGTTCTTGATGGTCTTGCCCTTCAATCACACAGTGTTTCTCTTTCCAGCAGCAGGCCCACTGCAGTACAGTGTACTGGGTCTTTTACTAGCCAGGCAACAGCTGATCATTTAGAACACCACCATCTTTCAATTTCTTTTTTTGAGATGGGGTTTTGCCTTGTTAGCTAGGGCTGGTCAGAACTTCTAGACTCAAATGATTCTCCTGCTTCGGCCTCCTGAACAGCTGTGCCATGGTGCCTGGCTGTGGATTACAATGGAAAGCTTTTCTAATCTTAATGTTAAGTATATTCTAACAAACAGACAAAGAGGCATCACTATTTGTTTCTTGTGTTGCAATGCTTCCTCCTGCATGGAGCCTCACTGTATTTACAGGCTGCTCTGTAAAGAGTCTCATTTCTTCAGGTGTATTTGTTTAGACTTTGAGTGTTTCACCTGCATGTATATCTATGCACTATAGCATAGCATGCAGTGCCCGTGGAGGACAGAGAGAGTGGGATCCTCTGAACTGAAGTTACAGACTATGAGCTGCCATGGGGATGTTAGAAACTGAACTCCGGGCCTCTAAAAGAACAAGTGCTTGTACTCACTAAGCCACCTCACTAGACCCAAGAAGACCATTTTTAGACCCTAGACCTTTTTGTGCTTTTATATTCTCTACAGTACTTGTAATTATAATTTAATCAATGATGAAAAAAGGAAAATTAAAGCAAACCAACCCAAAGCCAAAATCATTCCTTTTCCAAAGGCTTATCAAATGCTGGTAGGGAAAATAAAAATGTGTCACACATATTTTTGACAGTGTTTTATTTTGTTTTTGAAATAGGGTCTCACTATGTAGCTCTGGCTGGCTTGGAACTCAAATTCACTGAGAGCTTTCATCTCTGCCTCCCCAATGCTGGGATTAAAGGCATGCTTCCACCACACCCAGCTTTGACAATGTGATTTTTAATGAATTAGGAAACGATTCTCTAGTTAGGGGTATCTTGAGACCACCTTCTTTGAATGGAGTTAAGTGAATGATTTTTTAATAACAACTAAAATACTCTTTCATAAAAGTGTAACCTAAGCAGGTATCAAAAAGATTTACACTATCAATAATACATATCAAGTTTTACTTTGTGATGCCCTTACAATGAAAGAATAAAACACTACAGTTTGGCTAAAATGATCATATCTAAGGAGCAGAGAGGTCTGTATCTTTAAAATGTGGCAACACAATTCATAGCCAGAATTCCACTGGTGTGTTCTCCTCATCCAGCTGTCGACTTACTATCTGCATACATGATCCCAGCTGTCTACTTACTGTCTTCAGATGTGATCCCACTTGACTCCTCACTCCAGTCACTCCAGTAGCCTTTGCCATCTTCCTTTATGCAGCGAATCCTAAACACATACTCTGTGAAAGGTTTAAGGTCCTGGAGAGTGAACGATGTTCGGGGAGATGCTGTATCCTCAAGAGGGACCTGGAAATAAAGCAAATTGAGTAACATCATCACCAACACTCACAATATATAAGGTTTCCTAAACTGAATAGGATTTTAGAAATCAATTTAATGTAAGATTAATAAATTCAACCTCTGGAAAGAATGAAGGTAAAAATATGATAATCTATAGCTTACATACATCTGTTCTTTCTTTTCTTTCTTTTTTCAACATGAGAGAGATGACATGTGCTTGTGACATCAAACAGGAGGACTGTGCTAGTGAAGACAGACTACACTACTGAAGTGAGATCCTGCCTCAAAGAACCAAACCAACTAAACGCAACTAACAAAGAACAAGAACAAAACACTTCAAGGAGACTTAGTAAAAAGATATGGGCAAGTATACACACACACACACACACACACACACACACACGAATCCGAGTGATTAGTACATTAGGAACTGTACTGTTACTGACTAACTCCATGTCCAAAGGGACAAAGAGCCTGGATGAAGAGTCCGAGAGGAAAGCGTTGATAGGCACAGCCTTAGAGACAGCTTACTCCACAGAAGGAAGAAATGAACATGTTGTTCTCAAGCCTATTCCTTCTCCTTCCCATCAAGACTCTGCCATGCATTAGCCCATGGGAAGGCAGATGGAATGGGAACCCACAGTGAGATCATCCAGGCCAGCATACCAGACAGGAGTCACGAGGAGAAGGAAGGACGTGCCTCTGTCAGGGAAAAGGAGGCTATCCAAGCCCATCAAGGAAATAAAAGCTAGGGCTGTTGAGATGATCAGATGGTAAAGGCACCTGCCACTAGCATGACAATATGAGTCCTGGGGTCTATATAGTGAAAAGATAAAATGCCTTCTGCAAGTTGTTGTGACTTCCACATCTATGTTGTGATATGTACTCATACACATATGCACACACACGCACACACACACACAATAAATAAATAAATGAATGTTGGAAAAAAAAAAGAAAACCAGAAGCTAGCTTAGTAAATAAACTTATCTTTTATTTGGGCATGGGGAGATCAAATATACAAAATTACTATTTTTTCTTTCGCTCTAAGATTTCGATACTGGATATAAAAATTGATGTTAAGTTGGGTGGGGGTTTTGTACTGCTGAATTAAGAATCTAAGGTATTACAACACACTCTAAAGAACTTTAGGTACACGTCCTCTGTATACAGTATGACTCACGAACCCAAACTGAGCCCCAAGTGAAAATGGAGCAGCAGAAAGTAGTACCAAGGTTTTGGGCTCAATATCCTTCTAAGTTCATAATGCAACCAGGGTAGTAAAATAAATGAATGGACCAATCAATCAATTAAGGCAAAAGTAGGCTATTAGTGATAAATAGAATTGCAGCAAAAAATAACCCAGGCAGTCAATGAAGTGCTGGCCTTGAGACAGGAGCAAGCACTTCCATTGCTGAGAGCCACCCCTTCCCTTCCAATTCTGAAATTCCCATTAATCCTTCCCTGTACTTTAGAAGTTGGCAAACCCTCTACTAAGGGCTAGAGAGTAAGTATAGTGGGCTGTGGGCCAGAAAAAATCTGTTACAACTCTTCAATTTTTCCAATCTAACCCCCAAAATAAAGACAACAAATGTGTCCCAGTAAAATCCATTTATAAATCCAGTGGCAGGTTTTAGCCCACTGTAGCAAGGATGGTCTGAACTACATATGCCAAGCCCTGCTCTATTTCATCGTTAAAATCTATATCAACCTGCACTGCGTACTTTCATTTCTATTAGTTATGCTTTTCCTAAGACCCTGCATTACTTCCTTAAAGTCACTGCGTGGTTCTATTAGCATGTCTGTCAAAAGAAATGTTTCACATAATCAGAAACTTAAGACACTGAGAAAAGAGTTAAGACTTTTCATAAGTGTTAAAACAAAACAAAACAAAAACCTATTAGGATAAATAGCAACTTTCAATTTACCTGGATCCAAGTTGAGGAATCTTTGGTCCTATATTGAATGTCGGATTTTAGCCTTAACGAACTGCTAAAACCTGAATTGATCCATGTTAACTTTAATATACTGGATAATTCCTCTGAGTTGCTCACTGATAAATTATGTGGTGGGCTGGGTTTCACTGAAGAATAAAACAAGTCCTAATGTTAGTCATGTTTTACTTTTATAATTTCATATACAAAGTCAAACCAACTATGACCTTCTTGATAAGATTATCTTTACCAAATGAACTCTCTAGAAACGATGCTCTGTCATACAATGGAAAAGGATGCTAAGGAAACTTCTTGTCTGCTCAATATATTTGCTAATTTTCAGATGCTGGTTTAAAAAACAGTGATTTTTTTTAAACAAATCACATTTTAAAAAGAAAATAAAAATAGAACAAGAAAGTCACTGTGATTGCAACGGTATGAGATGTTGGAAAACTGGATGAGTACCAAAAGGTAACATTGGGAAGACCAGTTCAACGTCAGCCTCAGACATACAGTCAGTTTAAAACCAGCCTGGGCTACATGAGACCTAGTCTCAAAAACAAAACAACACAGAACAAACAGCTATGATTAAACATTACAAAAGCACACTAAAAATGGCCATGAGTGTGGTCAGACTACAGCTATTTTTCTGTTTCCAAACTACATTTAATAATATTATAAAAAGACTACACTAAGAAGTATTTCTATATTAATTGAAGTCTGAAAGGCAATCTACAAACCACGTGTAGTCTGATAAACTCTCAAATTCAGGCTTATAGGTACCTTTATCCACGGGATCAAAATTGATAGCCTCCGACGAGACCTTTCCGAGGGCATTTTCTGCTTCTACCCAGACTTCAATGTTGACAAAATAGATAGGAATATAGCTAACCATGCATGAGGAACCATGTTTTGTTTGACAATCAGGAAACTTCTCTGTTGCCCTAAAAATAAAATTGGAAGAATCAGCCATTAAAAATAAATTTGAAATACAAAGGTGTAAAAAGTCACTGGAAAAGAGTTAGATAGGACCCGAACTGTTACAGCAAAGCTCCCAATAAATGTTGGTCACCAATGACAGATCACATATTTTTAAAACTGCACTTGATCTACAGCTATGGTCTTATTTCCACATTGTTCATCTAAGAGAACTTCATTTTAGAATTTTGTGCTATGTCTTAAATATTCACTAAATATTATCTGTTTCCTGTGATCTCAGAATAGCAGACCTACCTCATCCATAAAGACGTGTCGGGCAACACCAAATCCTAGGTATACACACTCCACGTGCTTCACTTTGACGGTATGTGAGCTCTAAATTGAGTATGGTATATCAACATCTCTAACAGCACTTCCTAAATACCGTATTGTACTCACTTTTCTTGTCACGCTGTAAGGCAACACTCTGCATGTAAGATGATTTGAATTGAGGTGAATGACATCAGTCCCGAGAGACACTACTGGTCTGACAATAATTCAGAAAGAGGACTGTGGTAGTTTGAGTAAGGGTCCTCTGGAAGAGTAGTCAGTGTTCTTCACCACTGAGTCATCTCTTCAGGCCCAAGCTTGTTCAATCTTAGTAGCTACCTCATAGACTGGGGTTGGGGCTAGAATTAACTGAGGAGAAACACAATAAAAGTTCAGGGATCATCTGAGTTCTACAGGTGTATGCACTTGTCAAAACTTACTGCATTAGAGGTAGATCTGTGCGCGTACTATATGCAAAGTCTAGTACACTCAAATATTGATCTAATCATGTGAACTCTGAAGTGTTCAACTGTAAATCACACTAATGCCCACTACTCACTGTGAAATTCATTACAGAAATAAACTGACTGCTGGGGAGAATGATGCAGATACATGCGGTAAGCAGACCTAGTAAGATGTAACTGGAAAATCAGGTGACAGGGGTGTACAGGTTACCATTCTTTTAGCTTTGGTGCGCATCAAAAAACCAGATTTTTAATTTGCATAAGGCTGGCATCACTAGAAAATGCTCAGTGTGTGTGCATGCGTACACAGGCCAGTGGCTGCTGGTCGGTGTCTTCCTCAATCCCACTGCACTGTACTTCTAAGACAGTGTCACACTGAAGCTGCAGCTCAGCGGCTCGGCTGGTTGGCCAGCAAGCTCCAGTCTCTCTCTCTATCACCCAGAGCTGGACCACTGCATCTGGCTTGATGTGCAGGTGCTAGGCAACCAAGCTCAGAGCCTCCTGCCTGTGCAGTAAGCACTGTACTGACTGAGCGATCTCCCCAGCCCTCAGCTTAATGCTAGGAAAACAATGTGGTGAGTGAAATTTCTGGGGAAAGAAATCCAACCCAAATTTGGCCAAATATATAGACCTGACAACAATTTTTAGGAAATAAAGGGAGAAGAAAATATGTTACACAATATCCAACAAGTAACTCCACTGCATGGAAAGGAAACAGAAGCAGGTAGAACCTGCTGTTTAGGAGAAGAATTTATCAACTTAAAAGATAGGAAAGGGTTTTTTCTGTTGTTTTTAAAATATTTTTATAAGAAAACATTTTATGGAAGATAGGAAATAGTAGCTGAAAGTTTGATATTAAAATATTTCAAATTTTGGGATAGAACAATAGTGTGACTCATATATTTGAGTGCTTGGTGTTGGGGAGGTGTGTCTTTGTTGAGGAAGTGTGTGACTGGGGTGGGCTTTGGGGTTTCAAAGGCTCAAGTCAGGCACAGTGTCTCTCTCTCTTACTGCGGCCTGCTGATCTGGATGGAGAACTCTCCGCTACCTCCCGGCATCACGTCTGCCTGCATGCTGCCATGCTACCCACCATGCCGATAGTGGGATAAACCTCTGCATGTGAGCCAGCCCCAATGAAATGGTTTCTTTCACCAGAGTTAGCATGCTCATGGTGTCTCTTCGCAGAAAAAGAACACTGACAAAGACACATGGTCTGTGAATGTGTCTGAAAGCCATTATTTAGAGCTGTGCACTGCAATCTCTAGGAAGAGAACATGGCTGGGTTTCTCCTGAAGGCAGCATGGGGCAGAATCCACGCTGCTCGCTGGTGACCGGTGCACAGGAAGAGCACGTTAATTCTGCTGCAGAGGATGTGAGATGTCAGAAAATCCTCACCCAGTGTCACTACTGCCAAAACGAAAGCCCCAGCACCAGCGTCTGGTAATTCAACAGAGGCCTATCTGGCGTTAACTCACCACTCGGATTTCAGCGTGTAGTTTGTTTCCAGGTGTGTCTCCCTCCCTGGGTCCCACTGGCACAGCATATTCTTCCCCTCGTTCACAATGCAACTCAAGTTTGTAGGAATATCTGGGGGAACTGAGAGGATATAAGCATTTTTTATTATCCAAAATAAATCCTTTATACACAGATGTTGTTCAATTTATATAACACCTACGACCCACCTCAATTAGATAAACAAACCCAAGATAAAGATATGGGAGTAATGAGAACCAGATGTTAATTATCTTTTCTTCAAACTTCTAAATTCTTTCTAGGTCATTACATACATATGTCATTAATTTATTGCTTTCACATTAGTTTTCTATATAATTTTTTTATTTATAATCAGATAAATTATCAGTAATGTCTCTATTAAGTGTTTTTAAAACAAATAATAAAGGCAGTTATAGGAGCAAAGATGACTGATTCATCTATTCTTTATTTTGCTTTTGTACTTGAGGATAGGGTCCTACTATGTAGCCCAGGCTGGCCCAAACTCTCAATCCTCTTGTTCCACACCCCAGGTGCTGGGATTTCTGGCATGCACTACCACACCTTGCTGCTAAATTTTTGTCTTTATTGTTTTATGACACTGGAGCCGAAGAAAAGTAAATGCTGGTTCCACTCTTCTTAAAAAATGCATTTTTAAGATTATAATTACATCACTTCCCCTTTCCTTTCCTCCTCTAAGGCCTCCCATATGCACCGCACGCTCTCCCCAAAGCCATGGCCTCTTTTTTCAAATGTTTCTCCATTTTCTTTATTCAGGGACCTGTTTCTCAGTAATGAGGAGACACAGAAAGTTGCTATCAACTTTGCAGAAGCTCTGCAAATCGGTAAAAAATACTCTTGGGGATACCAAGAAGTCTCTGGTCAAAGCATTTTCCAAGAGCCTGACAATATGTTCGTGTATAGCAGTGAAAACATGCAGAGTATTTCCAACATTTTTATAATAAGACTGTTCTTGGGACACTAACAGAAATCACTAAAAATGAGTCTGGCAAAGTGGAAACAAGACAAGAACCTTACAGCCTGAAAGTACAGTGGTTCCATACACGTTCTGCTCGATCTGTCCAAATGACAGGACATTGCAGGTGAGCTGGACCGCCTGGAGGTTCATGTCTGTGAAGGTGACACTAGATGTGGTTCTGTTGATGACGGTGACCTGCTCCTTGGGAACAGCAACATGGTTTGTCTTCCACACGATGAAACTGGCATTTGCATAGTACTGCTGAAGACACTTTTCCTTCAGCACACAGATGGCAGTGAAGTTAGAGCCACGCTGAACAACCGGAAACTCGGGGTAGATATAACCACATGGCTCCACAATCTGACCTGAAAAAGAACAACAGGCTGTACTAAGTGGCCTGACTTTGCCTAGCACATGTGATGCCTTGCGTTCAAGGCCTGGCACTGGGACAGGAACAAGGTAAAAAATAGTTCCCAATACAAAATGGTATCCGGATAGCAGCACTCAATGTAGACTCCACAAATTTATTATAATCATTCTCTGAAGGAAAAAAATTGTAGTCTGAATTCAATACCTAAATTTGTAAAGAAATACACAAATGATAATGTACAAAATATAAAAAAAAAAATCACTGAGCCCATGGTTCAATATTCTGATTTTCTTAGAAACCAGATGTGCAAAGTGCATCCCCCACACAACCCCTGATTCAGAAAGCCTAAACTAAACTCCAGAAAGCAGGTGGTCAGTCTCTCTCTCCAGCCCTGGATGCCGGTGGAGGCGAGGCTGCAGGAACAAGGAGACAGACATAATGTCCATATACCAAAATTCAGACTGCAGCAAGAGAGCAACCCAAACCAGAAAGACTAGAAAACATGGGCAAGTATTTGTGTTTTCACAAGGTGTAGAGGACAGGCTTTTCTGAGAAAACAACTGAACTAGTTTTAGCAATAAATGTGTTTTATCCATCAAAGCATGGAATAAAATTTTCTATTTAAAGAAGAGGAAAAGAAGAAAATCAGATACAATCAAAAACTAAAACCCAATTATACAGTTGAACTGTCTTGCCCTGACTGCTGAGGGCAGTGGCAGACTACCTCTCCTTTTGCCTGTTTTCAATATCCCAGATACACATCTTTGCAGTTGGAATTGTTTTGGGAATACACAGTATACTATCACTATTACAGTTACAGAGCTTATTTCCTGTATTTAAGTATAACTTAGTACCAGTGAGCAACTTTCCCCTCCCCTCATCTCCTGAGCTGCTAATAACTACCATTTTACACTCCACTCTTTATGAGACCAATGTTAGATTTCCTGTGGTATTTGTCTTCCAGTGTCTGGCTTATTTCACTTAACATGTTTTCGGTTCAACTTATGTTGTCCCAAATGACAGCATTTCACCATTTCACCATAATGGAATACTATTACACCAAGATGTAATAGTATTCCATTATGAATATACACACTCATTTCCATGATTCACTTATGTATTTCTTGGCCATTGTAAATAGTGCTGCAATAAAAACACAGGTCTCATTTTGACATATGATTTAATTTCTTTTTTATTGTTTACCCAATAGTGAGAATGCAGGATCATGACTGTTAATTAGACAGGATTCAGACTTGCCTAGGAGATAAACTTCTAGGTCTATCCATGAGGGGGTTTTTAGATTAAGTTAACTGAAGCAGGAAGACACAATCTAAACATGCACGCTAGCATCAGTGTATTGGTGTATAGCTTGTATATTTGTGTGTTGCCTGGTTTTAGTATCAGACAATGTTGGTATGGTAAGCATTTTCAAAGTAATGATATAGGGCCCAGACTGGCCTTGAACTTGAAGTCCTCCTGCCTCAGTATTCTGAATGCTAAGACCACAGACACATGTCAGCATGCTTAGCTCACACTCAGTACTTCTTATGCTTACGCCTCTACCGTCTACCCACTTATCCAGGTCAGATGCCTTGGAGCCGCCTTCCCCATCTCTGTAGTTTCAGCAACTGTGAGTTTAAGGCTGCCCCCGCCCCAACCAAGGCTTGGTAGTGGGTTTCTAGGCTGTTACCCATCCTATCTGGGCTTCCATGTAAGGTAACACTTTCTCTCAAAGGGAAGCTGACCTGTGCAGTGTGAAGAGAGCTGACCTACAGCGGTGCTTTGCAAACTATCTCCCACAGAGGTCAGGGGTTTCCTTTCAACCTGCACAGATCTGTATTTCTGTTTGCCGACTCCACTGACCAATGCTTGGTTGTCAAAGCTATGTCAAACCGTTTTCTAGGGGCTGGGGAGAGGGCTCAATGGTTAAGAGCACTTGCTGATCTGACAGAGGACTGGCGTTCACTTCCCAGCACCCACACAGCGACTCATAATCTATAACTCCAGTCCCAGGGGATCTGACATACTTATTTGGCCCCTCCAGCACCAGGAATATGTGTGGTGCATGAAAAGACATAAATGCAGGCAAAACACCCATACAGGTAAAATTTCCTTAAAGTTTTCTAAATATATATTCTTAATTTCTTCATTCATCTGTTCTCAGGTGGCCATCAGGTTAGTATCAACTGTGCTGCTCCTAGCTTCCTGTTCTGGTATGCAACCACACTGCTTGATGACTTCTGGGTAACTGGGGAGAAGAAAAGTGCTAAAAAGTAACATATTTTTCTCTTATTCCTTTATTTAAAAACATTTTTGCATGCCCCCAACCTTACCACTATTTAAATATAGCTAATGAGTTTCATTCAGTATTTAAGACTCAAATAAATGATATAAAACATATTATCAGGCATAATTGTACTAGTGACATTTCTCCTAATAATGACCCTAGAAAGAATATATAAGCACAATTATTTAACCATTAAACATGAGCCTAATTATAGTATATAAAATATAAAGTCGAATTTGTAGAGTTGGGACAGTTCATGAACCTTACCTATAGATTCAGCGGTGAGGAAAATAAACAAAGCTTGTGTTAGCCAAATCCTCAGTGCTGACATCTTGCATCGATGTTCCTGTAAAAGACACACTGTGAAATTTAAAAACCCGTTCTCTTATACACAAGCTAAACAAAGGCTTATTTCTACTGTGCAGCTATTTTCTGAAAGGTGGTAGAATGTCTATGTGAACGCAGAAAGGGAATATTTTTCTATTCACTAAAGTTATGGCTTCACAAAACCACTTGATGACATCAATATTGAAGGACCGATCCCACTTTTTTATGTGTGAAATCATACATACAAGTGCATGCATGATATGTATGATGTGAGATGGAGGACTTCAGAAATGTCTGGATGGCAAGGTCCCCTCTAAAGAACCTCAGAAGGCCCAGACAAATGGGAAATTCAGCTCAGTGTGACCAAAACTGTCTGAGACAGGAGGATGATGCCTACAAAGTACTCAAGATTATAACACCTCATAGAAAAACAAGCATGTTTTTTGAGTAGATGGTTTATAGAAAAATAAACACATGTAACTAAAATGTGAAAAGACATTTTTAAACTACTCACAAAGAGATGCAAGTTAAAAAAGCGACAGGAACAAAAATGATACAAACACTCTGGAAAATAGTGGGGCAGGCAAGGCTTTATTAAGTTAAAGAACACCCTCTAAGGCCTGGCATTACACACCTAACAACGTTATCTAAGGAAAATAAGAACAACGTATGTCTGAACAAAGACATACTCAAATGTTTATAGAAAATTTATTCAGAAAAATCTCAAGCAGGAAACAACCTAATTGTCTATTGATTGGTGAATGGATAAAGCAAATTAGCTCAGGGCATATCTACAAAGCAGAATAAATAGTACACAGCAATAAATGGAACAAACTAATGATACATCAAGCACACACAGAAGTGTGTGGAGTGAAAGGCGCCAACCACAACAGGTTGCATGAGCAAACGAAGGAGACACACAGCAGATCAGGGATCACTAAGCTGAGGTAGAGGGGAGAAGGACAGAGTCTTTTGCGATGATGAGATATTCAGTAACTTGATTTCATTTTGGTGGTGACTTTACCAAGGCTCTAAGTATTTGTGAGGCGTCACTGAATTGTGCCAACATGACAAAGGCTCTGATCTGAGACTACTCTACTTGGAAACTGATAATTAGCTTGCTGTAGTCTCATGAACACCTGCAAAACATTGTAAGATCTTGAGTTAGGAACAAAAGACAAAATTCTTAGCAGCAACGAAGTTTCTTTTGCTAACTACTAGCTCATTCCGCAGACTTCTGTAAAGTCAGGTGACACCTGCAGATAGCAATTGTCTTACAAGACAAAAAGATGTGGCTTAGGAAACCACACAGTAAAGTGAGTAGGAGACAGTCTGGCCTTTTACTCTAGAGGGGGCCATTACAGCTGTCTTTTAAACTGCAAGCATGCCTTCCTAAGAGAAACAGTATTTCAACATCCTTGAAATGATAGTAAGGGTGGGGCAGTCAGGGCTTTTGCAACTAAGAAATATAGGATGCAAAAATAATGAGCCACTCTTTTTAGTGTTTACACATTGAATCTTAATTATAACCAAATAACACTGTACAGACAAGGTCTACATACATCGAAAGAAACACGTGCTAATGTCTTCCAAAGGGTATACGTATAGAAATGGCTCATGGATGCCCAAGGAGGTGCAGCTCCACAGATCAGGTTCACAGTATACACGG
The DNA here is from genome assembly GCF_014885135.2 of Alexandromys fortis. Classification (NCBI taxonomy): domain Eukaryota; kingdom Metazoa; phylum Chordata; class Mammalia; order Rodentia; family Cricetidae; genus Alexandromys; species Alexandromys fortis. The sequence goes on along the minus strand of NW_026067959.1, from coordinate 2,888,581 downwards.
GGCATAGGTTCGACCCCCAGCAATAAGAAAAACCAAAACACATCCAAAAGCTGCTAAGAAGCAGCCAGACAAACTGGCCGAGTCAAGTAACGGAGCCATAGCAATCAGTAAGTATGTGCAAGTCTGGACAGCCTGGTGAACTCTCGCACGCACTACAGAACTAGAGCGGGGTGGGCTTGTGACTGCGCAGTGCCATGAGGAAATGGAAAAGCTTTCACTGTGGTGACTAGAAGTATTACTTCCTAATTTTAAAACTCTCACCGAGATGTGAGGAAACAGCGTCTATTAAAGTGCCTGACATCAAAGTACAGATGGGTTCTGTGTGGTATCCTGTACAACCAACTTCGCTTGTGGCTTATTTTGTTTAAAATGGACAGTATTCTGCTGAATTTTTCTTTTGATTCCATTGAGAGTAAACATTCAAATTAGAGGTGGATTACATGTTCCTCTTACTCCATAGTTCTTGCAGAATATGCACATATTGCAAAAATACTGCATATAATTACTTCCTTGAATTTGTAAAGGCTTTCTAGGAAGCTTTTACAAAGTGAAAACATGACTGGTAACTGCAGATCAAGAAAGGTCCATTTCAGAACCGAGTGGCTCTTCTACATTGGTGATTCTTCGACTCTGGTGAGCGGCCGGTGGTGCGCTAAAAGGTGTGTCAGCAGTGACTTCCTCGAGTAATGCTGGGCACACAGATATGGACGGTTTGCTGGAGAACTCAGAACAAATACGTAGTAACTGCTTCGCTACTTGTTCTTTCATTCCACGGATTTCTCAAGTGGGAAAAAAGCAGTGTAATTATAACTGATGAATATTTAATAACTGTGCCACTTTAAGTATTTTTGCCTACACTGACTTTTATATTTATTTCCATTTATAAAAAGCTAACAAGGGCAGGATAAAGACTGAGTAAGGACTGCATTCACTGAGCAGGATCAGTATCAGCTGTTACTATAACAAGGGTACAGCCAGGACCGCAGACCTTACATGAAGCCCAGCTGGGTTCCCTGGTGAGTTGGGGAGAGATCAGGTGATCTTTACAGAATGTGTTACTCAGACTCCATCTGCAAAATACTAGCCAGAACTACATTAAATTGAGCTAAATTATTTTACTATCACCCACCCTTCACTCCTTTCCAGTTTATGCTAAGACACTGAACTGTTTTGTTGCACAGAATGCTATCATAACTAGTCATTTTTCCTTTTTTTCCCTAAGGTTTTTCAAGACAGGGTTTCTCTGCAGCTTGGGAGCCTGTCCAGGAACTAGACTGGCCTTGAACTCAGCACAGAGACCCACCTGCCTCTGCCAGGAGTGCAGGGATTAAAGGCCTACACCACCACCGCCCAGCTATTTATTGGACTTTTACAAAAGAAAAGCAAAAATTCAGACAAACTACTTACCCAACTCACAGAATTAGCATATGAAAAGGCATGGATCTGAAGCAAGTCCTCTGCCTTCAAATGTCTTGTTCCTTCCTCTGGGTCTCCCTGTGAAGACAGAGAGCCTTGTTCAGAAAGCTGACTTTGGTAAGCATTGTACTAGCGTCTTTGAGAATTTCTATTTTGCTCATATTCAGCCCTACTCCTTCTCTAACTCCTGGATCCATCTGCACATGTGTTATTTAAAATCCTTCATGTTTTCGAGTAGCACACGTGAGAGAACTTCAGAATAATCCCACAAACACTTGGGTGAGAATATTCAATAACTCAGTGGTTATTAGTATGTCTTTTTCCCCCTTCAAGAAAAGGTTTTGCTATGTTGTCCTGGTTGACCATTAACTAGAATTCAAGTAATCTTCCTGCCTCAAAGCGTTTGGAACCACTAGGACCCAATAATGTCAAACAGTGGTTCCCAATCTGTGGGCTGTGACCTCTTAGGGTCAAATGACCCTTTCATGGGGGTCACTTAAGACCATAACAAAACAAAGATATTTACATTATGGCTCATAACAGTAGCAGAATTACAGTTATAAAGTAGCAATGAAAATAATTTTATGGTTGGAGGTCACCATAACATTAACTGTAATATTAAAGGTTTACAGTGTTAGGAAGGCTGAGAACCACTGGTTTAATACACAGTCGCAACTATTAAAGTCACCTTCATCTAACTCAACGCCCTTGATGCCTTGTAATGTCACAAGAACATTTTGTTGAAGGTAATAATAGCTGGTCCTTGGCCTTAGAAGGATGACACCTTTCGTCTTCTACCTGCACCGAGTTAAAACTGCTGACTCCTCAACTGTCCAGCCATGCCTGGTACTTGGTTAAATTGAGCAGTGCCAGCTATTTTTTGAGATAACTTAAAACTTAGGCAAAGAATTGAATCTTGTATTGCTGCTTTCTGCATGTTACACCTTTGATATGACACAATAACAAGGAATTAAATATTAAACATTTTTAAATTTTCAAATGAAAAATGGTTTTGGGGGGTGGTGAAGTCTCTATAATTTTACCAAGAAAAATAGCTAGTGAAAATGTTGCTGGATAGTTTCACCAAATTCTACAAGTTTCTGTTTATACAGTCAGGCTCACACCCGTGCTGAGTGGTCTGACACTACGGACTGGACCTCTATGCGCACTGCACAGGTTAAGTCTGCAGCCTTTGCTCTCCCACAGAGCTCTTTCTCGGCCTCTCCGAACTGCTCCCACTGCCCAGCGCTCCTGGTGTCTGTTTTCTCCTTCATAATATCTGAGACATTTGAAACAGACTAGCAAATATTTTATGTGCTGAACCAGATAAATGCTTAGACCTGCCTTACAGAAGACTGCAAGTCAGATGTGGTCTGTAGGCCACTGTTTGTCAAGCCCTACTCTAGATTGCCACAGAATTTTCTTAGTTTGCTTACTGTTTGTTCAAGGTTGAACTGTGTCCCCTACAAAAGATGGACTCAAGTCTTAACTCCTTTGGAAACAGGACCACTGCTGATGTGATTAGCAACAAAGCCCTAGAATTTGAAACATTAGAAAAATATTTTTCATAAGAGAGACACAGAAAAATGCCGTATGACAGACGGCAGAGCCTGGAGCGACACAGCTACAAGCTCAAGTAATACTGGAGGCCAGGGGAGCCAAGGCAGGCTTTCCAGTCTCAGGACTGATGGCTTCTGGAGAAAATAACATACTCTAATTTTATCTGTTTGTCAACCTGTAAATTTACCTATTTGTTTGGTTAGTTCGTTTTTCCAGACAGGCTTTCTCTATGTGGCTCTGGCTACACTGGACTGCTCTGTGGATTCACCTGCCTCTGCCTCCCGAGTGCTGGGATTAAAAGCGTGCGCCACCACCGCCCAGCTAAAATACTGCAACTTAACTAGTGCTGAGTCCGTGTGCAGACACATGCCATAGCTTTAAGAGATGAATACCAGGGTTAGAATGGCTGGGCCATGTGGCAGCTGTTATGTTTAGCTATAGAGCTTTCTGGATGGTTTGAACATTTAAATATTTGCTAACTTTTAATTAGACTTGCTTCATTATTATTAGGTTTGACAGTTTTGAATATATATTCTGGATATAAAGCCTTTGTTAGACATTTGATTTGTATATAATTGTTCTGCAGCCAGTCTGTGGCCTGTCGTTTTATTGAAAACTTTTAAAAACCTTTTTAGTGTGCATGCACTATGTTCTTGTAACACTTTATAAAACAAACAACAACAAGAACAACAAGACAAAAGGTTTGCCTTTTCCCACCTATCTGCTTATTCTTATGCACCTTTTCCACTGTTGTGGTAGTTTCACCAGTTTTGAAATATGTGGCTGCTACAATGTCAAACAAAGATAAAATGCTAAGCTAGTAGGACTCCTAGATCTTTAATATAGTGTTTGAATAAACAATTATTTAAAAAAAATAACACTCCTGCAATCAGTAATAACCAACTAAGAAATATAATAGAAAAAAAAATACTACTCATACAAGCACCAAAAGCAACACTAGAATAGGAAAAATCTAGTCAGAACTATACAAGCATTTCACAATATAAAAACGTAAGACTACTTTGACCCAACAGCAAAACAGTTTATTATAGAACTTTACACATTAATTAAAATTTCACATTAAAAATTAGAGACTAAGGGCCAATATTCAGACAACAAAAAGAGGATTTGGTGTATCATTCAGACACATAAATAACAAAACATGCATGGGCACATAAGAACAGACAAGTCAACAGCATGAAATAAAAGAAGTTCAAGTGTATATAATCACTTTTACGACTGGGATGTCGCTCAGTGGTTCACAGCACATCTTCATGTGTATGACTTTGCTTTGATCCCTTTGTTTGACCACAAAACAAACAAAAATTCCAGATAAATAATAAAAAAATTATAAGCTGGGCATGCACACACCTATAAGTCTCAGCTGGGGGGCCGATGAAGGAAAATCAATTAAGCCTAAGACTTGGAGGCTAGCGTGGGCAATATAGGGACAATATACAAAACAAAATTTGATTTTACATATATATATGTGTGTGTGCGTAAAATATATAAGATATATACACATATATGTGTGGATGTATGTACGTATATATGTATGCATATATGTATATATTGTATATATCTTATATATATTGCCTCTCATGTCATTATTCAAAGATATACTTTACAACAAGTCCTATGAGGAAAAGTACAAAAGAATATTTTTATTATACAAACACATTTCAAAGTTAATAAAAAATAAGCACAAAAGTCAGATTTTATAAACATATTGGAAAACACAAATTTATGACCTTTGAGAACAAATCTTTTACAAGTTATCCTGCCTATGTTAGTCAATGAGAGTTTCATGAGTACTTTGATAAAGAGCCATGTTCTCACCATCACTCAAGACCTAAAACACTGCAAATACAATTGATGACAAACAGTTCTCAACTACAGGAAGCTGAATGCTAACAGGTAAAATATGTGCCAAGTGATTTGGGAACAGGGCTCAGGGCACCCAGCTATAAAACAAGGTTACAGTTTTGAGAACAAGAAAGCTGTGTAGGGTTGAAGACCACCAATGGGAAGGTCTACCAACAAGAACTGTGCTATCTGAAACAGAGCTCTGAGGAAATCAGCTTGCACTAGGGGGTGCAATTGCAGGGCATGTATGTAAGACAGGACCTCCACACAAGAAAGGACTGCACAGGAGCCAGCACCCCACTATTTACAAGTAATAATTAACCCACCCTTCCTTAGCAAAGGATGAGAGTGGCTACTAAAGAGCCTCTGGAATTTTGGAAGCAGGACATTCAACTTTTAACAGGCAGCTCACCTGCTTTACTGAAGGCATGTATTCAGGTGCTTGTCTGGAGAGCAGTCCAGGCAGCTTGAGAGCATCAGTCTAGTTAGTCTCAGCACACACTAACAGACACAGTGCTCTGATCCGGGATTGGAGAAACTCACAAAATCACTCTAAACAAAAAGTCCTGGCAGCCCCGTGACAGCACAAGTGTTTCCGAGGTCTTCTGTTTACCCCCTCAGAGCTAGCTTCTGGTTCAAAATGCAACCACGCAGTGCAGCTGGTTCCTTCCTTTATTCACTTTTTTGTCTCTGCTAGCTTTTATCTCCTGGCCATGAATGAACCCAAAGGTAAAGTACTCAGGATCTACTTTTCTTTTAAAATATTTACTTTGAAGACATGTAACTTCAACGATTACCTTACCTTCAAAACAAATTTCAAGAATTCTGGCTTGAATCTTCAATTCTAGTTATATATCATCTTAGATATTTTGCATCTGATACAAATCAATTTAATAAACCTCGCCCTCAAAAGTACCTACAAACGTATATGCTCATGTACACATACAACATAATGGACCAAGACACAGAAACTTCCCCCCACACACACACATCAATAAACAACTCTTCATTTTCGGTTGCCTAGGTTCTCTGATCTACCCTTTAACTTGACTTCTGTTACAATCCTTACCCAGACTTCTTCCACAGCCCTCTCACCTGCCTGTCTTTGTTGCTGACTGGACCTGACCACAGCACTTAACGATGGTACCGCAGCTCCTCTCCCACCACCTCCTCTTCCTCTGATCACAGCACTTAGAAGATTTCGTCTATCAGAGAACTGGTTTCATCTCTCTGCACCGCCCAACTCATCTCCAATAGCCAGTTTGATTTAAAAACAATGGTAATAGAGGAGGCTGGGGTACAGTTCATAGTAGGGCACTTGCTTCCAGTGTGGGAAGGCCCTGGTTCAACTCCCAGCCCACTACATAAGACAGACCCTTTCCTTAGATGTCTCTCAAACGATTCTGCTAATAATCCCAGAGAGAATTACAAGCAATCTGGCTTTTTTACTCCAATTATGCTGAAATTATTCTTCTAGTTTTCCAACTGCAGAGTAAACATTTAAGCTCCCGTTTTTCATGGCCTCAGCAAACTAGTCTAGCTTTCATCGTTTCCATGGTAGCCACACCTAGATGGTAAGCTCCAGTGACAAGAGACTTCTAGACTTCCTTAAAACACCTTCTTGAACGTGTGCCTGCCAGGCCTTCCAGTTTGATTCTACAAGGCCAGTGCCCTGGTGATTCCGCCCTGTTCCATTGTTTATAACCCAAATGAACATCTCTGTGGAATTTCCCCCACAAGCACAAACATCTGTGTTCCCACTGCACTTTCAGAGGTCCCTGAAAGGATCCAAACTCGAGCACAGTAATTACACAGCTTCATAAGCTGAGAATCCTGAAGCCCTTAGCCAACAACTGAAGGAGAGGTTAGTTTATGTATGTATGCACATGTGGAAGTGGTACTGACGGAGAATTATGCATGTATGCAGTGCTGAGGACTGAACCGGGACGGGCACATGCTGAGCAAGCACTCTCCTATTGGGCACGTTCCCAGCCTAATAATGAGCTTTAAAGGACCTGGTAGAGCCATTTTACCCTGTCACTCATGTAGACAATATGAAAAAGTAGCATGTACTACAGTTAAGAGTTCAGCCTAAACTCAGATTATCTAAGTATAAATATGGAATCTGACGATAATGTCTGTGTTTGGGGCCTTGCTATTGTGTACCAGAGGCTACTAAGGCCTACTTCTCTGTAAGGCTATGTTCAGAGACCGACATACAACACTGCACAAGTTACTGGTTACTAAAAATCCTGTAAGTAACAGCTCACGGCAGTCCTTGACGAAGTTCTACTGTCTCCGTTCTGTTTGAACAGGATCTCTCTAGCTTCCCCTTTATCCAAACCTTATCCGGGTCTCAAGGCTGACCTCTAGGAAACATACTGGCTACTTCAATTCCAATCTTTCCATCACTCATTATTTACTTGAAACGCCTCTGTATCCAGGTAATTAATTTTTCACACACCAGTTTGTCAATCCAATTTTGCAAACTTTCAAGAACCTCGATGCTATCTCAGGAATCTTTATGAATTCCACAGAAGGCTGAGTGCTTAGTAAAATAATCTCAATAGAAACCTCACCTATGATCAAACCACTCAGCAATCAAAGACACAGAGAAAGCTGTGATAATTTCCATGTTCCTTTTAGCAACACGTATCAGGCCAGGTGATATGCGGCAAAATGAAGTCTGAAATCATGCCTAGGGAAAACCCCTTTCTGCTACTGCAGGGCTGTGGGCAACACTCAAACTATACTAATGAATTTTCTATAAGAAATCTGCCAACAGGGAAGTTTGTGAACACAGGATTGGGAGTCCTATCATTTTTGAGCCTGTTTCCATTTCTAAAAAGGAGACATTGTAACAACTACATCACAGGTATATAATAATCAGCATCCATCCTAGTATTTAACTGAAATGTAACATTCTCTTAGGAAAAGTATTTTTAAATGAAAACTGTCATGAATAAAATAGAACAAAATGTCCAGTTATATAACAATGTTGTATTAAATTAGCAGGTAGCAGTGTTTATGATATTCTAGATCATCTATGTCAATAATACAAATAAGAGTGAAAAATTCTACTATAAAGTTTATCCTTATCTGACATTTGCCCCTTGCAAATTTTTTCTTTCATCTGTGAGTGGAATCCAATGGGCATAGCTATTCCCTAAAAGTAACCTGTGGAAAACACAATTTAACCTACAATCAGATTAATTCTTTTAATACAGTATTCCAGCTTAAGAGTTCAAAAATAATTCAAAATGTCCAATATGAACATCAACTTAAGGCGATGGCGATCACCCCCTCTAGTAATGAGTCAGTAATTTCAAATTAAGAGTTGTTCCAACGAGAAGCTGGCAGTCACACACGATCTAGAAGGGTTTGTTTACAGCACTGACCAGACCAAACAGCTTAATCTTGCGGAGGATTCACCCTGACGTTCCAGTATCAACTGACGGCTTTTGAAGCAGTACAGCTGCTGGAACGTCCAATAACTATACAAATTAAGCCCAAATGAGTTTCCTTTTGATGGGAAAATGACAAAAAGAGCAGTGGGCTAGGCCTTTGACAATGTCTTGTTTGGCGTTCTGAATTACAACGTCAATGTCATCCATCAAGGAAAGAAGAGAGCCCCCGCTACTTGGAAAAACAAAAAAAGAACAAAAAAACGTTTGCCCTTAGGAGAGGAGGTGAAAATTTACAGGAGGTGAAAATTTACAGACAGATGGGATAGCTCTCGGGCTGTTAGGGCAAGTGGGATTTATTAGGTAGGGTGCGTAGAAGGGACGTGAGGGAGCGTTCATATTCATAATCACTGAACTTTCACCAACGCCAAAACGTTGCGATTTCTGGGTGAAAAGTTCACTTTGGGAAAGAGAAATCAAGAGCAGGGAGTGAAGTCAAGTCTGGGCGGGTGGCATTTCGGGGGACACAGAAGACTACACTTTTTGGAGCCATGTCCATAGCTGGTTCAGGGGACAAGGCACGGGAACTGGGAGAACGCGGGAGGCGGTCACCCAGGACGCGCGATCCCGAGGGAACTTTGGGGTGGGGGGCTCCGGAACTGTGCGTCAGGAACGCGGCTGGAGAAGACGAGTGACAACGCCAGGGAAGTGGGAGCCAGGCGTGGGGACGGGAGGAATGCGGGGATTCCCAAGCCGGCCTGACGGGCTCCGGGTGTGCGCGCCGCTCCAGCCCGGCCCCGCTGGGCCCCGGGTGCCAGGTGGCGGCCGCGCCAGGCAGCCCGCCCCCTCCCGCGCCGGGGCCCTGCTCTCCTCACCTCAGACCGCGAGCCTCGCCGCTCCCGCGCGTCCCGCAGCCTCGCGGATCGGAGCCCACTCCGCCTGCCCCTCGGCTGAGCCGCAGCCCGGCGGGCTCGAAACTCTGGCCTCCCGACGGCACACGCCGCCCTCCGCCCGCGGCCGACCTAGGCTCTCCTAGCCCCGCCCCTTAGGGGCCCGCCCCCTAGAGTCGGACCCCTGGAGCTGATTGGCTCGGATCAGTCCCGGAGCGCGCGGCCATTGGTCCGGGGTCGCCGGAGACGAAGGGGCGGGGCTGCGTGCAGCTGCGATTCCCGTAATGCGGCTCCCGGCATCCCGGATTCCCGTGGCTGAGCCCGGTCTTCTCTCCTAGACGAGATCGAAGGCTTCCCCGCTGCCGCTCCTCCGCGGGTGGCCGGGCGGAAGGTTCCATTTTCCCGAGGGTAATGGGGTCGCGGACCGCAGCCCGCGATCCCTCTCGCCCGGCCTCGCCTGCCTCCCTGGGCGGTCTTCCCCGAGGGCCTGCTAGCCTCGGGAGAGCGCCCGGAGGCCCCTGGGGCTCTGGAGGCGAGGGAGCTCCCTGGGGATAGGGCAGGGCTTGGTGGCTGTAAATGCACACGCCAGTGGTGACCGCTTCAATCCTAGGCTTAAGTAAACGAACCCTGCTACGTTTTGTTGTTAGTAAATGAGTTTGGGTGTGATTGATTTGATCAGAGAGTCCCAGAACTGGTGACTTGCCGTGAAACTCATTTTTTTTTTTTTTTTTGTGGTTTGCGTCTCCTGATCTGTGATTAGAAGTACTGCGGAAAAACCAATTTCATTGTAATTCACCACCTTTTCCTCGACTGAAAAAAATGAACCTAAAGGCTCTCGTGTGTGTGTGTGTGTGTGTGTGTGTGTGTGTGTGTGTACCCCCCCACACACACACACAAAGCAAGATAAGAAGCTTAAAGATAAGGAATGTGTATCTGTAAAGTAATACTTCAGTTCAAGTTGGTTAGCTGAGCATGGGGCCTGCCCTGGAGTGTGGTTGATATCAGTGTAACTCCATTGGAGAAAACTGATTCTCTCTTTCCCAACATCTATCTTTTTGTTTGTTTTGTTCTAAAGGAGTGAAAGGACAGGAAATTGGATGGATGGATGGACGGGTGTGTGGGAAGAGTTGGGGGACAGCAAAGAATGTGATAAAAGTATACTCTATAAAATTCTCAATAAGAATTTTTAAAAAGATTAAAAGTGAAAAAAATGATTCAAAAAGAGAGAGACTGCAGGCAAGGGACTTTTGGAAGAAAGGTAGGCTACAGTAATGGAGCAAATGATACCCATAAATTAGTCATTTTAAAGTTCTTTGTTATGTTGAAGATTCAGCTGGAATAAAATGGATCAAGTGCAACCTCTCTCCCTCCTCCCCTTTCCTTCTCTCTCTGCTGCAGATCTCTATACCCCAGCTCTAAATCATTAGCTGTTGGTGAGATGCTTTGCAAAGCCACTGTTAAAGGAGTTCCAGACAGACATGCTTAAGGTTGATGCTTCAACCAAAGATGTGTTCACCTCTTGCCGCTGCTGTCTGCTAACTTCAGAGTGTGGCTAGATAGGGGTAGAAAGACTTGAAGAGACGTTGTTCAATTGAAACACTTACAAAGGTGCAGCTAAGGTGGCTTTGGGACAACACATATCGGTTCATGGTGCCTCTGCTTCCAGACTGTCGAAGTGCAGGTCCTGGCACTGCTCCTTTCCAATGCCCTGGCCCTGGAAAAGTCCGGAGTTTCTTTGTCTGCAACATGATAATGGTTCTGGCCTGCTATGATGCAAGAATGAAATTCTTTAAAAGGCAGAAAGGGTTTGACACATGGTTATAACATTCGGTTATCCTTGAATGTCTCTTTTGCTGTTGCTTCTCAGACCTTCCTGCATTACAGCATTCATTTAAAGTTCGGTTTCTCTGAGGTCGTCATGAGTAGAATGAGGTTAGTTTCTTGAAGCACATTCACCTCCTAGACCCATCGGTGGAGAATATGAAGGTCTATGCTGCCCTTACACATACGTACCTTATCATTTATTTATGGCTGTCAGTATTGGCCTTCTTGGCACTAAGAAATTCACATTTTATGAGAGTAATTAAAATCCTAAGCAAAAGGCCCGGAGAGATGGTTCAGCAGTTAAAATGCTTGATGCTCTATAGCAGAGGATCCAAGCTCAATTCCCATCACTCATATCAGGTGGCTCACAGTTCCAGGGACTCCAGTACCCTCTTCTGACCTCCAAGGACGCCTGTATACACATGGTGCACATAAACTCAAAAGGACACACACTCATTACAAGAAAAATAAGTTTGACAAACAATCCTGAACAGAAAAGATGAATCAGTGTTGGACAAAGAAGTTCCAGAACCATAAGACAATAGGAAATACCCACTCTGTGGAGGCTGCTGGATTTTTCCAGACCTCTCTGCAGAATGTCGATCCTGAAATGAGCACTTTCTGGTTAAGAATTTGTCACTAGACAGCCCTGTCAAACATCGCAACACGCACCTTTTTTTCGTAACATCTTGTTTCTAAATGTGGTTGATAGTAAGTACTAGTTTGTGAAATAAAGAACAGGAAGAAGAATGGGCAGAGGAGTGGCATATGACCCCCTCCCCCCCAACTGTGATTGGGACCTGCAAACAAAGCAATGACACAGGCTACAGGATGAAGGTGACAAGAGCTGGAGACAACCTTTACCTGCTTCTGCTGACCTACGCCTGCACCCCGTGATGTTTCTGAAACTCTGTGTCACACCTACAGTTGATCACACACCCTACTATCTAACGATTGCAGCATGTGTCTCGATGATTCAGTGACTGCTCCGAGTTCTCAGTTTCTCATCCTTTCCCCGTGATCATCGCCTTCATCTTATATGCAAGCAGCCTGCAGGTAAAGCCACACCTTCATCCTAGTCAGTTTATGACGGAAGTTGCTCCCTCTCCCAAACTTGGGGCTGTGTTTCATTCTCAGTCCTTAGCCACCTACCTCTGCACCTCCCTTTTGTTCTCACTCCACGGAATCTGCAGCCTGTCCTCAGTGTGACCTCTAGACCTTGTTCTCACAGCTCGTCAGTTATTTCCTACCTGTTCTCATCTTCCTAAGCACTGAGAACTTTTTGATCAGTCATTTAAACCATACTGTCGTTTGTTTCTTCAGCCATATTTGCCTTACCGGCCTAGTTGCTAACAATTTTCCCTTTCCTTGGGCTGTATCCAATGCTTATCTTAGTATAGAGATGTATCTCATATTCTCAGGAAAATCAAGTCTACCATTTGTGAGCATTTTTGATTTTGTTTTCAGTTTAGGATTCATCTACTGTAGACATGTATCCATTTCCTCTTTATCCTTCTGTCTCCCAAAAAGGAAGGTCCTTCACAAAAATGTTCATAAGGAATAGTATTTTACTTTCAATCAAACGTTGCTTAAGATATTTATCTGAAGAATAAAATTATATCAAACAATGGGCTGTTTGGGGGTCCTGAATCCATGAATTAAGGAGGTACTGTTAGGAATATGGCATGAGTTGAGACCTTGGGGTGAGGGTGCCTAGAGGCTAACAGGTATGAATTATTCCAGTTGTTCAGTGTGTTTCCTCACTAAACATTCACTACTAATTGCATGCCAGCACTGAGATATAGCTCTAAAGAGATGTATATTTTCCTTGAGGGGCAAAAACTGTAATGCCATAGATAAATTAGCAAATAAGGATGATCTCGATGTTACCCTGCAACCGATAAGGTAAAAAGAGTATTTTGGGAGAACTTATTCTTTTTTATTTATTAAAGATTTCTGTCTCTTCCCCACCGCCGCCTCCCCTTTCCCTCCCCCTCCCCCAATCAAGTCCCCCTCCCTTGTCAGCCCAAAGAGCAATCAGGGTTCCCTGCCCTGTGGGAAGTCCAAGGACCACCCACCTCCATCCAGGTCTAGTAAGGTGAGCATCCAAACTGCCTAGACTCCCAGAAAGCCAATAGGTGCAGTAGGATCAAAAACCCATTGCCATTGTTCTTGAGGTCTCAGTAGTCCTCATTGTCCGCTATGGAGAACTTATTCTTGAATATTTCAAGAGCGTGGTTCTCTCTGGCTCATTCATGTACCCACTTATCCCTGGGTGGACTAGAAACAGCCACAATCCCTTAACACTCTGTGGTAAAATTAGAACTAGTTCCCTTCTTGAATTTGAAGTTGAGTCTGCACTGATGGAAGGAATACAGACAAGCGAACCTGAGTGAGCTGGGGGCTCCCTCTGTGGCCTCTGGGAGGGCTGAGACACCATGTACGAAGTCCATGCACCTTAGCAGACCACCTCAAGAGAGCTGAGAGCATCACCTCAAGAGCTCTGAGAAATGAAGGTGGCCCTGCTGACGTCTGCCTTGCTGCTACCCCTGCCTCTGCACCAAGCATGCGAGTGAGACTCGTCTTGGAACTTTAGATCAACTTAGCCATGAGATGAATCTGTGGCCCCCATCAATGAACCCCGTCCAAATCTCCAGCTCAGAAATTATAGTATGATAAAAATGTAACAGTAAATCACTGTTTTGTTAAGAGCAGTAAATAAAAGCCCTCAAACTGATCATACAACACACTGAAAATCTGGCCATTTTGCTGCCCTGCAGCTATCGGCAGTTCCTATTGTCAAAGCCTTTTTATAAAGTCCTCTACAGCCTGGCCTTTCCCCCAACATGACCTCCCGCTGTAGGTGCTCTAGTGGCTCATATTACCTATTTGTTAATGGTTCCTGGGCCAAGATCCAATATGCTGTATTCAGCGTCCACGCCAAGAAGACAGCTTATGTTGTTCCCATGGCCTGTTGTGGCCTAACTTGCTTGCCAGTTTTTGGCGTTCATCTAAGGACTGTTCCGACCCAGAAGTTGACTCTTGGCCATGAGAAACTCACAGCAAAAATTCAGATCATTTCAAATGAATGAGCTTTCATCCAAGAAAAGGAATTGGGGAGGTTGGAAACTTCTGACCACAGGGAGAAAAAGGAGTTGGAGCAAAAAGAGAGAGCCGGATTTGGGTGTGACATTGATTGGAGTGTGTCTCCCCCAAGGTTTGGCTGTCTGTGTGGTGATGTGGAGATGGGACCTTTAAAAGTCGGTGCCTAGTGGCAGGTAGCCATGGTACAGGGGCAGCACCTCGGAATGAATTACTGTTGATCTCATTAGAGGAGGTTGTTATGGAGCTAGCCCCACATGTGTGGCCTCGTCGACACATGGCGTTTCCTTCTGCTGTCATGCCATCTTGTGACGCAGCCAGGATACCTTTACCAGAAGCCAAATAGAAGGAGTCACTCCATCTTGGATTTTTAGCCTTCAAGAACGAGCTTTTCTTTATAAGACAAAAACAAAACAACCAGCATCTGGTATTGAGTTATAGCAACATAGATGAATGAATATACCTTGTTACATGGTAGACTAGAAAATTTTCTTGTTCCTCACCTTAGTCTCTGGCAACACATACAGTATTATGAATCAGCCGTGTGTGTTTGTGTGTGTGTGTGTGTTTGTGTGTGGTTGGTTGGATGCATGTGGTAGTGGCTGTGTGTATATGGAGACCAGAGACCAGAAGACTACATTGTATATCTTTCTCTATTGCTTCTCACCTTAATTTTGAGACTGGGACTCTTTTTTTTCTAATTAAAATACTACTTGGCCTATTAGCTTATGCATATTTCTGCATATTTCTAGCTAGTTCTTACATCTTAAATTAAGCAATCTCTATTAATCTGTGCATCACCATGAGGTTATGACCTCCTGGCAAAGTTCTGGAGGGCTCCAGCGGGCATCTTTCTCCTTCAGCAGCTATATGACAATATAAAACTTTAGACTTGCAAAGATATGATAAATTATAGAGTATTTTCTTTAATTTGCCAAATGTAAATGGACTAAATAGTCTAACTGTAATTCTTGTTTGATAACTGTTTTGTTGTATGTAATGTGTTAAAGTTAGGACCATTTTTATTTGGACAGAAAATGGGAGATAATGTGGAAAGTTCTTCTGTCTATGTGTTGCTTTTATTAGTTAATGAATAAAGAACTGCTTGGGCCAGAACCTGGCTCAAAAAGTCAATTCTCTAGCACTGTGGAGGGTGAGTTTGAGGAGCAAAAAAAAAAAATGGAGGTGACAGGTGACATCAGGACATGCACTTGAGGGCTTGACCTAGGGCAGTGCCTCCTTTTGTGGGGGAAGGAAGGTGGCCATTCTGGGTGATTTCAGTAAGATGGACTAGATAGGGCCGAGCAGGAGGTATGGTGAGGAACGTGTGGAGAGCTCTCTGTTGAGAGTGTGACCAGCAGTTCCTAGGTAATTTGCAACATCTTAGAATGTAAGAGTCCTTATCTGCGTCGGTGGTTACAGCGCGTGCTTTTGAGATTTCTTGAAGGCTGACAAAATGTGGAAAGGTAAGTAGCATGGCACCGAGAGAGTGGTCTCACACTGTTGATGTGTAGTCTTAATTCCCTTTAGTCATCGTCGGAAGCAGGTAGTGAAGCCAGGGAGCCAATAGGGATGGATACAGTGGTTATGCCTTGGGTGAAATGTGGGTGGTGCTAAAGAGTGAAGCCCCCTTGTCAAGGAAGAAGTTACAGTGTTATATTCTGAGACACAGCCTCCGAAACAGTGCTGTGTAAATGCAGAGTCTCAGAACTGAGTGTGGGGATCACACAAAGGTTAGCCAGAGTAAAAGGCTTCTGAACTTATAATGACCAACAAGTCATTCAAAACCAAAGACGACACAGTGCGAGGGGTTTCTGGTGGCAGTCACCTGTGTTGCCTTGGTGACCTCACCACACACAGCCAGCATGCCCTGAGCATTCCATATGCCACCAGACTACACAATGCCCACAAATGCTGTCCAAATCATGACTGTTGTGTAGTATGAATTGCATTGCTCTGACTGAAAACACAGTTTCTTGCTTTTATAGAAACAATGGCTTTTAATCCCAGCCCTTGGGAGGCAGACACAGTTGGATCTCTGGGTTCGAGGCCAGACTGGTCTACAAGAGCTAGTTCCAGGACAGGCTCCAAAAGCTACAGAGAAACCCTGTCTTGAAAAACAAAAACAAACAAGCAAACAAACAAACAATGGCCTAATTAGGAAAACAAAGGCAGTATTTTTCCCATTGTTATTACGCAGCATGTGTTAAATTACTTTATCTTTGGATTGGCTTAAAATGTCTGCTGGCTGTTGGACTTACTAACTTGAGTTTCATTTAAAAATTGATGAATAAATTTTGGCTTTGATTTATAAAATAAGCCTGAATGTACTTCTGCCATTTTTTCATTACCTATTTATATGAGTACTGAAGACTATAAAACCCAAAGATCCATCAGCTGGATAATATTGGAGATGCTCTCTGTCCCAAAGAATCCAATCTTCCGAATCAGGGCTGGGGAGAGGGCTCAGTGAGCCTGCTCTGCAAGCATGATTACCCAGCAACCATGCAAAAAGCTGGGCGTGCTGTGTACTAAACTGTAACTCCAGTGCGGTAGACGGCAGAGGCAGGAGGATTGCTAGGGCTGACTGGTTGCCAGGCCAGCTCCTGGCTCAGTGAGTGGGAACTCGTCTCAAGGGCATAAGGTAGAGGGTGGTAGAGAAGGATATCTCTTGCTTCTGTGTGTGTGTAAGGGCATGTATATACACCTATACACAGTTGCACACATACATAAGCATGCACACACATAGCACACATGTGACTTCTGTAAGATGCAAGAGACAGCATGCCTGGCTTTCTACATTTAAAAACACTGTTTTAAAAAAAAAAAACCTAAAAAATGTACCAACATGGTAATACCCCAAAGTCATAAGATGTTTATATTATAAACAAATGATATAAACACATACACAATCATAATACAATTTAAAAAGGAAATCAGGATGGCAATAATAATGTTCACTTCTGAGCTAGTTCGAGGTAGCTAACTCTTTCAGCGGTGAAATAGCTAGTATTTCATTGTTGGTATAGCACACAAAGAAGCCATTGTCAGAGTAGGAAGGCAGAATCTGCAGACACTGGGATTTGACTCTCATTCTCTTAAACACTGTGGAAATAGTATTCACAGCTTACAGAGTAGACAGTTACTTTCACGATTTAGAATTCATCTTCAGAGAGAGTTATGTATCAGTGGACTCTCCTTAACATTCCTGAGAAGTGCACAGGCCTCAGGCAAGCTTTGATCCACACTACAGAAAGGGTCCAGCCTTCTCTCCATTCCTCCATTCAGCCTTGACAATATGGCTGTAGTCTTGCTTTCTCCTCTGTGGTTGCCTGAGTCATTTTCATGTCTTCCGTCTGTGGTAGCTAAATGACTCCAGCAGTTTCAAGCCTCCCACTGGCACACCATTCCAGCAGATGCATGAACTCTCGTCTTTCCTCGAAGCTCTAGGAAACTTCTCCCTGTGTCTCATCAGATCACGCGTCCATACCCAGAGGAGCTACAGATGATGATTGCTTGCAGTTCATTGGATCCCCTTTTTGTCAGTCATCCCAGCCCTACCTCGAGGAATAGAAGGGGGCATTTTCCCATAGCAAGTACTGTCTTCTTGGAGAAAATGTACACTGGCTGGAAGAGGCAGCTGTCCACTATGCTCTCATGACTTCAAGTTCTCATGACTGCCATCCTGACTTCCTTTTTAAATTGTATTTACTGTGATGGTGTGTCTGTTGTGTGTATGTGTATGTTTATATCATTTGTTTATAATAGAAACATCTTATGACTTTGGGTTATTACCACGTTAGTGCATTTTTTTAGTTTTTTTTTCTAACAGTGTTTTTACATGGATTTACTTTGTTTCTTTTGTTGCCCCATATCCTAAATCATCCCCTATGCTGTTTGTAAACTCATTTTACTGACTACACTCATGACATTTTTATCATCCCAGTGAAATCTCTCAGTGAAACCTGCACAGATATCAGCAGTAACATAGCTGGCCGCTATATTTTCTTCAGACTGGCCTGAGTTAACATCCTAGAAGGAAGAGCTGCCCAGTTGCTCCCCCATTAGTCTTGCCTTTGTCATAGCCAAGCCTTGAGAGTTCTTTCTCCGCAAGACTTCTGAGGCTTGGCTGGGGAGGGGAGAAGAGGGAGAGATGGCCAGTTCAAACATCAGGTCCGCACTGTGGTTCCTTTGCCCATCCCTACCATTTCCTACTAACAAATACACTAGACACTAGTTCACATTTCCTTGTAGCTTAAGACACCTCCCATTTTGTGTGGAAAAAAAAAAAACCAGCCAAAAGTGGGAGAAATCACCACTAGGGTCCTGGAGATGAAGCTAGCATCAAACAACCCTGAAAACCAGCAGCACTCCCTGGCATTGGTCTCTTAAGAAACACAGGAGCACCTCTATGAAAGGTGGTGTTCATGGGGGTTGTGCTTTTCATGGGTAAGAAGGCCAATTCCTTTAGGCTTTTCCCAGAATGTTTCAGATCCTAAATTTGTGAGCCCAAACTAATGAGTTCATAGTCTAAGCAAAATAGTCAAGTTGAACTTGGGAATTAATAGTTGACAGCGTGCCAACCAAAATATTTATCTTCTTTGATATAACAGGCAAGTTCCAGGATTTTTCATGAGCCTTTCTTATATAAGGAAACAGGGCATTTCATTAAAACTGCCCTGGAGGAAATTATATGATAGCCTTTGTAAAAATAGTATTCTAGAAAGGAGGGATGGGACCATTCCAATATTGGGAGAATGATGGGCTGCATTTTGTGACCTCGGGTGGCTGGATGCTGTCTGTGCTGCTAGAGCTCATGGTGACCACAGTGTAAGCAAAGGGGAAGGTTCTGGCTAAGGGGTTAGAGGCGGTTGGCTTTCCTTTCCACTCTGCTGGGGCTGTGCCGTCTCTTGCATCTGACAGAAGTCCTAATCTTTACTATGTCTGATGAGGAATCAAGAGGAATGTCTAGATGTAGAGGTAGGAGGTTCGGAGGCTCTGTTATGGAGACACGGAAGCTTGGTTTCCTTATCTGTGAAATGGGAATACAGTCTCATCCACCGAGGGATTGTGAGATAGAATGTCATCTATGTGAAAATTACTTCTTTTTCTACAATTTTCATCTATATTGTTGTCATCATTTTTACTTTAATGCTTGCTTGTGATGACTTACAATTTGTCTGTAATATTTTACAATTTGGCTGCGATAGCTTAAGTTGGAATTTGTGGCTTAAGTTCTCAAAGTTCTCAAAGTAACAATGAAAACATGAATGGCAGATCCTTCACACACCCAGACACGCACACGCACACAATTAGTGTAACTAGGGCTAACCTTTTTTTTTTTTAACATGGCCGCTGAAGCCTTCCCTTTAATGAAAGCATATACCATTTCTCATAACAGAATCAAGAGCCCAGGGTTTTTTCTAGCTTTTATTCAAGTGCACTGACTTGACAATGATTTTAGATTTTGTTAAAAGCAGCCACATCCATGGATTGTACGTAGTCCTCAAAAGCAGTAATCTGCTCCTCTAGCATATCTGTTCCAACCTTATCGTCTTCAACTACACACTGTATTTGAAGCTTTTTTAATTCCATATCCCATTAGAACCAATTTGGAAGAGCCCCACACCGAGCCGTCTGCCTGAATGCTTCTGACACACTCCTCTAACTTGGCCATGTCTGTCTCATCGTCCCAGGGCTTCACATCCAGTAAGACGGAAGACTTGGCAACAACCGCAGGCTTTTTAGCTTTCTTTGATTCGTACTGTGCTAGGCGCTCTTCTCGGAGCCTCTTTGCTTCTTCACTTTCCTCCTCGTCATCTGACCCAAAGAGATCAATGTCGTCGTCGTCATCTTTGACATCCGCAGCTGCACTTCCTGTGGTGTCTTCCACACTGGCAGGGCCATACTTGCCCAAAGATTTCTTCACTCCTGGCAGACTGGCTTTCTCTTTCTCGTAAGACTTGATGTGATTATACCAGCGCAGGGCATGGAACAGGTCAGCGGGCGGTGGGCCAGAGACTGCTTCAAAGACCGCCACATCGGCTTGTGATGGCACATACCTGGAGGCCAGCGGCGGTTCTGAGGTCTCCGAAGCCCATGGCGTAGGCTGTAACCGGAGGCCCGCAGCGGTGGAGGGACAGAGCGCCAGGAGCCCGCGGCCAGCACTGAGGGAGAAAAGGGCTAGGGCTAACCTTGAACTCACAATCCTCCTGCCACATCCAGCCGAGTGCTGGAGCTGCAGACCTGTGTTCCCATGCCTGGCTGCAGCATCTTTTGTCGATAGATATCTGAAATTCTCTTGAGCAATGGTGGAGGCTGAAGAACATGCATTGGATTTGGGTTGTTTTCTTATGTTACTTTATTGTATTATCTGTGCGGGTGTAGCTTAGAGAGCATTGCTTACTCATGGTGTAGGATTAGAAATGATACCCACCATATGCCAATCAAGACTGGTAGGCTACTCAGATAACAAGCTAAGCAGACAGCGTAAACCTTTTGCTTTTGTGAATATTAGTATTACTCTCCCCTATTAGAGATGAAACCAAAGATCTGGGAGGCAAGTGCCCTGGTTTGTGTATGTGTGTGTTTTGTTGTTTGTTTTGGTTTGTTTTTTGGCAACTAGACACAGGTAGGAAGTTATCTGAGAAGAGGGGACCACAGCTGAGAAAAATGCCCTCATAAGTTTGGCCTGTGAGGCACTTTCTTAATTAATGTGGGAAGGCCCAGCCTGCTATGGCAGTACCATACCTGGACAGGTGGCCCTGGAGTGTGTAGGAAACAGGCCAGTAAGCAATGGATGACAGTAAAGATAGCCAATTCACTGAAAAGTCTATTCCTCTTTATGTGGGGCACCATATACAGTGGGTCCCAAGGAGTCCCTCCCAGCTCTATTATAAGGCTGAATGAATTTTGTACATTGAACACACACGTGTTTCATTGGGAAATCCCATTGCCTGTACAGGGCACAAGGCCATGAGGGGGTGGGAATGACTAAGTCTGGCCTAGATCATCTGGGGCTGAGCCCTGACTGCAGCTTCCTGACCCTACCGTCTTTGGCAAACTGCAGTCACCGGACTTTGCATTTATAATAGGTAAAGGGAGGCTTAATAAAGATTGTCCTTAGCTGTTACACAAGGCTGCTGTGAGGGCCACATGAAAGGACAGACAGAAAGGGACTGTGAGCACTAGAGAGTGCTGGGTGGATGGACCGGGCAGTGCCTACCGCAGGGTTAGAGAGGTGGTACTGGGAGTTAGGGGATGTTCCGAGAGCGAGGATGGTGGCGATATTTTACATCTCGCCATTA
Source organism: Alexandromys fortis (assembly GCF_014885135.2). Lineage (NCBI taxonomy): Eukaryota > Metazoa > Chordata > Mammalia > Rodentia > Cricetidae > Alexandromys > Alexandromys fortis. The sequence goes on along the minus strand of NW_026067959.1, from coordinate 2,867,212 downwards.
GTTAACGCACAGCAGCTGAGCAGGCAGGATGCCAGGACGATCTGCACTCCGGGTCCTGGCTCCCTTAGCATCCCTGATGAAGAACAGCTGCTATAGTTTGAGTCTTGACTGTCCCCAGAAGGCTCATGTAATGAAAGGTTTGCCTCATTAACCATTGGTGGTGGGAGATTCTTTAGGAGGCAAAGATGGGAAGAAAGTTAAGGCATCGGAGCTGCTTCCGAAGGGGATGTAGCACCTGGGCCCTTTTTGGTTTTCTCTTTGCTTCTCAGTAACTTTGCAGTGAGCAAGCCTCTTCCACCACGCATTCCTGCCATTGTGTGTTTTGCCACTACCAGCACAAAACAACACAGGCAAGCAACCGTGAATTGAAACTTCTGATACAAAACAAACCTTTCATAATGATCTGTCAAGGACCAACCGTGACAAAAATACTTCTTACCAGGGTAAGGGCATGGGAATTGAAGAAATATAAGTAAAGAATATGAAGACGCATAAAAATAATAAGACAGAAAACATAGAACATGTCGGGAGGGCATTCAGTGATTAAAATCCTGAAGTTCACAGGATTTCAGGATTTATTTTTTCACTTCTTTTAAACCCAACATAAACAGGGAGAGAAGGCAACAGAAGACTTTATTAACCTGCTACAAAAGGGTAACTTACACAGTCAATGGCCTTATCACTCTGAGACATCAAATCATTAGCATTCTGTTGTCTAGGTAGCTGAGGTGCTCTAGGTCAAGTACGTACACTGAAGAGGGCCCTACCCCAGGTGACCTCCTAGTTACTAAAGAAGGAGCAGAAGTACATTTGCATATCCTGACCTCCTGTCAGGAGGGCAGCAACTTACTAGAGTGAGCTATCTTAATTTAAAAGAACCAAGCAATCACCTCCTGAGTTAGGATCTGCGACTTAAGCTCCTCAAATCTCCAAACTCTCTGAATGGGCCTGCGTTGTTTGGTCTCCTCTGATCTTTTACCACAGTGGCAGAAGACAGAGTAACCCAACAGGAGGCTGTGTAGAGGCCTTCACCTCCCGTCCTCACAGATGAATGGGAAGCCAGCACCGAGCCACAGAAAGGTTGGGCCCCTAACAATGACTACTATTTATTTGTTGAGCACTCACTGTGTGCCAGACAGGATGCTATGTAGTCTATGAACATGACCTTTTAAAAGAATTTCTCATGTCCTATAATGAGGCCAAGATGATTAGAATTCCCATTTTACAGACAAGGGAACAGAGGGTCAGAGAAGTCAACTGACTTGCCCCGAGGTTGTAATTAGACAACAGCTTCCTTCTAGAGAGAACCTTCTAGAGTTCAGGTGTGGTGACCACATCCTCAAACACTAAGCTACACTGTAACCCCCAGTTCTTGTACAGTCTTCACGCTCTCTGCTTCCTGCCACAAAGCACAGACCTGCCGGTGCTATCTAGCTTCCGAAGAGAGCAGACACAGAAGGAGGCCTGGGTGCTGATGCGGGGTTTCTTCTGTTTCTTCCTCACTGAACAGGTGTCCCCCTCCCCCCTTATCTGACTCCAGACAGATCATGATAGGATGACAGTCGCAATTATAGTGGGATTTGATGAGGTGGTCACAGCTAGAGAATATTCATGGCTTAATGATGGGGTCAGCATCTGGTACTCCAACATTTCCTTCTCCAAAGAGCAGGGCAAGTCATCATTCACATGTCTACTTAGTCATGTCCAGTGACAGGGGCCAATGTACAGGAGAGAAAACAGAAGGCCATATGTGACGGAAACACACTGGAACTTTCCAGAGTAAGTGAAATTGAAGCCCGAGGAGGGCAGGCAGATTGGACAGACCGATCAAGGCACCTTGATTGACCCATGAAAGACTTGGGAGAGTGGGTGGGATTTGACTCAATAAAAAGGGGAGGAGACTGATGGGAGAGCACTTAGAGAAGGTGACAGTTGTGAGAAACAGAGGCTAGAGCAACAATAGGTTGCAAATGAGTTGACGTGAGTCTTGGGATTCCTTCAGCTACTTCAAATGGAAATGCTTTAAACCGCCAATCCTGGCGGTTTATACCTGTAGCTTTGTGCTCTTCAGGGGACGAAGGGAGGAAAGGTAAGAAAAGGAAAATACAAGAAAATGAAGAGTTGACTTAAATGAGTTAGTTGTTTACAGTCTAGAGGTAGAGTGGGTTTCTGAATGGATTGAATTAACCGTCACAGAACGCCATTAAAGAGCCAGCACTTAGTTCGTGGCATCACAGCAATCAGGCAACATGCTCCATCTTGTGCATCCAACAAGAGAGATTCATTGTCTTCCCAAGATGTCACAAGAAGGCCCTTCTTTGTATTTCATTGGCTCACTCTGGCTTTACCGCTGCCTGTTCTTATATAAAACCGTGATGAAGGGAGTGGACTATGACTGGCTTCTATTAGCAGATTGCAAGCATCAGCCTGGAATAGAAGCAGCTTTGTGCCAGGGTTTCTGATGCCATAGGTCTGGGACTATTTTGCATTCAAAAATAGCTGCCATGTCACAATTGCGTTGCTGTTCCAGGGCCACACTTTGAAGACCGGTATAAAATATGCCAGGGTGACAAATGACGATGTACCGGCCACGGTGTCCCCTAAAGTCAGGGCAGCCCAGTGTCCTGCTTTGCCTGCCTCCTGTTGCTATTTTTCTTTTGTTTTTCTTGGTTCCAAGAAAGATAACAGAATGGAATTTAGAGGTGCGGTGCACATAAGCAGAGATTCCACCAAGTTCTACCCAGGGCAAACGTGACCCAGCATCACTTGTCCTTACTTCTCAGATGTGTATATAGAACAAATCCACCAATGACAGAGTCTGCATCCACTGCTGAGAGTGACAACTGGTGCAGCTAATATGGAAATTAGATGGAGGTTCCTCAAAAACCTAGGATCATATTTTCCATAGGCCCTGATCCACCACCCCTGAACACGCATCCAAAGGACAGCCATAGAATACTGTTGTTGAGACACGTTGTCTTCCACCTTTGTGCTGCTCTCTTCACAATAGTTAGGAACTGGAACCAGTCTACATGTTTGTCAACTAATGAGTGGATTAGAAAAATGTGGTCTATTATATTCAGCATGTGTCGCACTAATACGCAAATACACATATGAGTGTAACTCTGGGGGATCCTCACAGCTCCAGAGGGCGAAAGTTGAAAGCGCAACTGCCAGATGGGTTGGTTGCTACTCTGAAAAGAAGATTCTGCCTCCTCCCCTTCATTCTGCTGGTCACTGGCAGTCTTTGGGGATACCCTGGTTGTAGAAGCATCACTTTAATAACTTCCTGTATCTTCATATAGACCTCTCTCTCTCTCTCTCTCTCTCTCTCTCTCTCTCTCTCTCTCTCTCACACACACACACACACACACACACACACTCTCTCTCTCTCTCTCTCTCTCTCTCTCTCTCTCTCTCTCTTTTAATCTAAGGATTCGTATTGGATCAAGAGGCCCACTTTTCCTAGAGAAGTCTCTAAGAAACTGTTGAAGAATTCAAACCTGGCAAGGAGAATGAGAAGGAACACACCGCAAGTCTTTTCTGCTGTCTGATGAGCTCTCTCTAAATTGGAGATGCTTTGACGGGAGTTGGTGAAACTTCTCTGAGACAGAGCTATTTTACAGTCTAAGATTGTTCATGGTTAAAGCTGCTCCGTCGAAGATTAGCAACAAGAAGGAAAATGAAAGAAAGAACAGCATGCCTTTTATTTTTCCCATGATAGCTATCAGTAATTAGATAATATACAATGAAGATTTTTTACCTCCTTTATAAAACCCTGGTATTATTAGCAAGAAGTTTTAGTCACCAGACAATCTCATATATTTCTTTTATAGGTAAAAACAGATTTTGGGCTTCTTTGAGCCATTTATACTTGTGTTTTAAATTGCTACTGTGTGTGTGTGTGTGTTGTATGTACATGTGGTATGTATATGTGTATGCATGTGTGTATATGGGAAGGCAGAGGCCACAGGATGAATCTTAGACCTTCCTTCATTATGCTGTTTTATTAAAATAGGGCCTACCTAGACTACAGAATGAGTTCATGGTCACTCTGTGTGTGTGTATATGTATGTGTGTGTGATAGATATGGGATTCCCCTCTGTATACTATGGATATGTTTTATTACCATTGGTTATTAAAGAAGCTCTTTTGGTCAATGGCTTAGTAGAGGAAAGCCAGGCGGGAAACCAAACAGAGATAAAGAGAGAAAGTAGGCGGAGTTAAGGAGATGCCATGTAGCTGCTGAAGGAGAAAGACACAAGCAGCAAGCCAGAACTTTACTGTTAGGCTACAACCTTGTGTTGATACATAGATTAATAAAGATGGGTTAATTTAAGATGTAAGAGTTAGCTAGGAATACACTAGAATCATTGGCCAAGCAGTGCTGTAATTAATATAGTTTCTGTGTTATTATCTGGGTCTGAGTGACCTGGAGACGAACAGTCTCCTCCTGTGTGTGTGTATATGTGTGTGTGTGTGTGTGTGTATCTTGATATCTTTTTACTTAACATTCTCAATAGCATGATTCATTTTACCAAATAGTGGGGCACCAACTGCAACTAACTTGTTTTTATTGTCTTATGTTCAATGACCTTTACTAATATTTTGTATTAAACTTAAATAAAATACATATACACATGTGTGTGTGTGTGTGTGTGTGTATATATATATATATATATATATATATATAAAATGTGGGATGCCCTTCTGTATATGTGTTGCCTTTATTGGCCAATGAATAAAGCTGCTTTGACCTTATGGCAGGGCAGAATATAGCCAGGCTGGAAGAGATATAAATCGAGAGTAGGAGGAATCAAAGAGACGCCATGATGTAGCTGCCAAAGGAGGACACATTGGAACCTTACCAGTAGGCCACAGCCTCATGGTGATACACAGATGAATAGAAATGGATTAATTTAAGATGGAAGAGTTAGTTAATAAGAAACCTGAGCTAGAAGGTCAAACAGTGCTGTAATTAATATAGTTTCTGTGTGATTATTTGGGACTGGATGGCCAGGAATGAACGAGCAGTCTCTGATTACACACATAAACTGGCCATAGCTCAATTCACAGTAAAACAGAGCTCAGAATTAATAAATAGGGCTGGCTGCCAAGTATTTATGGGTGAGCCATAATTCCAAATTTGGTCTGGTAGACTTAACTACATCTGTAGACTTACTGGGAGATCATGGAGTGTGTAGGAGAAAAACAATGAACGAATAATCTTGCTTTTTCTCCCTAACCTAGTTTCTTTTTCTGGGCTTTTCCTACCTAGTAGTTACCAAGCACTATGCTTGAAATGAGTTTACCTATTAGACACTTCTAATCGCATTCATGGAATCAGACTTAACCTCTTGAAGGTTCTTCTTAAGAAACTGATAAGAAGAAGTGTTGAGAATGATGTTCAAGAACTGACTAAACCACACCTCTGAGCTCTCACAAAATTACAAACCCATGCACAGTCCAGATTACAATCAGACCTCAGAGCTCACAGCAAATTCAAGAACTGTGACATTTTAGGTCATCATACACTGTCTGAATGTTGTTTTAAGCCTTCTATTAGACTTCCTCTGCATGATGAAATAACCATCTTTCAGTCTTTCAGAAGAAGGGTGTTTATGGTGAGCGTACTGAAATAGCAGTGTCAAAAAGTTCAAGTATTGCAACTTTGAGCGAGAGGGATGCGAAGTGCTTTCTCTTCCACACTTCATTCACCCTAGGAATGCATTTCTCGTCATCCTGGAGGGACGCAAAGCCACAGCTTCAGAAAGTGAGCAACTGGTTTCACTGTTGAGTAGCTTTAACTACGATGCCTTCATAGAATGAGTCACATTGTGTGGCTGACCACATTTACTTCAGGGGACTATAGACAACACACTGCCTTGTGTTCTCCTGAAATCTATTTGCTGGAGCGCTAACCCATAGTGTAAACTGTATTTAGAGTTAGGGCTTGGGGAAGGTCCTAAAGGCAGCTAAAGTTGTAGAGATGGGATCGAATGATTGGTGGCCCTATAAGACAAGGGAGAAAGAGGGAAATATCTCTAAGGAAAGCCCATATCAGAGCACATCAAGAAAGGGTGGTTAACTGTAAACTACAGAAAGCCCATCCGAAACCAAGCTACCATCACCTTGCTGTTCAATTTCACTGTCTCCAGAACTGTCAGAAATCAATCTCTTTTCTTTTTGTTTGTGGAAGTCACCTAGACTATGGTATTTTGTTACCATTCAGCCTGAGCTGAATGAGACACTGTGTACATGTATCCTTTTCTATGTCTATTCTATTCCTTAAAGTTGATCATGCCTTTCATTATTCTCTTCCTGTTTCTGTTTCTCCTTATCATTATCATCATCATCATTACTAATATTAGTGTATGCATGTGTGTGTGTGTTAACATGGGAGCGTATATGTCACAGAGTGCCTGTGAAGGTCAGAGAATAACTTTTAAGAATCAGTTCTTTCTTTACCACATTTCAGGGACCCTCTTGTACAACAAGCACTTCTACCTGCTGGGTCATCTCACCGGATATAGCTTCCAGCCATTCTTTAAAATTGAAGTTCACAGTGGATTTCTTTGTTTATCTTATACTATAGCTAGGTCGCTGTCCAGATTGAATCCTATCTTTGAAGTCACTGCTGCTTGTGTTGAACTCATCAAAACCATCTTGTTAGAACTCTCCGTGGTGTTCTGAGTGCATTACGATTTCATGTCTTCTTGTGGACCATACATAAAAGCATGCTGACTTTGCTCTTTCAAACACACACACACACACACACACACACACACACACACACACACACGGTGTAGCTCAAGGAAAGAACACCTGACTAGCATGCACGAAGTGCTGAGTTTCATATCCAATACTTAAAAACAAAAACTACCATAGCCATCAACACCACCGAAGCCAGAAAGCAAGAATAAATCTGACTTGATCCACCTACATGAAATGAAAACCCACCAGGAAATACATTATACACAGGTTAAATCTGTGGTTGCCTACAATCCTCAGAGTTTTAGTTGAGCTTCTTCCTGGAACTGGCAATCCAGCAGTCTCTCAAATTACCAAGAACAAAAATCATAGTTTGAAAATGTGAAGGTTTTAAAGAATGCTATTTCAAAATACCAATGTGAGCTCCATGAGTCAGCTGGTTTTGTACTTGTAATTTCTGTACTCAAAATCTAGGCCCATGCAAAAGATTTCCTATTTAAAAGTTGATGCTATGCTGGGTGTGGTAGCGTATACTTTTAATCCCAGCACTCAGGAGTCAGAGGCAGGTGGATCTCTGTGAGTTTCAGGCCAGCCTGGTCTACAGGATGAATTTCAGGACAATCAGGCCTATTACACGGAGAAACCCCGTCTTGAAAAACAAATCAAAACAAAAATTGATGTAGACTGTGGGCTGGATATGCAGCTCTGTGTTAGACAGTATGCATACTTAGCATGTGTTAGGTCAATTTTGAGTACCAAAACCCAAAGCCCAGCCAAGATAAAAAAGACTTCAAACAACACAAAAGCCAAAATGAAATTTGGACTTGGGGTTAGAAGAGTTGAATTCAACTATCACTTGCCAAGTGATCAGGTAAGGAGCACTGGTAGTTTCTATCTCCGAGTTTCCTTACTTTGAGCCAAATAAATGGCTCTCTAAAAAAAAAAATAATAATTGTTATTGTATGTGTGCGGATGTTTTGTCCCAATATGTGTTTGGTCACTGTGTGCATGCCTGGTGTCCATGGAGGATAGCAGTTGTCAGGTCTCTTGGCACTGGAGTTACAGACAGCTGTGGTCTACCGTGCAGGTGCTGGGGAGTGAACTCTGGTCCTCTGGAAGGGCAGCCAGACCCAGCTTTCCAGCTCAAATCAGTGGCTCTTTGGGTGTGAAACTTTCAGTCCACACAAAAACATAAATCCAACTTAAGGTAAAGGACGTGTGTGCAAATGTGCATGGGCACACACACACATACACACACACACACACACACACACCTAATTACCAGCTGCTGCCACTACTGTTTACAAATAGAAGAACATCTTAAGGCCAGAAAAGGAAAAGCAACATACAACAACTTTCCCACCAAAGACTGATAAAGCGTCACTTACTGACTGAACTTTTAGAACCATTGATCTTAAATAATCTTTAAGATCTTGTTCATACCCCAAGGCAGGCATGAGACATATAAGCATTGAACAGTGGTGGGATGATACATCAGGAACTATATGCTATTAACTAATAAACTTGCTTATGAATTTAACAAGTATTTATTGAGTAACTACCATGAGTCAAATTGTTCAATATAGCTGGTATAGGTCAATGAAAAATCTTAAACTTTGCAATACTTTTAGCCTAGAGTGAGGGGGCCAAAAGTAAAAAAAAACAAACATAATATAGAAGTCAGTTGCATATTATTTTTGGAAAATGTTAACTGCTATGGGAAAAATGGAGCAGGCTAGGGGCTTGAGGCATATGCTCATATGCTCTTTCTCATCGCGGCATAGATCCCACAGCAGATCCCACTATGTGATTATTGCCCTTTCTGCTTCTGCTTATTGCCTCTAACCCAACTGTGAGTAAAGTGATTAATTTGGAAATTTATTACTGATTTCACATATGCCTAATGCAAGGTTGTTGTTGAGTGTGGTCGTTAATTCAGCTTGGGAAATGGTCCCTGAGTTATTTATTTAGACTAACGGCTTGTGATTTTATTGAGTATCAGTATATTTGATTTTGAAAATGCCTTCATTCAATCAATTGATGGGTCACCCATCCTTTAGTTGACATGTATTTATGAACTGCTGATTGCTTAGAAGACTGGATTATACATACATATATTAGCACAGTTGCCACAGAGTTATACTTGAGAATTCTTGGGTTTCGTTAGTGTGTGGTTAGGTATCTAGACATATGAAGTTAAAAATGACAGTGTATGCCAAACCAGCGACTATATTTGCATTACGAGCATTTGATTGTTTTATTTAAGCAAGAACACCCTAGTTGGCCATACAATTGCTCACTAGTAGATGTGTTAACATGCTTTCCCCACCTCATCTGTAGGGAAATGTGAGAGTCTAGGAAGCCAAATGCCTTTCCTGTAGTCACTTAGGAAGTGTTAGCCCTGCAGTGACGACTTCAGGCTTCAGTGTCACCCACCTTTTGCTTCATATATCTTTGGATATATCTTACCTACCTCCGGGTATTGTGTCTACATTTGATGGAAAAGGGCCCAGATAATTCAAAGCTACAGAGCCCTCCAGAGTCAGCTAGTGGAATTTGGGATTCTCTCTGGTCCAGGTATTCGTAAGTGTAGAAGAAGACCAGAAAGGTAAGAGGTGGGACAGTGTAACGTGAGGGCTGGGCTCATTGGGGTTTCTGTCCCACCCAGTCCCCCAGCCGTTTAGTCCCAGAGAAAAATCACACAAAGAATCTGCATTAGGTTATAAACTGATTGGCCCATTAGCTCTGTCTTTTTATTAGCTCTTGTAACTTATATTAACCCATTATTCTTATCTATGTTAGCCACATTGCTCGGTACCTTTCAGCTGGGCAGGTTACATCTTCTTGGTGGTCTGGGCAGGAATGTGAGCGGGAGCTTCCTGCTTCCCAGAATACTCCTGTTCTCTTATTTCCACCTCTACTTCCTGTCTGGTTTTCCCGCCTATACTTCCTGCCTGGCCAATCAGCGTTTTATTAAAATACATGATTAACAGAATACAGAAAATTCTCTGGCACCAAAAAAAAAAGTGCCAAGTAAGAATTTACCACACTTTTTATTTTAATTATCTTTCCAGCCTGCTGTCTACTCTTCTCTATATGGACCTTGAGAGATGGAGTGGTGTCTTCAATGGCCATCTTGCAAATCCTCATCTTTCCAACTTTCAGCCAAACAAATATTTCCCCCTTACAAGTGGCTTTGTTTTGAAAAAAAGAATCCTTCCCATGGAAACCACCACACTACTTGAACAGCTATCTTTCCCCATGAGCTAAAGCTCTTTTTGTATCGACTTTAAGTTTATATTTTAACCTACTCAAGGGAGGCTCATCCCTATAATCAAGGAATATTTACAAACACAGGAAATATCATAAAGCAAAGTCCTGCACTAGACAAAAAGACAAGTAAACACTCTAAGCAATGATGAGCCAAGGTGTCCCAAGGGAATGCATCAACAACTCCACCACGTATTCTTACTGTTGGCATTATGGCAAACTGCTCATGGGTACCAGAAGAGGGACAGAAGGTGAGGGTTTTCGGTATGTTTTGTCCCTCCGTGACTCTCTGATGGAACTTTTAGATATGAATCTTTGTATATGGCTAGTATATTTTCTATAGTCACCTTCCCAACTTTCAACTGCATCCATGGAGATCGGGGTAACATCTTAGTTACAGAGAAGCTGTGTTATCACAGGAAAAGCTTCCCACTTGACAACTTCCATACAATCTTTCATGACTGAATATTGCCTGAGACTTGGGGTCATGTTGGATTAAAAGGACACAGAGCCAAGAGTGTGGTGGATTTCGAGCTTTCCAGTTTCGAGGAGTTCATAAATTCTTGAGAGGTCAGTCACCCTTGCTGGTGACTTCAGATTCACCATGCTTCGGTTCAGAGTGCACTGCTAATCATTCACACTGGGATTTCGTTTCAAGCCACAGGAACTAAAAATGCAAGTGCGTTTCCCAGTGTGAAGCACAGCCAGCAATCTCCCATTTAACTTCCTCAAATTGCCAAGTTACTCAAAACAGCCAACCTTTTCACGAAACATATTTGCGTGTCCTTGGTGGCCCACGTCACCATCTTCCCCACAGAGATGCACAGGTTTTCCTCACCACACACATGTCCTCCTTTAGGGAAAGCCTGTGATGAAGCCAAAATGATCTACTTAACAGCATGTGCTGTGTTGAGCTTGGGATGCAGAATGCTTGCCTCAGACTCACAAAGGCCCGGCTTGGATCTCTAGCACTTCATAAACAGGATCTCATGGCACTTATCTCTAATTCCAGTACTCGGGAGGTAGAGGCAGGGGGATCATCCTCATCCACATAGTAAGTTATAGGTCAGTTTGAGTTACATTTTACCTTGACTAAAACAAACAAAAACAAAACAAAACAGAACAATAAAACTCATGTGCTTTGGGAGTAGAGGTCTTGAGTTCAAGGCACTAACCTGGCTTGCTAGGAGAAGACCTCTGGGTAGGTTTCTGAGCCTTCCTAAAATATAGCTTTATGCCTTTAAAAGGGACAAACAATAGAAGCAACACCATAGAGACAGCAAATAGTCTGATATAGCAAGTGTTCTGTAAATATTAACTTCTTTTTCGGGATGTAACACCGTAGCAGTTGAGAGCAGGATTTTAAAGGCACACTGCCGTATTAAAACCTCAGTGCTATCAGCTGTTAGCCAAGTGACAATAAACAAGCTAGCTAGTCTGTTACTATTTCCCCATGTCTTTGTGTATAATATTATAACTCCACGGGTCAACATAAGAATCAAAGGAATTAATATGCGAAAGGTGGTTAGAACCAATAATGGGTATACATCAAACTTGGACTTAATGTTAGGTGAGAATATTACATAGGGATCATGATGAAGGATTCCTGTCGGGGTATAGTGATGGGTCAAAACTTTGGTCTCAGGTAGAAGGGAATTGATATTCCTTTCAACTTCATGACCGAGTTAGTATTGGCGGGTTTATGAGAAATGCACTAGAGAAAGTAGAGAGGGAGCTGGGCCAATAAGCCACCAGATCTGCTCACAAATGTCGGGCATGAAAGAGATCTGCAGGACTATGAGAGGGTTCAGAGAGTAGGGGTACTTGTTGCCAAGGACGGGCAGAGTTTGACCCCTATGTGGAAGGAGAGAACCAGCCCTGCAAATTGTCCTCTGACCTCCACACCCATGCCAGGGGAACTGTTGGAATTTATGTCAAGGGCCCAAGTGAACCCTGACAGGTTTGGTCACTTAATGTTTAGCTACAAATATCTTAGGTGTTATGTAATGATAGGCAATACTACAAATTATTAGGTTTTATGTAGCCCTTGTTTTAAGTTGGAGAAACAGAGACCGCGGACTTCCTAAAAGTTCCATAGACCCTCATTAGGATCTTAGTTCTTGAAAATCTTAGGTATTTTCTCTTTTGTTAAATTACGAAGGTCCAACAATTTATGGATCAACTTCAGGAGGACTATTGATTTTAGTAGGAAAAAATGTTGGTGGATTTTCTAAGAATTCTGGCCTTACTTCAGGCCAGGGCTACTCATGTTTGTCCTACCTGATAAAAACAAAAGCATGGTTTAAAATTCACACAGAGTTTGGGGTTGGCAAGTTGGCTCAGCTGGTAAAGGCACCTGTTACCAAGTTTGATGACCCGAGTTCCATTCTTGGGGCATACACAGTAGCAAGAGAGAACCAGTTTCTGTAGGTTGTTCTGTGGATCTCTCTACACACACATGTGACGTGCATGCATATCCTACCTTCTCCTACCAAATAATTAAATGTGCAAAATTTTTTTAGTGATTTTATTTTATGTGTACAAGTATTTTGTCTGCATGTATGCCTATGCACCACTGTGTATGTAGTGCCCAGGGAGGCCAGAAGAGAGCATCAGAGCTCCTGCAACTGTAATTACCTACAGTTGCAAACCACCATGTGGGTGCTAGGAACCAAACCCAAGTCGTCTCCAAGAGCAACAGATGCTCTTAACTGCTGAGCCACGTCTCCAGACTCTATAAAATTTTTTAAGCATGTATAGCTACCTAAGAAACTATTTCTGTTTCTCTTAAGATTTGTTAACTGAAACAAAAGTAAATAACATCCTTTTTACTGTGTGAAGCTTTGGAGATTTATAGAATTTTTTTCTATAAATAGATAAACATATGACTAATAAAATACACTCTTATGAGGTTCAAATGCAATGCTTGTTTACGTTAACAGTCTCTGTGGATCACATGAAGGAAGCAGCTTATTAAATTGTAAAGAACAGGCTAAGCAATGGAACTCATCGACAGAGCCCAGACATGGCTGCTATGTCCTGTGGATGTGCACTTTTCTCCTTTCTTGAAAAGTGATGAATGTGGTGATATGAAGATTCAGAGAGATCAAATGATTAGAGAGATTTTATGCTAAAGTCATAAAGCAAGCATTGAGATCTATAGTGTAGCTCTGTGGTTAAGTACTTATCTAGCATATGAAAGGCCCTGGGTTTCATTCACAATAACATATACATACCACCACCACCACAATCACGATCACCACCACCGTCACCACCACCATCACTACCACTGCCACCACAATCACCACCACCACAATCACCACCATCACCACCACCACTATCACTACCACCATTACCATCACCACAACCACCATCACTACCACCACCCCTACTTCCACCCCTACCATTATTAACACCACTGCTACCACCACCACCACCACAACAACAACAACAATCACCATCACCACCACCGTCACCACCACCATCTCTACCACCACCATCACTACCACCACCACAATCACCACTAACCATTACTATCACCACCATCACTACCACCACTACAATTACCACCACCACCGCCGCCACAATCACCACCACCACCATCACCACCACAATCACCATCATCACATGGCCACCATCACTATCACCACCACCACCACCACCAACAACAACAACACAACAAACTTGGGTGTTGCATTTACCTCACTTCACTGCCTCAGCTTCAAAAATAAACCTATTAAAGCTATTACAAATGTATCTTATTCACACGTTGGCTGTGTTTATCACATCAAAATCACAGGAAGTGATTCTGAGAACAGAAGATTCATCTCTTTCACTCACAGCTCAACTCATTCACAGGGATTCCAGATTTGTCATTTCCGTTTCTGGGAGGTTTGTGGGAGAAGAGGTAGGATGTGGTTTGGGTACTGAGGGTTCTCTTAAAAGCTCACGTATTAAAGGTTTACTGAGAGACAGTGGGAGCACTGGAGAGGGGCTCGGTGTGTGGGCCCCCGGGGAAGATTTTGAGACTCCAGGCCCTTTTCCCTTCCCTTTGGGTTCTGTGGATGAGGTGAGTGGCTTTGCCCTACCGTGCACTCCGGATGGATACACCGCTTCTTATAGCCCCCAGACGGAGGGGCTGTCAGATCTCCAGACGCAGTCAACAGAAATGTGAGCCAAGCAGTTTTCCCACTTCGTAAATCACTTCAGGTCATTTGCTGTGGAAACACTGGTCCAGGAAAGTCTGACCCATGCCCAACTCACCCCCCCATGAAAGTGAAAGTCGTTCAAAATTGCATTCGCAGCATTATCCTAAGTGCATTGCCAGTTTCCTGATTAGAAAAGAATTTCACACATGTCTTTTCGGAAAATTTAGAATGTGCAGAGTATAACGAGGAACTAAATTCCATCCCCCAATATAATCTCTGTTATTCCCCTTGATATGTTTCAAGACTCTTTCCTTTGCTTAAAAAAAAAAAAATCCAGGTGCAAAACTTATAGTGGTTTTGCAGGTTGTGTCTCGGCCTGCTGAGCAGCTGTGGCTGCGGGCTGCGAGCATGCCTGAACACTTCCAGCCTACACCCCCCCCCCCCGCAGTGTTTTCTATCTCACCAGTTCCCTTAGAAATATCTGTTAGTATATCTTCCTGCACTGGGAGAACAATTCTTAAAAATTTGTATGTTTATTTAATGAATGTATTACAGGTTATTTAAATGCTTTCCTATTGGATGTTAAGTTTGGTACCTATGTTTTGCATAGTGTTTATTTTATTTTTCTATTATTTTATGGCTTGTTTATTTGGGATTTTTGAGATAGGGTCTCACTGTACACCTCTGGCTGACGTGTAACTTGGCACACAGCTGTGGCTGGTGTCAAATTCACTGTGTTCTTCCTGCCTCAGCCTCCTGTGTGCTGGAACTACAGGTGTGTGCCGTTACGCCTGGCTTTGCAGCCAAGCTTTCTGTTTTAGAAATAATTCTATCATAAAACATCTTGAGGGGCTGGAGAGATGGCTCAGAGGTTAAGAGCATTGCCTGCTCTTCCAAAGGTCCTGAGTTCAATTCCCAGCAACCACATGGTGGCTCACAACCATCTGGAATGGGATCTGGTGCCCTCTTCTGGCCTGCAGTCATACACACAGAATATTGTATACATAATAAATAAATAAATATTTTAAAAATAAAAAAAAAAAAACCATCTTGACACGATTCTTGATTTCCCTAACTGTCTTAGTTGAGGTTTCTGTTGCAGCAACAAAACAAACACCATGATCAAAAAAAAAAAAAAAAAAAAAGTCAGGGGGAGAAAAGGGTTTGTTTGGCTTACACTTCCATATCACTGTTTATCACTAAAGGAAGTCAGGACAGAAACTCAAACAGGGCAGGAACCTGGAGGCAGGAGTTGACATAGAGGTCATGGAGGGTGCTGCTTACTGCTTGCTTCACATGACTTGCTCAGCCTGCTTTCTTTCTTTTTTTTTTTTTGTTCTTTATTTATTTTTATTAATTAATTTATTTATTAAAGATTTCTGTCTCTTCCCCACCGCCTCCCATTTCCCTCCCCCTTCCCCAATCAAGTCCCCCTCCCTCCTCAGCCCAAAGAGCAATCAGGGTCCCTGCCCTGTGGGAAGTCCAAGGACCACCCACTTCCATCCATGTCTAGTAAGGTGAGCATCCAAACTGCCTAGGCTCCCACAAAGCCAGTACGTGCAGTAGGATCAAAAACCCATTGCCATTGTTCTTGAGTTCTCAGTAGTCCTCATTGTCCGCTATGTTCAGCGAGTCCAGGTTTATCCCAGGCTTTTTCAGACCCAGGCCAGCTGGCCTTGGTGAGATCCCAATAGAACATCCCCATTGTCTCAGTGTGTGGGTGCACCCCTCGCGGTCCTGAGTTCCTTGCTCGTGCTCTCTCTCCATCTGCTCCTGATTTGGACCTTGAGATTTCTGTCCGGTTCAGCCTGCTTTCTTATAGAACTCAGGACCACCAGCTCAGGGATGGCACCACCCACCACGGGCTGGGCCCTTCCTCATTAATCACAAATTGAGAAAATGCCCTACAGCTGGATGTCATGGAGGCATTTCCTAAACTGAGGGTCCTTCCTCTTTGATGACTCTACCTTGTGTCAAGTTGACACACAAAACAGTCAATACACTAGGTAATATCTTTGCAATCCAATCTTAGAACTCGAATTGTCGGCTCAGTAATTGGAACAGTGGTTTGTGCCGTTTACACTATCACCCAGAAGTTGGGTTGTTGCATCATCTGTAGTCTGTTTTGAGGTTTTCTAAGAGATTCGGTTTTTTGCCTCAAACCAACGCTGTTTTAATTATTTTAGCTTTTTGTCTGGCCAGCTTTTCTCTTTCAATATGTCTCTGCTATCCCTGAATGCTTTTTTTTTGTTTATTTTGTCATTATTATTACAAGTTCATAAAACCATCTTTTAAATTAGATTTGGATCAAACATATAGACTAATTGCGCTTTAGGAGCATAAAATATTTCTTCAGTTATTGTAATTACATTGTTAGTTTTTTGTTTTGTTTTGTTTTACAAATTTGCTGTTGTTTATGTGCCTTTTCTCATGCACACCTACCAATTTCTTGCATAGGTAATTTTTATGATTTTTTAATACTTTCGAATTGCAAATGGGTGTTTCTCCTTCTCCATCATATCGCATGAAGATAACATAGAGCTTGCTGGATACTTTGTATACTAGGACTTTGGATGACTAAAATCTTTATAATTGGAGCAGCTGGATTTTTTTTTAAATGTGTAACCAGATTACCTGGAAGCGATATTAATCTCTTCCAAATCATCCTATCTCGTATTTCTGTTTTGGGGATAATGAGGATTACTGAAAATGCATGAGAAATCTTTCTTTCCGTTCACTCCTACAACAAAAAGAGAGAGCCAACCAAAGATGAGGTTGGGGCAAGGGAGGGTAGGGTGGAGGGGAGTTGATGCCTATTTGGGAAGGGCGGAAGGAAGACGCTTGCATTGCAGGCCCCACTGTTTCTTCAGTCCTGGGTACTGGCCAGGGGCTTGCCCAAGACAGCTGTGGGCTGAACTGATTTCTGTGGTCAGGGAGCTGCCACCTTTGTCCACCCAGTTTCCCTTCCCTCTGCCTAAGCCTTGGGCCTTTCTCTTCCTCCTCACAGCCTCTACACTGAGGAAAGAAGTTGCAAAGATAATCTCAACCCAGTGGGAGCTTTTTCATCTCTCTGTCAGAGATCAGACCAGGGTTGGGTGGCAAAGGCCCCAGAGTGCACCTGTCTCTATCCTCCCTGTTATCACCAGCAACCCTAATACGACTCTTCTAATAGCTTCCTAAATTGCCTCCTCTTCCTCTATTATTTTTGCAGATTAATATCTAAGAGCTGTAAACCAGGATGCATTTCCTAAACGAGGGCTTTCCCTAGCACTTAGAATGAAACACAAACTCAGCCTGGCCCCTGAGTCATCTGTCCCTTCCTCTCCCTCGTCTACTTGTCCTCTGCATTTCTTCCTCTCTGACACTTTCCTTGCCTACGGTGCAGCAAGAGCCTTTCAACCCCAAGGCCTCTGCATTTGCTATGTCCTCTTGGCATCTCTCTTGGCATGGGTTTGGATCTGCTTCCATCCAGGCTTCCTGTTTGCTTTCTGTATCTTGGTCCTGCCTGTTCTCAGAGCATCCTGTTTCTGCTCTTCACGGTGTTTACAATAATCTGTTACCATCTTGGCTGTTTGCTCACTGAGTATCTTTGCCTTCTGGAATGGAGGCTCTGTAGTGACAGGAAGTGTGTTGCTTCCTTCTGAATCCCTGAACTCTAGTACCACAGCACATGGAAGTCACCCTAAAATGGCTGTTTTAGGCTGGTGCTCTAGTTTTCTATCAGTTGCTATGATACAACATTCTGGTCCAAAGCAAGGGGAGGAAAGAGCACATTTCAGCTTACAGGTTACAGCCGGTCATTGAGGGGAGTCAGGGAGAGAGCGCGAGTAGAGACTTGAAGCAGAAACCACGGAGAAACACTGCTTACGGGCTGCCTCTTCCAGGTGCATGCTTAGCTAGCTTTCTTATACAGCCTATGACCACCTGCCCATGGAAGATGGGGGGCTGGGCCCTCCTAGCAATTAACGAGCTGGCAAGCGTCTTTGTGACATACAATGGTTGGACAGGCTGACCTGGAGAACCCAGGAGGATTGACAGGAAGTTTGGGCTCAGTCAAGGCGATCATTCCGGTCATCTCGTGTCATCTCTAGCATGACGGTGTCAGGGGAGTCGTATTTCTTATCTGGTAGCTCGGGGCTCTTAGGGAGAAAGTCCAAAGAAACCCAGAAAACAGCTTCTTGGGGGAAAATATCTGATTTATTTTTGGGATAACTGAGAACTATCTAGAAGACCAAGCTTGAGTAAACGTTTGGAGTGTAAGGAAGATAATATATGATGGTTGTCAAGACGCCAGGTTCGGCACTAAACAAATCGAGAGCCAAGTCCTAACTCAACTCTGACCAACTATAAGATCTTGTGAAGAAAGCTGTGTGTGTGTGCGTGCGTGTGTGCGTGTGTGCGTGTGTGTGTGTGTGTGTGTGTGTGAATATTGTTCCTTACTCACGAAAGAAGGTGCTATAGTTTGTTCATCCCAAGTCTTGATCCCTTACTGTGCCAGTGTCAGGAGGCAGGACATTTTCTAGGTGTAACGGGACCTTACTCTTACAAGCAAGTTACTGTCTTTCACAAGAGACGGAATTATGGCCTTTCTGGGGGAAATTATACTTCTGCGGGCGAGCAAGTCTCAAGGGACTAGATCAGCCACCACAAGAATGAATTACTTGCCGTGAAGCAAACTTGTCCCTGTTAAACTGGCTCCTTTCTTCATGTCCACTCAGGACTTCCCTCATGTCACAGAGTACCTTTCCAATTGCGGTTGCCTGATCTCAAATTTCCTTGCAGGCAGAAGTTCGGGCAGAGCCTATCTTCTCTCCCTATAGGTTGTGACCTCATTTGGGGGGGTCACATGATCAAATGTGAGTTGTTACAAAAATTTTGGCAACAATACAAGGTTTTTGAATACGCAGCCACCGGAAACTAACTCAAAATCAAACACGTGATGTGTTCAAGGTGTTCTTGGTGGTATTTAACTGTGCCGTATCACGTGACTTCGCTGCCACCTTGGCTCTGAAGATGTAGCCTGTGTATTTTGTTCTGTGCATGTTGCCACTCCACACAGTGTCAAAAGACACTGCTTAAGACACCTCTGTTCGGACTTGAGAGAGTAGGAGAAACCACGAGAGGTATCAAGAATTTATTAGGATACACTCACAGGTACACAACAAGGCAAATAGCCATTGTGGTTCTCCATTTGCCCAGCGGTCCAATCTCCAACCACCACATGAGAGAGTGAGTGGCCACCCCCCTCTTTCCTTTTAAGAGGTCAGATCGTCAGACAAGAAGCAGCACTTCTATTAGGTCAGATAGCCCAAAGTCATGGGGAGTGAGTACCCACTATATTTCCCCCTTCAGTCTAAATAAGAAGGTTCTAAATCTAAGGTAGAGCTATATACAATAAGAATGATTATTAAGTATTGTCCAGGAGAAAGAAAGGGTAATAACATACACAAAAATAAAACTACAACCAACAAGAACAATGTCAAGTAAGAATCACATACTAAATGTCCAGATGTTAAAGATCAGCCTCAACAAAAATACTTCTTACCAGGGTAGGGGCATGGGAGTTGGAAAAAAAAATAAGTAAAGAATATGAAGACACATAAAAATAATAAGACAGAAAGCATAGAAAGTATTGGGAGGGCATTTCAGTGACTGAAATCCTGAAATTCTCCAGTGTTTATTTTTCCACAGCTTTTATACCCAGCATAAATGGGGGAGGAGGTAACAGAAGACTTCAATAATATGACATACAGTCAATTGCTTTATCACTCTGAGACATCGAATCATTAATATTCTGTAATGTACACCATCCTTCCCCAGATGACCTCATAATTACTAAGAAAGGAGCAGAAGTACTTGTGCAAATCCTGACCACCTGTCAGGATGGCACTGAGCTATCTTAATTTCAAAAGAACCAAGTAATCACCTTCTGAGTTAGAACTCAGTGCAACTGTGTTTCTCAAATCTCCAAACTCTCTATCAGACAAGGTAAATGGGCCTGCATTGTTTGGCCTCCACAGGTGAATGGTAAATTACACAGATTATTCCAATAGCTGTCCTATCCTGAGGAGTCTAAGTCTCATACCTAACATGCCTTAGATAAGATAGTCTAGTCTTCAACCCCATTAAAGACCTGAGAAGGAAAATAATATTACCTGAGTAAGTAGAAAGTGCAAGCAAGTGACTCTCAAAAGATGCAAGAAATGACAGAGACAACTGGCTGCCTGGACAGTCACCTAAAGTTTCTCTGCAACGTTGAGGCAACCAACTTTGGCTGTAGGCCTAGAATATCTGACTAATCATTTTTAGAAGCAGAAAGATTTGAAAGACTGTCCTACCCTGTCTTGGCAAGGTTTAGTAGTCACTTTTCCTTGTGTCCTGCTTGTCCAGATCAGACAGCATGCTTACTGTCAGCAGTCAAGGCAAGTGCAGTTCTTTGCCCAACAGGACAGTTTTGCCAAGAAGAAAACAAGCTCCATATGGAGTGTCTTCAGTGACCATCATTCTCCTGGGAGTAGATCAGTGCTGCCAGGAACAGTCATGTCTCACGGCAACAGAATTCTAAATTATTGATTAAATGCCATATTTTGTAGGTCTTTGAAGTGTTTGAAGATTACCTATCTATGCGGAGTACATCTCTGTGCATCTAGAGAACGTAACTAACATAACTATAAGTATGACAAACATGGGTGACTAGAACCTGTAAATCCTAATGACCTATATAGCTTAAAGACGAAAGCGTCACATTACTAAAAAAACCTTCAAACATGTGTACAGCATAAGGACAATGATCTCAAAATTATAACAATATATAAAAATATCCTAATCACAGGTAGAAATGTACAGTGCAATATGACAAAAATATCCTTAATTTGTATCAATATATAAAATATCTTTAAACAGAAGTCAAAATATTCATACAGTACAATAACATTTGTGTGCAAAAGTATTGTAAACAGAAATAGGAACATACACAATATGAAAAATACAATTTTGAATTTGTATCAATATATAAATTATCTAAGACAGGAATACAAAAATAATTTTATATATGTATCAATATATAAGAATCTATGCCAATGTAAACTGTCTAAAACTAATAGTTGCTAAAATAGTTTACAAGTAGATACCTTATTATCCTATCTATTTCCCTTTTTCTGTTTTTCAAAAGAGATTTCTGAGTCTAAACTTCATTGTTCTACCCCCCCCCCAGCCATATTATTCTTATAACCAACTCCTAACAGATGACAATTATCCATAACCCTGAGAAAACAAAATCTGTTGGGATAGGGGCATTGATTTTTTTTTTTTTTTTTTTTTTTTAGAATTGCTTCCTGTTGTCTAGAGGGCAATGGTATCTCTATGGGATCCTGTAAAAAAAAAATGAAACAAAGGTTATTCTCATGAGGACTAGCTGGAACATTTGTAGCCAGTCTCTGAGTAAAGGGTAAGGTTTATCTGAAGTTCTAATCTAAAGTTCTGGCTACAGCGTTGTAAGAGGGTGGAACAATGAGATTGTTGCATTGTCTGAATTGTTTCTAAATTAGTGTCAGCCATTTGTCCTATATATATATTTATACAGTACAGTGTTCTTCTCAGTGTTGACGTGTATGGAGGTCAGAGGATAACTCTAGAGAACTGTTTTGTTTTCTTTCTCCATAGCGTGCTATGGGAGTTGAACTCAGATCACCAGGTTTAGTTGCCAGCTCCTCCACCCATTGAAGCCATTTCACTGACCTGTGATATAGAATTTATTCACTATCCTTTCTACTGCTCCACCAAAGCAGCAGTGATCCCAAGGGCTCATTCTCAAAATGAGGGAGAAAAGAAAATCAGTAAGTCCTTACTGAATCTGCCCCGGTAAGGTTACAAGCAAAGCAAAGGAAGCAGAAAGTATATTTTTAATATCTCCTTCACAAAATTATTTATATTGCTAAGAAGATACTGAGATGAAGGTGAGGAATTTTGACTTCATGTGGCTGGGGGAAAATGGGGCTGGGTGAGGAAAATGGCAGGCAGGATTCTGTGGGAGAAGCGCAAGATTCATACAAAAGCAAAGCAGGAAAATGGTATTACTATGTGCTCTCAGTATCTCGTTCTGAAAAAACAAAAGCAATGCATTCCTGGAACTCTGATAGAAAGGTTCCAGTAGGCAGGTCAGCCAAGGGGCAGCCAGGGAGCCTTTTACTAACATTCCAGCTGCCTGGGCTGAAGTGGGGGTGGGGCACGTTTACTTCCAAGGCCAGTCTTGGCTACAACATATAGAAAAAAGGATTTCTGGGTCTTCCAGAAAGGCGATATTATCTACAAGAAGACAGATCTATCTAGCTGTTATGAAATTAATGTATAGACAGAGCATAGTCGAGAATGATGAATAAATGCTGTTATTTTTAGCTAATAAGGCATTTTCTTGGTGAGTGTGAAGGTATATGTGTGTGCATATGTATAACAGGCATATGTAGGTATATGTATGTGTAGATATAAGAAGTGTGTGTGTGTGTGTGTGTGTGTGTGTGTGTGTGTGTGTGTAGGCCAGAAGAAAATCCTGGCTGTCATTCCTCAGGTGTTGTCTATTTTGTTTTTTGAGACAGGGCCACTCACCGACCTTGAGCTAGTCAAGTAGGTTAGAAGACAGTCCTGGGGTCCCAAGGATGCACCTCCATCTCTGCCTCTTCAGTGCTGGCTTTACAAGTGTGCACCCCTACACCTGGATTTGTTTTTCCTTTGAGTCTTTCTCAAAAAAAAAAAAAAACAAGATCAAATTTTTATGCTTGTAAGGCAAGCTCTTTGCCCACTGAGGTTATCATTCCTAGTAGTGATGCATTTTCAAACAACCATATAGCTAAGCTTGGCCAAGAAGTGAATTCTCTAAGACCAACACAAGACTGTTCGAGGTTCCTACACTTACCTGTTTTATTTCATTGGATTTATTTTAACAAATATCCATGAACTGTGTTAAAGGCACCGTGCTAGGTGCAGGTAGACTGTGGAGGATAAAACAGACAAAGCTCTTGTCCTCACTGAGATCAGAGGCGAATGAGGGGAACATACATCTGTTTTAAAAAAAGTCATAATAAATAAATCAGTGTGCTGGCTAGTTTTATGTCAACTTGACAGAGCGAGAATCATCTAAAAGGAGGGAACTGCAATCGGGAGGATGCTTCCATAAATCTGTAGAGTATTTTCTTAATGGGTGATTGATGTGTAAGGGCCTGGTCCATTGTGGGTGGTACCATCCCTGAGTTTGTGGTCCTGGTTACTATAAGAAAGCAGGCTGAGCAAGTCATGAGGAGCAAGCCAGTAAGCAGCACCTCTGCCTGTCCTCTGCACCAGCACCTGCCCTGATGGTTTGAGTTCCTGTCCTGACTTCCTTCCAACACAAACAGTGATGTGAGAGCTTCCAAATAAACGGTTTCCTCCTGCAGTTGCTTTGGTCATGGTGTTTCATTGCAGCAATTACAACCCTAAAACATCTGGTAATGTCTTAATGAATAGCATGCTTTGTTTTTTTTTTTGTCTTATTGGTCTTTGCTGGTTTGTTCTGTTTTTTTTTTTGTGTGTGTGTGTGTGTGGTTTTGTGATGGTAGGGGTGGCACGTGTGTGTGTTTCTTGTGTGTGTGTCATCGCATAGTAAGTGAGGGTTAGAAGAGGCCTGATCAATACAGAACCTTGATGCCTGAGCTTCCTCCTAGCTGTGGCTTCAAGGGTCAAGGAATCCTTGACTTGATCATCTGTAACCATCTTTAGAAGGGAGAGATTATGGAGGATAATGTAAGCGTTAATACAGGCCAGGCTTGAAAGGGGCATATCCCATAGCCCACCAGAAAATCACATGACAATACCTCAATACACAGAATACTGGGAAATGCAGTTCAGTCCCCCCCCCCCCCCCCCCGAGACCTGGTTTCTCTGTAGCTTTTGGTTCCTGTCCTGGAACTAGCTCTTGTAGACCAGGCTGGCCTCGAACTCACAGAGATCCGCCTGCCCCTGCCTCCCGAGTGCTGGGATTAAAGGCGTGTGCCACCACCGCCCGGCTTGCAGTTCAGTTTTGAACCCAGGAAAAAAAGAAAGTGAGTTTTGCGGTTTATGTCTGGTGCAGAACTGGTTCTGTAGCAACAGGACAAATTCGGGTTTGACCCTGTGTCTTGTTTTGGGGTGCTGCTTGACGCTACTGGTAAATTTTGATGCCCTGTCTGCACTTAAGCCAACCTGCCCTTCTTTTCTGAGCCTCGTTCTTTCTCTCTCCAGGTGTGAACCCTGCTGAGTTTTCTAAAAGAGGGATTATAATTCCCTTTGACTGAACTCACACAGCCTCCTGAGGCTGCCATTGTGCAGCCAGCTCTCTGATAAGAGAAAAGGAACAGCTATCCACTGGGGAAGCCTTCTTGGAACATCAGATTTGAGGTCTCACGAGGCCTGACACATATGTCTATGCTTCTAAAACGGTCATAAGTATATTATTTTTTTGATTCTGAGGCCTCTTGCCTGGAAGTGGATGAATCTCAGGATAAAAATACTCTGTTCCTAGTGCGAAGCAGGTCCCCCAGGGCCTGTGCCTCTGCTCTTCTCCTCCAGAGTATGGTCCCTTGAATTCAGCATTAGTTTGTTTTAAACCATAGGTAATCATGATTAAACACAATGGTTTGTGAGGTAGAGTCCAGGTGCTTGGGAGGTACGTATGCTTTTCTACCCGAAGGCACGTGGTGGGAATTTTGGAGGACCACGGCCATTATTCTACACTTAAGAGAGATCCGACTCTTCTTTTTTCTGTGTGTTCTCCTGTGGGAAAGGATTTTGCCTGGGAACCTGGGGAGTGATGTGCTTTTTATTCACTTTCATTTTAGGCGTCTTTCGGGGTTTGGGGCACTAGGAGAGGGCCATGCAATGAGCAACATCGAAAGTCTGCTGAGCTATCTGGCACCGGGAGAGCTTGCCCAACTTGTTTCCTGGAGGTTTTGAAACAATTTATAAATAATTTACAGGACAAGGACTTCAAGAGAGGCTTATAAGAAAACACAGTACTGTTACAAGCTGTGGGAGCAAACTGTGAGCCCTCAGCTACCTCCCCTCAAAGAGGTAACGTTGGATGGAAAGGAAACACGCGTAGCTCCATTTCCTCCCAGGCGGCAGCAACTCTAAAAAAAGAAGCTGTATGAGCAGAAGGTCTCAGTGAAGTTGTAGCTGTCTTCTGTGAACCGATGAGAGAGTAAAGAGTGGCCCTGGCAGAACTATCAGACTGGAGCCGGCAAAGAGAACCGCAAAGTCCAAATGTGTGCCGGAGGCCTGGATGTTTCTGATATGGCTACTCCACAGAGAGAGATGTGCCGGTGTTTCCTGTGCTCCGGGGGGGGGGGGGGGGGGGGGGGGGGGGGGTGAAAACAGCTTTACCTTCCCATGTAACATCACTAACTTATTGCCTTCTTCCTTTGCCTTGTTTCTGTGTGAGTCTTAGACATGGTGGTGTGTGTTTTTAGCTACATCAGTCTTAGGTTGATGTTGGGAGAGACGGGAATAAGATATTCAAATGTATGGTTAACTCCAAAGAAAAGAAAACCGGAAGTACAGGTTTTCTGTGACAAGTCTATGATCATTGCTGCCAGCCAAGGTCAGAAGAGGAAGTTAAAATCCCTTGAACTGGAGTTACAGATGGTTGTGAGACTCCAGGTGGGTGCTGAGAAACGAACGTGGGTTCCCAAGAAGAGCAACGCACACTCTTAACTACTGGGCCAGCTCTTCAGCCACACAATAATTTCAGAGTCATCCATTGGCTGGCTATGCATTTTTATCCTTCTGGACATCTGCTGTTTTTTCTAACTTTTAAAGCCGTCTTTGTTTTCTTTTATTATTTTGATGGTTTATTCATGTCGTGGGTATGTGCACACACACAGAAGTGTACATGCCTGCACGTGTGCGGAGAGCAGAAGAGGATGTTGAGCATCCTCCTTGATCACTCTGCGCCTTGCCTTTGAGGCAGGGTCTCTCTCTTCCAACCTGAGGCTCATGTGTTCTCAGCTGTGCTGGAAGCCATCAAGCCTCAGGAACGTGTCTGTCTCAACTCCCTTAGAGCTTGTGTGCAAGATCCCTGGTTTGCTACTTGGGTACTGGGATCCGAACTCTGGCCCTCATGATTATACAGCAAGCGTTCTAAACTGCTGGGCTATCTCTCCAGTTCAAGTTTTTTATCTTTTAACCACGTAGATACAGCTGTTTAACCCAATCTCTAAATTGATGAAACCTCATTCACTGGATCAAGACACACCATAGGATACCTAGTATTTGCAGTCTTAGGATTACAGTAGAACATGGCAGGCCTTTGGCGACGAGAAAAACTAGCCAAGTGGTCATAGGAGATGTGATAGTGACGTGTGAGGTAAGAAGAACATAGAACAATGATATATGAGACCCTGGTTGTTATTTTTTTCTGTATCATTAAAGATGGAAGCAGACACATAGAGAAGCAGAGGCAAGAGAGAGACCAAATACTCTCAGGAGCTCATAAACGTCCACCCTCCATTCAAACCTTCAAATCTTCTTTCAGGCTCTGCTATGTCACAACCCTTCCTGTTTTTGACTTTGCCGTATCACCTGAGTTTTTGTGTGCGTGTGTGTGTGTGTGCGTGTGTGTGCATGTGTGCAGGTGCACAGTTGGGCCTCTACTCTCAGCGTGCACCCCTACTCAGCTTTTTATCTTTAATTTTTGTAAAAGATTTACTTTTTATTATTTTAAGTTATGCGTAAGTATGTACAGAGGCTCTGACTTTGAGCTTGAGTTAGACACCTGACTGTAGTTATATTTTATTTATATTTTAACAAATAAAGCTTGCCTGATGGTCAGAGTGAAAAGCTAAGCCACTAAGAGGCCAGGGAGTAGTGGCACACACCCTTAAACCCAGGACTCAGAAGACAGAGGCAGATGGATCTCCGTGAGTTCAAGGCCACCCTGAGCTACACAAAATTGATCCTAGAAACAGATCCAGGTGGTGGTGGCTCACACCTTTAATCCCAGTATTTGGGAGTTATACACTTTTAATCTCAGCACTAGGGAGGTGGAGACAGGAGCAATATGGCTGGGTGGAGAGAGGAATATAAAGGGGAAGAGACAGAAGCTCACTGGTGTGTGCAGTCTGAGGATTCATGGACACAAGAGCTCACCCTTTCGGTCTGAAGATTTGGTAGAGGTAAAAGATCTCTCTAGTGGTTGACTGCTTTGCTTTTCTGATTTTCAGCTTGAACCCCAATATCTGTCTCTGGGTTTTTATTGTTCATACTTCACCTGACATGGTTGCTGGGAATCAAGCTTCAGTCTTCAGAACGTGCTCTTTAACTGCTGAGCTGGCTCTCCAGCCCCTTCTTGGCTCTGGGCAGTGGGTACCAAACTCAGATGCTCATGTGTATTAAAGTGGACCAACTCCTTGGGTCCCTCACTTGAATTTTGAGGCATCTGTCAAGCCTCATATATGAACACCTTCTGGGATTTGTGTTTCTAGATGCTTCAAAGGGAAGGTGATAAAAAAGAAGAAGACAGCTGGGAGTTGAGCTCAGTCCCTCTGGGTTTTTCCAGCCACTGTGGTATTGTGGTGAGGGGGTTCCTTCTAAAGATCAGATAACAGCTCAGCCCTGCACTTTTCACATAAAGCTAAGTCCTAGAACCTGAAGAAGACATGCATTGGCTTCTTACTACTAGATTCAGAGGGCCCTGGTCAAGTATTCTGTCTCTCTGTCTCTGTCCCCCCCCCCCTCTTTGTTTATTGGAATGGAGCCTCTGCAGATAGATTGGTCTCTGTATTGCAGTTTCAGATATTTGCCTTTTCTACTTGCTGGCCATCTTTTTGCTGTTTACCTGCTAGGTTTCATGAAGAGGAAGGCAGATAGGATTGCATTTAAGTCAAGATGAAAGGCAGCCTCCAAGGAAGATTTGCTCATCCAGTGTCAGGGAAGAGAAAGGAGAGGTGAATCTCCGCTGTCTACTTAGATGTCATCTGAACACAAGTGATGAGATGAAATGACAGCCCTCCGTGTCCTCTTCACCCCCTGTATTCCTCTGTTTTCTTGGCCTGGTGAGAGCCTAGACAATTTGCCAAGTGGAGGGACAATCACACAAACTTGCAAGAATGCAGGAAACATAGTTTCTCCTCTCTTCATTTTCTCCCAGGCCCTGATTGCTTTAGCAGAATCTACCCAGGGTGGACAGTCCTGTCTGCCTTCTCTAGGGGAGCTGTCTGTTCCAGACCTCTTTCTGTCACATCTCTTTCCTCATTCCTACTTTCCTGCCTCCCATCTTTCCTTCGGAGCTGGAGTAAAACTGGTCCTTAGCTGTGGTGAGAATGGGGTCTTCATATGTCTTACTCCTTTCTGCTTCCAGGTGGTATTTCATCTTCTTCTCACTGCAAGATTAAGGGAAGAGTGGGGGTCAGGGTGTGAGGGAAATGGTAGACATTTGTTGTTGTTGCTGTTGTTATTGTTGAGATAGGATGTCACTATGTAGCCCAAGTTGGCCTTACTTTCACTATCTTTCCATTTTGTCCTTCCAGTTTCTGGGATTATAAGTGTGTGCTACCATGATCAGATTTTGAGACCTTTTTTTTTTTTTAAATCGGGAGACAATGGAATGATATTATGTTAGAATAGAATATGCACGTCAATCCCTCTTTCTTCCATCCAGCAAATACTGACCGAGCCCTCCCATGTGTGTGCCACCATACTTTACAGCTGCGCTGCATCCTGGGAAAGAAAGGAGACGAAGATAAATAACTGACTCAAGGCAGTTCTTTTCCTGGACTCTTCATCAGAGACGACTAGATACACATGCGCACATCGATGGCGATCTTTAACGAGAACAACAAAACTGTTTCAGAGGCTATGAAGGACGCCAAGAAACACGTGACAGCGTGACGAATCAGTCCTCGGGGCTCATATTCCACAAGGGTGTGGCTCCCCTCATCTACACCTCACATTAGCTGTCACAGTGGCTGGCAGGCTGCCTTCTGCCGTAAGGAGCGTCTCTCTTTGTGGGAATACCCATATGACTGTGGACAGAGAGATTCAAACCGAGGTCTATTTATGGCTTCTGATGAGTCACTAATGTCACCTTAATAAAAGGCCGCTCCAGAGCCAACTTGCTATTACTTTATTAGAAAGGCATTCTCGCTGGGATATTCTGATGCAATCAAAAGCAAACTGTAAAATCCTCCGAGCAGTTTGCGCATCTCTCTCTTAATTGGCCTAATGCGATAACCCTTGTACTCAACTCTGTGGGGTGCAACTGTTAGGAGCACCTGTGGCTCCTAGTGCCTACCAGCACATAGGCACTAGTCTACACAATGAGTTCCAGGACAGCCAGAGCTACATAGTGAGACCCGGTCTCAAAAAAACAACCAACCAACAAATAAAAATAAAAATCAACCCAAACAAACAATCAATGAAGGCCTTTTGTAAAAGGGAATGGGGCAGTGTTGGGGAGTGGAGAGATAATCACTTGCTGGTAGTTTTCTGCAGAGTTAAGTTAGCAGTTGCAAGCAAACCTTCAGAAGTCTTTCCACTCCTGCAAGGCTTTGAACTGTCGGTGACTTTGGCCTCTGTGACATGTTTCCACACATCCGACCCTGACACACGCCGCTTTGATTCCAGCAGAGACAGCAGAGACGTCGCGGTTGGAGACGCGCTCACTAGCAAGACTTTGAAGTTGTAGTTTTATCAGTTCAGTCTGAAAAACAACCTCTGTGGTTAAGCGTGTTAAATCCCCCTGTACTTTCACAGCCATTTGGCTACAGGTTATTTTTGTGGAGGCTGGAGGGTGGGTGGGAGGGAGCAGACTGGAGTGCTCTCTGAAATGGGTTCAAAGGAGTCTCTTACCTTCTCAGCGTGCCACCAGAGCCTCCTCACCAGATTTTACTGTTTTGTTAAACATGTACACGGAACAAAGCTGCCAATACCCACGGCGACAAAAGCCTGGGACTTTTGTAGACTGATAACGGGAATGTAAACTGAATAAAGACAGTTTGGAAAACAATGTGAACATTTCCCATCAAGTCAGATGTGCAAGCAGTATATAGCATGGCAATTTCACTCTTACCTATTAATTAACCGGGGGCTGGGAAGATCACCCAGTGGTTAAGGCAGGTGCAGCTTCTACAGAGTAGCTGGAGTTGGTTCCCAGCACTCGTGTTGAGTGACTTACAACCACCTGTAACTCCAGTTCTAGAGGATTCAACATCATCTTCTGTACCCCATCTAGTACCTGAATTCCTGTACACACACACAATGAAAATAGATCTTTTAAAAATCCATAAGTCTGGTGAGGGAGTGCTTTGTGTGGTGGATGAAGAGTATTCAGGCTGAGGGACCGGCAGTTGCAGGGGTGTGACAAATGTAAGGGGCTGTCATGTGACTCATCCCGAGGAGACACGATGAGGCAGATGTAAGGGGCTGTCTTGTGGAGCATCCCAGGGAGACACGATGAGGCAGATGTAAGGGGCTGTCTTGTGGAGCATCCCAGGGAGACACGATGAGGCAGAGCTGACCTTAGGCTTTGTTGACTGTTGAGGGAATTTTTGACTTCTATTCTGAGAAGGATGAGAGAGCACCTAAGTATTATAGGCGAAAAAGTGATCTCATCATGACTTTTAAATGGACCAATTCCTCTGCAGTTTAGATATGGAGGAGAAGGAGGCGTGTGAGAGGCTGCTGAACCACCTAGGAGCCCTCACTGGGGTTTGGGTTAGACTGTACCATGAAGAAGGCTTTTGTTAACCACATAAAACCCCGAGGTTTCTACTGATGAGTGATAATATTTTTGATTATAACAAGAAGGGCTGGTTACATCTTTCTAAGTGTTTTTATTATATAATGCTTGATCCATAAAAATAAATTATAAACAATAAAAATATGCAAAATCACCTCCTCAGTTCAGAACTAGGGCATTGTTATTACAAAAAATTATCTTTGTCTGTTTTGTTGTGACTGGTCGTTTTTAATTAATGACTGCATCTTTAATTGAAAATATATGTTTAGACAGATGTTTGGACATCTGACTCTGTGGTTATGAGCGAGCATGGGCTGCTCTTCCAAGGATTTGAGTTAGATTCCAAATACTCATATGGTGGCCCACCACCATCCATAACCCAGCTCCGGGATATCCAATGCCCTCTCCTGCCTCTGAGGGCACCAGGCATGCACACGATGCACAAAAATACATAAAATAAATAAATATATAGCAATTTAAAAATTGCATTTATTTGTGAGCATATGTGTGTGCACATATGTGTGTGTATATATGCACATACATGTACAAGTACATGTGCATAGGCTCACACCCAGGACTGTTTGACTGCATGCATGCCATGACAGGTCCATTAACGTCAAAGAGCCACCCACTGAAAGTTTTCTCCCGCCATGTACGTCCCTGGGGTTCTCAGGCTTGCTGGCAAATGCCTTTAACTGCAGATCCATCTTGTCAGCCCCGGACTACGATTAACAAATAATACAGGGTTATTTATTTATTTATTTATTTATTTATTTATTACTTTTTATTTTATTGTTTTATTTGTGCATTGTTCTAGAGACGGAGAAATGTAAGGGCATGGTACCTATGTCTGGTGGGGGCTAGAACAAGTTTGCTAGCTCTGATTGCTCCTTTTCTTTTGATAAAACCACTAATGTTACCCAGGAGGCCACATCCTTGCGATCTTATTCAATCTTAATTACTTCCCAAAGGCCTGGCTACAAACTGACATTGCCAGCTAAATTAGGGAACCTTTGTGGGCAGTGCAGTTGGGGGCGGGGGAGCTGTGAGAGGGTCACACTCAACAGTAGCGCTTCCTTTAAACAAGAGGCTGTATTCGATGTTCGGAAGAGAGTGCAAACTGTCCTTGTAGAGCAGCGACAGCAGGCCTTTCTAACAGCGCTCTCAGGCATTAAAAGAGGCTGCCTCTGGGGGCTGTGGGAGGCCAAGATGCAAACAGTATGTGTAAGGGAGTGGAGGAAGGATTCCCAGGAGAGGACGCTGGTTAGATGGCACTGGCCAAGGTGCCAAATTCGGAAATCCTCTGCCACAAAGCAACAAAGAGCATAAAACCATTTTAAGAACAGAATTCTCAAGAGCATTGGCAACCTGGGATGCTAGCTTCTTATAATCAAATATGACACTGGAGCTGTTTTTTTGTTTCCTAGTTTGCCTTTTGGAACACATAAAATGAAACCATGTGCACATGAGTGTGTGTGTGTGTGTGTGTGTGTGTGTGTGTGTGTGTGTGTGTTTGAGACAGACTCACTGTATAGTCCAAGCTAGGTTCAAACTTCCTCCACCCCTCCCTCAACCTCTTGAGTGCTGTAATTGCAGGGATATGCCACATTGCCTGGCTTAGATAAACATTTTTAATGCAAGACAGTAATTTTGACAACTCTATTTTCCTATTCTGTAGCAGAGATTTTCAGACTGGCTTGTGTGATAAATCCATGAACTACAAATTATTTTTGGATTGTGTTTCAAAAACTTTTATTATTTTATTGTGTTCAATAATTTCATTATTTCATTGTGTTTCAATAACTTTTTTGTGTTGATAACTTTCATATTTGAGAAGTGGACACAGTGCTCAGAGGTAATGTTTGCCTGGCAGACACAAGATCTTGGGCTCAATCCCCAACTTGGCAAAATGAAAACAAGAACAACAGAAACTTTTATATGTTAGGTAATTGTGTTTATATGTAGTTATAAGAAGAAGAATAGAAAAGTAATAAGTCAAATGAACTTCACCAAAAGAAAGCATTTTCTCTCAAAAAGGTACTGCCAAAAATGAAAAGACACTTCACAGAAGAGGAAAAAAAAATTTCAAGGTAATTCTGGCAAGGAATTACTGTCCAAAATGTTTTTTAATCAACAACACAGCTCTATTAAAACATGGGTGGAGGTAGACATTAAAAAAAAAAACATGACCTATAAGCACATCAACAAATGCTCAACATAAATAACTACTAGGGAACATGCAGATCAAATCCTTTGGGAAATCATTTCACAGCCACTGGGACGGGTATTCCCAAGAAATCAGAAAATAAATTGGCAAGGATGGAGGGGAATTGGAAACCTTGTGCACTGTGGGTGGAAATGCAAAATGGTGCAGCTGCTGTGTGTTAACTGAGACTGCTCTTTTATTCCAGGCCACCCAGGCCCGAATAATTACACAGAAACAATACTAATTACAACACTGTTTGGTATATTAGCTCAGGTTTCTTATTAACTAACTCTTACCTCTTAAATTAACCCATTTCTATTAATCGTGTATCACCATGAGGCTGTGGCCTACTAGGTAAATTTCTGTTCTGGCGTCTGTCTCCTTTGGCATCTACATGGTGCCTCCTGACTCTGCCTACTCTCCCTCTATAACCCTTCCAGCCTGGCTGTATCCTGCCCTGCCATAGGCCAAAGCAGCTTCATTCATTAACCAATAAAGGCAATACATATACCGAAGGACATCCCACATCATCTCCCTTTTCTGTCTAATTAAAATGGAAGTTTTAACTTTAACAAATAAAATTATATATACAGAATAGTTATCATGCAAGAATTATAGTTGCAATTTTAGTCCATTTACATTTGACAAATTAAGGGAAATGCTCTATTATCTATTCTATCTTTCTGAGTCTAAAGTTTCATATCTAATTTATCTTTTCTCATAACTAAGGAAAACTATAACTATCTGTCTTCAACTCTGCCTAAGACTCCAGAAGGACATAATATTACCTAAGTAAGCAGGAAGTGGATTGTAAGCAACTTCCAAAGTTCTAGAATTGATGGAGATAGTCGTATTGCTGTGTTCTCTCTCATATATACATTTTTCAAGGTTTATTTTTATTTTATGTATATGGCTATTTTGTCTGCATGTATGTCATTACACTATGAACACTCAGTGCCCATGGAGGCCAGAAGAAGTTGCCAGATCCCCTAAAACTTGAGGTACAGATGGTTGTTAGTCTTCATGTGGGTGCCAGAAATGAATCTAGGTCCTGTGGAAGAGCAGACAGTGCTCTTAACTGTTGAGCCATCTCTTTAGCCCATATTATATTATATTATATTATATTATATTATATTATATTATATTATATGTAATGATCATATAATCTAGTATTCTACTCCTCAGTATATATCTCAAAGAGCAGGCTCTTGAATGGATACTTGTGCATCAATGTTCACTATACCGCCACTCACAGCGGCCAAACTACAGAAATAGAAATGTCTATTAATAGATGATAACAGATGAAAGGATAAATAAAATATGGTATGAACACACTGGGGTATCACCCTGCCTCAGGAAGGAAGGGAATTCTTATAAATATCACACTTTGGGTGAACTTTGCATATACTAAGTGAAATAAACTGCACAAAATAACAAGTGTGGTATATTATTCTGTACATGATATCCTTAGAACAACTGAGTTCTTAGGGACAGAAAGGGGATCGAGGGGCTGTGGTAGGAAGGAATAGGAAGGTGTTTATGTTCGTTTTTAAAGGAGAACAGTAGAGTTTCATTTGGGGAGGATGAAAAGTTCTAGAGATGAATGGTGGTTGTGATTGTGCAGAAATATGAATGTACTTAATGTTAGTGGTTTATAAACTTTAAAATGATATGGTTGTGTGATACTTGCTGTAGTTAAAGAAGGGAGTAGTACAGAGGGCTTCCTTATGGTTTTCACTTAGTTTCTCCGAGTGATAACATCTTACAAACTACACGGTTACAATAACAGTCATCAATCTTATTCACATCTACCCAGTTCTACATGCAGCTATTTGTGTAGTTTTTGCTTTGCTTTTCCGGTTTTTTGAAACTGGGTTTCTCTGTGTAGCCCTGGCTGTCCTTGAACTCATTTTGTAAACCAGGTTGACCTTGAACAAACAGAAATCAGCCTGCATCTGCCTCTCGAGTGCTGGGATTAAAGGTTTTTTACATTTGTAATTGATTAAAAATGATAGAAGTAGTATTTTCTGACACATGAAGATATCCTAAAACTCAAATTTCAGCTGGACAGTGGTGGTGCACCCCTTTAATCTCAGCACTCAGGAGACAGAGACAGGAGGATGTCTGTGAGTTCGAGGATAGCCTGGTCTACAGAGCGAGTTCCAGGCTCCAAAGCTACAGAGATACCTTGCCTCAAAAAGCCAAACCAACCAACTCACCAACTAAACAAACAAACAAAAACCAAACCCCCTCAAATTTCAGTACCCGTAGAGAAGAACAATTGGAGCACAGCCACACTCATTCATTTTTTGTGTCACGTAATGGCTACTCTTGTGCTAAGACGTCAGAGTGCAACAGATGTGATAGAGACAGCCTGGCCGGCAGATCAAAATACTTATCTGGATTTTCACAGGAAAAGCTTGTTGGCTTACAACCAGCTGCCAAAAATAAAAGGCCATGAGAGTAAAATACCTTAGGGAAAATGACTGGATGGGCCAAATGAATCATAATGAGAAGGATGCTTGTGAAAGCAAAGCTGATGCTTCGTGGGCTCCTTGGGAGCTTTAACAATTCCGAGGTGCCTGTCCTTAGCTCTGCTCCCCAAGCTAAGAGCTGAAGCGATGGTCTTTGTTTTTCCTGTCTCTGGTCACCGTCACAGTACGGTGTCCACCTAATGCAAGCCACAGAACTGAGTGTAGTTTAAATATAGAAATCTATATTATTTCTCATGAATGGTTTTAGAAGGGAGGGGCTTCTGGAGTTCCTCAATTCAGTGACCTAAAGATGTGACTGAAGACTCATGTTCTTGTGTCCTCAGAATGACAAGGGTGGCTTGCTGTGTTTTATGGTTAGAAGGGCTGAAGAGGCTTGTCTTAGTCTCTTCTTCCACATGTTTCCCATGCCTCTTGCTTTGGTAAGGGGAATCGGATACTATAATCAGTCTAGATGAGTCAGTCTATTTCTAGGTGGAAAAGGTCTCAATGATCCTGAAACACAGTTATCCAACAGATGCACAAAATGATTTTTTTTTATCATCAAAGGAAAATGAATGAAAAAAGAGAGGCCATGAATATTGTCTACCATAGTGCCTGCCATGGTCACATTAGATGTCTGCCACTTCTACCCGAGGAATTCCCATTTTCTCTAAGATGTATAACATACATCTTATAGCAGTGTGTGTGTGTGTGTGTGTGTGTGTGTGTGTGATAGAGAGAGAGAGGGAGAGGGAGAGGGAGAGAGAGAGAGAGAGAGAGAGAGAGAGAGGAGGGATGCCCTTCTGCATGTTGTGAATATGTTTTATTATCTCTGGTTAATAAAGAAGCTGGTTTGGCCAATGATCAGGCAGAATATAGCTAGGTAGGGGATCCAAACAGAGCCACAGGAGAGAGCAGGCAGAGTCAGGAAGATGCAACCAGCCTCCAGGGAGCAAGATGTGAGATAACATGCTACAAGTCCACGAGCCTCATGGTAAAATATAAACTAATAGAAATGGGTTAATTTAAGACATAAGAGCAATCCAGCAAGAATCCTGAGTCCTCAGCCAAACCGTTTAATTAATATAAGTTTCTGTGTGATTACTCAGGACTGGGTGGCCAAGAAATGAATGTGCAGTCTCTGTTTACGTGTGTGTGTGTGTGTGTGTGTGTGCGTGCCTGTGTACATATGAATGTGTGCTTATGCTACTGAGTGTGTCTTGAGGTCAGAGGACAACTTTCTAGAGTTGAGTCTCTCCTTTCACCATGTGGGTTCCAGGGATTGAACTCAGGTTGTTAAACGTGACAGCAGGTATCTTTACTTGCTAAAGTATGCCCACTCCCTTTTGATCACAGTGGTTCTCTGGACCCAAACTTCCATGCTTGTTGGTAGGTACCTTATGGACGGAACTATTTCCACAGTTTACGGTGGTATAGTATTTGTGTTTTAACAAATAAAGTTTGTCTGAAGATCAGTGCAAAGCAGTCACACTAATCAGCCATACAGGCCAGGCAGTGGTGGTACACACCTTTAATCCCAGCAGCCACACTAGTTAGCCATAGAAGTCGGGCAGGGTGGTGCACACCTTTAAACCTATTACTAGAGCGGAATATAAAATGAGAGGAGACCGGTCTCATGCTCAGTCTCAGTCTGAGAACTCGTGGAGGCAGGATCACCCACTTCTATCTGAGGTAGAGGTAGGTAGTGAGTGGCTGGCTGCTTTGCTTTTCTGACCTTCAGCTTGAACCCCAATATCTGTCTCCGGGTTTTTATTATTTGTGCTACAACAGCCCTTAGCACATATTTTTGAATGCTGACTTATTTTTCTTGGGTGACATAACTCTGTAGTCGTCATCTCAATTTGTGGGTGGAAACAAAAGACGCAGATTAAAGTGCATGTAGTCTCAAATTTCCCCACAGTCTGCCCACCCCCTCTTTTTAGGAACAGGAGAAAGAGTCAGAGGAAGACATACCTGATGGAAAGAGAGAGAAGGGTTGATGGTGTCAGCGAGGGTTTCCAGCAGTGTGAAGCTAGGTGATCTTGATGGGGTGGGGGCAGGGGAGTCCGGGACTGGGCATTCTCATAATCATGGCTGGGACATTAGAACTGGAAGTGCTGGGGTGATGGAAAAATTTAATTCTCTTTTTGATTTGAATTGGCATTTCCAACAGTGGGAAGCTTGAGACAGGGCTCTGCAGTCAGATCTGTTCCAGTAAGACTTACCGGACAGGAATCAAACCCCTGTCCTGCCAGGAAGCTCTTTCTCCTTGTAGTCTCCTGGCAAATCAGTCCCTCCCGCATCCCCCATGAAATCTAGCATGCTCTTTAGAATAGCTCAGGTCCTCGGGATGGTCCAGGAGGGTTGGGTCTCCCTGTCCCCTAGCCAGCTCACACTTCTGTCTACGCTGCCAGGGAAGCTGTTTTCTAGGACTAGACGACCTTCTCACTACTTTCCAGATATCACTTTATCGGCATGCGTCCTGCATCTGCCCCTGTGCACAGCTGGGATGGAGGCTAGGAGGCCGAGCATTGCTGTCTTATTAGGAATGCAGGTGGGAAGA
Source organism: Alexandromys fortis (assembly GCF_014885135.2). Taxonomy (NCBI): domain Eukaryota; kingdom Metazoa; phylum Chordata; class Mammalia; order Rodentia; family Cricetidae; genus Alexandromys; species Alexandromys fortis. Next base: position 2,829,099 of record NW_026067959.1, on the reverse strand, counting down.
GACGGTGTGGCAAAGATGGGCTAAATTCTCTGTGTTTAGAAGTGCGAGGATGATGTCAGAGGTACACTGAGACGAAAACAACTGCCCTGTTTGAGTGAAGAAAGGGCGCAGGAAGGGTCTTAGAAGTGTGCTTTACCACACATACCTTCATTCAAAATATTTTTTATTTTGGTATAGCATGTAAATAGTTTCTTTGTCTTTTGTGCATAGCTATGTTAATTCTATGTGTCTCTGCTAAATATGTGAGCAGAGTTATTTTGAAACAATATCTAAGTGTTCAAGCAGGCATGGCCGTACGTGTCTGTGATCCCAACATTCAGGAGTGAGAGGCAGGGGGATCACTCTGAGTTTGAGGATAGTTTGAGTGACACAGTTCAAAGTTAGCCAGGGCTACGTAGAGAGACGCTGTCTCTATAAATCAAAAAGAAAAAAAATGTTTTATTAATTCATGTTCCCAATTCCCTCTCAAGAAAAGATACATAAAATGCCACAACACATCACAAGTAATAAATAGAAATAAGAAAGGGAAAAAAAATGGAGCCTGGAATGTGACTTTACCATAATTGCTAGGCGTGGCTTGGCTGCAGATCTGTCCTCGGGTTTACCCCCAACCAGCCCACAGCTGATAAGATAAAGAAGAGCAGCGGCCCGAGAAGCACAACCGTTCCTGGAACTAAGGTCCGAAAAATGATTGGAGGATCTTTCAGAAAGAGACAGCATGGAAATGTTGAACAATGTGCCTGTCAGAGGATGAGGAGCAAGCACTGGGACAAGCCGTCGCTGGCAGCATTGCTCCGAGGAGCTTGGGTGGTGGCAGAAGTGGTTTCTGTGACGTCTCAGTGTGCGTTCACAGTTCTGAAGAGCCACGGACATATTACTGGGTTAAGACATAGCAATCTTTCATTCTATTCTACAGGAGGGAGAGTCTTAATCCCAATACCTTAACACACACACACACACACATACACACACACACGCACACACGAGCACACATGTGCACACGCAGGCGCATATACACATTAACGATTTTTCTGAGTTTTCTTTCAGAAAAATGTTGGGCAAATGAAGGAAAGGTTATAAAACAGTTACTTTTAAATGAAAAAGATGCCTCCAGTCAAGAATATGATCACTAAGAGACTACACAGTAAATTAGAATTAAACAATTATTCGTTCTTAAACCGTGACAGGGCCACATTGTGTGTGACTCGTGAAGCTGATGCAATTTTGAGTGCCCTCTAAGAGAAAACATGTAGAAATCTATGCATACAAGATTTAGTCTGAAAATACGTATACAGAAAGAGAAACAGAATCAACAAATTCCATCAGCGGGCCTGGAAGTGTGGGGAAAATGACAGGTTTGCCTAATACGTTCCAGCCCTAGATACGCTCCCCAGCCGTGGCAATCCCTTTACCAGAAATGCTTACATGCGATCAATTCCTGACTGTGTTCTGCCTCCATTTCCCACCAACCGCTAACCCCAGCACTCGCAGGGGTCACTGTGAGCAGAGGCTCCGTCAATCCACTGTGTGTCAACACAGCTTCTCAGGTTCCCACCACTCGGCCCAACTTTTCCTAAAAGGCCAAGTTTTCTCTCTCTGATAATGTAAGTATTAAGTTGATATTGACAAGATCCCAAATAAATCAAGGCCTTCATTTCTTTGGAAATGACCTCATGTCCTTTCTGGGTGAAATAACAGCACCGGGCTTCCTCCTTAACTGTGAAGTGATGATGTGCCCTTTCTCAGCCGGCAGGGATCCAGATATGGGTGTCCTTGGCTGTCAGACAAGAGGTTTTCCAGAAAAGTGTTTGGGGGCCAGACAAGAGGAATGTGAGAACGTCCTCCTGGTCTGCCATCCCGGGCGCGGTTACTCTGCCGTCTTCTCTATCCAAACAGAGCTAATTTTATTATTCCCACGAATGGCAATGCTCACTATTGTGTTGACAAGCAGCGAGAAATTGTAACTTTCTGAAAGGGGAAAGAGCCAGATGGAGACTATCTCTGAAGAGTAAAATCTTGTAGGGGGCGGGGGGACGTGCTGGGGAGAGGGCAGGAAATAGGACAGAATAAACCCATTTAAAAGTGAAATCTCAATCCTGCCGGCCTTGGGTTTCCTCCTAGTTTCTTGTAATTTCACTCTGGAATTTAAGCAGCGTTAGCACATTTGTCGAACAATAGTCTTCCTGAAGAGAAAGGAAGGAGCAAGGCTAAGTTTATCTCTAGAAAGGCAAGCCCCGCCCCCTCCTTTTTTTTTTTTTTTTTTTTTTGCTGCTTTTTAACACTGACTGTAGAGCGATCAGATTTTTAAAAAATCAGTGTAGCACAGAAAGATTTCCCATGCAAGCCATGGTGCCTCCTAGGAACCCTGCTCTGTACAGCGGCGGTGTGACGCCCTCCAAGGGCCCTCTAGGAGCTGGAGTGTGCCGAGGAGGAGCCCAGCATGGTGTGAACGTGGGAAACTGGGTCCTGCCTCAAGACTGGAAAGCAAACCTGGGCTCTTTAGGGCAGATTGTTTAGCCTCTGACCCCTAGTCTCTGGAGAACCTCAGAAGTGTTCTATAACTGTCAGCCTTGCTTGTGTGGTGGACACAGCACTGCCAATAAAAAAGAAACCGGCGTGGGGAGGAGGAGAGGGAGACCGCTAAGGTCCTATATCCGGGGAAGAATCACACTGTGTCAAAATAAAAGGGAAATTGTGATGAACACGATCTTGATAGAACTTTTCATAACAGAGTTGGGAGCCCATTGAAGGGACTAGAACACACACAAGTCTACAGTTGCTTCCTAGAACATGGACTCTGGTCACTGCCATAGTATGTAAGATGTATACTGGAAGTTACTGGATTTTTTTTTATGACCATTTCTACTCTGTTTCCTCTATTTCTATTTATCTCCCATCAGTCCCTCGTCCCTTTTCTCAATCAATGTCATAATAGAAGTTTCTTACAGAAAAACCTATTCCTTTTGTCAGAAATCAGCTGTGCTTGCCCTCAGCAAGCTCCCATTTCACCTGCTTTCTTTGGGGGCACAGAGTTCTGAGTAGCAAATTCTTCTGGTAAATTTTAAAATCATGTGTATCTGTGTATGTGTATGAGTATGGGTATGGGCATATGAGTGCAGTGCCCGAAGAGGCCAGAAGAGGGTGTCAGAGCTCCTGGAGATGGATTCATAGGAGGTTATGAGGTTTCCACCATGGGTGCTGGGAACTGAACTCTGTTCCTTTGCAAGAACAGTGTGTACTGCACTCTTGACCGCTGAGCTAGCTCTCCAACAGCCCATAAATTGTGGGCCTGAAAACATCCGAGATGAAGCTTTCTTATTGACAGTTTCTGAGTGGGAACCAATCACTGAGATTCTTTTAAGGCATGCAACTATTCAGAATAGCCTCAAAGAGGTTTGAGTTTGATTAAAAACAAATTATACATTAGTTTTAAGAGCAAATATAAATATATTAGCTTGAGGAATATGCCTTTACAGTTCTATAGCTGTAGAAATAAATAATCTCTCTGAGATTGCTTTAAATGCCCAAAAGGAGAAAAAACATAGAGTTAGTCAATCATTCGTATGTAAATTCGTGCTGCTGGAAATTAAGTGTTTGAAAGTACACTTAAAAAAACCAAAGAAATTTATTGCATGTTTATTTATTTTGTGGAGGGAAGGTTATCACAATGCACATGTGGGGTACAGAGGAAAACTTGCTAGAGGACCATGTGGACCCCAGGATTTGAACTCGGGTCATCAGACTTGGAGGCAGAACCCTTTTGCCCACTGAGCTTCTTATGAGCCTTCAGTGTGGTTCTTTAAGATGTTGACAGATGATTTTGATTTGTAGATTTTATTTTTCAAAATAGGGCATTGGTACATTTCAGTCTGTTTTTTGAACTTGCTCTATAGCCTGTCTAACAAGGTGAGAAAGAATGTGAGCTTGTACCACAGTAACTGAACAACTGTTCCTACTTCCATTTACTACAGATTATGCTTCGGTAGATCTCACATATGTCTTTGAGATTGTGTTTTATAGTTATAATCTCAAAGCAGTAAAACACTGAGAACAAGCCGAAGGCACAGTGTGAGATACACACAAAGTAAATTTGTGTGCTTCATGAGATTTCATTTATCTCATTGATGTGGGATTTCCCTCTGTATGCTGTGATTACTACTGATGAATAAAGAAACTGCCCTGGCCTATTGATAGGGCAGGGAAAACTAAATGGAATGCTGGGAAAAAGAAGGCAGAGTCAGAGAGAAGCCAGGTAGCCCCCACCAGAGACAGACGCTGGGAAATTTAGCTGGTAAGCCATAGCCACGTGGCGATACACAGATTAATAGAAATGGGTTAAATTGATATGTAAGAGTTAGCCAATAAGAAGCTAGAGCTAATGGGCCAAGCAGTGATTTAATTAATACAGTTTCTATGTGATTATTTCTGGGCTAAGCAGCCGGGAACCAACAAGCGGCTCCCTCCCTCCAACACCTCATGTTATGGTAATCCTACGAGGTCATAACTGAGTGGACGAGGAACCTGAGTGGCAGAGCGCTTGTGCCCCACTTGCAATTGTTTTTCTCCTTCTATGCATCTACATTCTTCTGATCCCTTATAGCCCTGTTGGTCGTTATTATTAAAAGCTCTCATTAAGAACTTACTGTGCGTCAGGCACTCATGACTTGCATACGTTATCTTACTAAATCCTAGTAACAGCATTTGGAAATCTGAGCTATTATTACCCACATCTAATGGAAGTGAGACTGTGAGACCTTCCAAGTCACAGGGCTGTTAAGTCTTAGTCCTGCTGGCCTGTGTTGGAGGTTGGCCTACACACACCACAAGACCTTCCTCAGCCCGTGGGCTCACAGTGGTTTCACTTCTGCAGGATCGGCATCAGCACACGTGTGTTTGCTTTGACACAGGGCCTCACTCTGTAGCACAGCCTAGCCTGGAACACAATGCCTTATCCCAGTCTAGCCTCCAAATTCATAGCGCTCCTCCTGCCTCAGCTTCCCCAGGACTGGGATTACAGGAGTGAGCTATACCATTTACTGTTAGCTGCCTTAATAGTTTCCCAAACCAAGGAGAATCTATCTGCTGGTGAGTTGTGTAATCCCAGCCTGGGGAGGCTGAGGCAGGAGGAGTGCTGTATACAGCCTGTCAGTCATGCTGGGGACCTATTTCCTTGATTTGTTCCCATTCCCTGCCCTCTCTGTGTGTGACTCTGCTACTTACGATGTGTTTTGTTTCTGACCCTGTCTTTCTTTCACAAATGCAACACAGCCTCTAGATATACATACCAGCGACTTTAATGATCCTTGGCTGAGGATGTAGGATTAGGGTCAGATAATAGGGAAAAAAAAAGAGTTACTATGGCTTCCACTTAGAGTGTATGCTCAGTTTTAAGACCCATGTAATTGCTCTGCAAGTGGAAGAGAGGAGCAAGAGGCAAGAGAGGAAAGAGGAGGCAAGTGTAACACGAATAATAAAAACCCAGAGACAGATATTGGGGTTCAACCTGAAGATCAGAAAAGCAAAACAGCCAGCCACTGGAGAGTTCTTACCTTTATGAAATCTTCAGACTGAAAAGAGCAAGTTCCTGTCTCATCCTGCCTTATAGTCCTCTCTAGTGCTGGAATTAATAGAGTGCACCACCACCGCCCAGCCTCTATAACTAACAAGTGTAGCTGCTGGGATTAAAGGTGTGTGCCGCCACTGCCTAGCCTATGTGGCTGACTAGTATGGCTGTTTTGTGTTCTGATCTTCACACAAGCTTTATTTATTAAAATACAAATGAAACATCACTACAGACAAGAGAGCGAGCTGTGCCCGGAAGGCATTTTTAAGGGATGCACTGGTCACAGGGGAGGATGTAATTGCTTTGACGGCAGAGGCAGGATGCTTCCATGACAGAAGCTAACATTCTTCCCTTTTGTTTATTATAAAAAGGTGAGAAAATATGAAGGGTAGCAGGTGAGGTGGGAATGGGGGCGCCGTGTTCTCTAGACTACTTCCTGTTGTCTGGGGTGTAAGCATTTTGGGGGAACCTGAGAAAGCTGGGCTGCTGGCCAAGTCCTGGCATAGCTGGCTGTTTTGCTTGCTGTCCGGGCTCTGTGGAGCCATGGGCGTTAGGAAAGGGCAGGCCTAGCTGAAGCACTCTGAGGTCGGACCCCTTGGGGGGGTGGACATTTTCAAACTGTCCAGGATGTAGATTTTTGAGGGACCTGTCAGGATGCTTACCTCAGCAAAGGGGGACAATCAGCTCCCTAGTGTTCTCCTTGTCCCCAGTCAGGACAGGGTCTTGGCAGCAGTTGAGGTGAAAAGTAGTTTTTTTGTCCAGTGGCTGGTGTTGCCATATATAAAGCAAGCTCCGGATGGAGTTCTTCTGTGCCCATCATCTTTGGAGGAGAGAAAGGTGCTGCCAGGGGCTGGCATGTGTATCACAAAAAAGCTTTTTTATTAAATACTTTAAATGCCATATTCTGTAGATCTCTGAAGCATTTGAGGACTATCTACCTATTAGGCATATCCTGAATATACAAACTTTGCTTGTTTTTAGTGATTTAAGTTTAACTTTGAAAAAATATATGACTAAGTAATTAATATCTAGCTAGTAATTAATATAATTAATTCCTGTGATTAATTATATTAGTACTTAGCATGACTACAATTAAAGAATTTGATCACTTATAAGATGACTGACTTTTAACTTATGTTCCTTAACAGTCTCCAATAAGCTAGCAGTTTTCATAAGGCTAGGACTTTATGTTCTATCCCTGTTAAAGGTGACTGACCACTAACTTGCATTTCTTAATTATCCACAACAGTTTACAATAAATTAGTAGCTTTTATAAGACTAGGAGACTTTATGTTTCATCCTTGTTAGATTTAGCCCTGAAAATAATGATTTTTGAATCGAAGCTCTTCTAATATCAAAATAAAACTTTTAAATCATAGATAATAGTCTCAGTAAAAAGAAAAATCAAAATAGCCATTCCATGGGTGAAAACAGAACAAGTTTATTCCAAACTGCTAAGGCGCTCTCCTGAGAAAGCAAGAAAAAGCAACAGGGGAAAGATCCCTTGGGTCAGATGGGAACAGGAGAAAAGGGGCCCTGTGAGCCTGAGGGAGATCAGGGCCAGCATTGCCCTTGACAGTCTATGGGGATCCCCACCCAAATGCCCAACCCCAGGGAAAAGGTCCCTCTCAGGTGAAAACACAATTAAGGAAGTCCATGAGAGCCCGGAATAAAGGATAGCAAATATTTATTCGGGGAAAAACTCACAATAAGGGTAGAGAGTCATAGTCCTCTGCTCTGTGGCGCTGGAAGCTGTAAACAGAACACTGACCACCACCCAAGAGAGCAAGCACACTCCCCGTCTGTGCTTAACAGTCAAGCACAGTAATTCAGATCATGCCTTAAAGGGGCCAAATGGCAACCAAAAGGGCTATTGCCTGAATAAATTCCCACAACACTCAGGGGACCAGACATTTCATTATAGAATATTGTAATTTTTGTAAGGCTTAATTTATCCAAATAACTAAACCTTATGAGCAAAGATGAAGCTAGACAAAATTACTGTGAACCTGAACAGACCTTAGGAATCTCTAAATTTTATTTATCAAATATTTGTTGCCACTTTAACTAAATTCTGCAGAAGCTTGGTGTTGAACACTTGGCAAAGATATAAGTACTCAGGTATAAATCTCTAAAAAGGCTTTTGTTAATCTAAATAGAATTTTATAACCTTAAAATTTTATCACCATATAGAACATATTCTAAACTAGAGTTGAGTAACATTTACAGTATGTTATAACAAATGTAATCCTACATTTCTGTCATCATACAAAAAGTCCATACTGATCCAAAATACTTGAGGCTTGTTGCTTCCTTAGTCTAAATGGAGATACAACAAACAGAGTGCATTAAGACTAAATGTCACATGATATGTGCTCTCTAACCTTAGTAAAGATGGTTGCCAGCCATGCGGCTGCCTGCATCCTGATGAGGTCCTCCGCCAAGATGGAGGGGAGTCACACAGTTGCTATTTAAAACATGTTTTCCTAAACAATAGTTGAATCTAAGTTACATGCGCATACACAGAGTTAAATCCAGGTTACATTTACACACGTGTAGAATTAAATCCAAATCACAGACACACAAACACACATATATCTTACACACACACACACACATATATATATATATACATTATATATATATATCTTAAAGAAGAGTTGAATCACATACAAACATATATTTGGGTATAGAATTTTAATTATAAGCCTTTTTTAGAAGTTTAAAGTCAAATTTTATTATAGATTACATAGATTTTAAACTATTCCCATATATACAATTTCCAAATCTTGAGATAAAAGTTACAGCATAATCTTTAGATATTATTACTTTTTTGTGAGAGCAAAGAGTAAAGAAATCAGAGGTAAAAGACTTTTAGGAGTGGGGGAAGTGGAGCCTTAGAGGTAAGGGACTTTGGCAGTGTAGCAGCGCAAGTTTAGTTACAAAATATTTGAGGTCACTTGTCTGTGGCAGTAACAATTGTTAGCAATTTGTGAGACTTTGGAAGTGAAGTTCACCAGTTTTGGTCATTGATTCGTACAGAGTCTGTGGACAAAGAGAGAGATTGTCACAGAGTGGAACACTGAATGAGTGTGTTCCTCTTAGTTCCAAGGGGAAGTATAATGTGGGATTCCCTCTGTATGCTTTGAGCCTATGGCAGAGCAAGGCAGAACAGAGCTAGGTGGGGAAAACTAAACTGAATGCTGGGAGAAAGGAAGCAGAGTCATGGAGAAGCCATGGAGCCGCTGCCAGAGACAGACATGACAGAACCTTGTCCGTAGGCCACGAGCCTCGTAGCAAACTAGAAAACACTGGAAATGGGTTAAATTAAGATGTAAAAGCTAGCCAATACGAAGTTAGAGCTAATAGGCCAAGTAGTGATTTAAATAATACAGTTTCTGTGTGGTTATTTCAGGAGTCTGGGCAGCCAGGGAAACTAACAAGTGGCCTTCTACAATAAACTGGAGCTCCAACGTGGTTGACTAAATCCACATAAAACCGTAGAGGGCTTGGAAAGGAATTCCCCTAACTAGGCTGTACCTATTTCAACAAGGGCACAACTACTAATCCTTATAATCCTTTCAAACATTTACACTCCCTTGGACTAAATATTCAAATACTTGAGTCAATGGGGACCGTTTTTATTCAAACCACCATGCTGAGAAACAGCGTGTTTGACCAGTGATAATCAGATGTATTTATTCTCTTCCATTGTTAGATTTCATGTCTCTTCAGGAGCATATTGTGACTAAAGTTGCTACAAAGGGGTTTTTAAAGGCCCTGGTGTCTGAAGATGTTCCCTCTCTTGTTTCCCGCCCTGTTTCCTCAGTTGATGCTTGGGTTCTGAGAATGCCCCCTGGCTGGAAGAGAAGCACTTCTCTACCCAACAGTCCTTCCAAATGGGCAAGCCTCAGCTCAGGTCTCCCCTGCCCCCCCCCAAAAAAAAAAGCTCTCCCTAGCTCTCTGTCTCCATTCCATTTCCCTCCTCCCTGCTTCCATGCAGCCTGGCCCATGGTTTACTGCTCAGAATACTGTGAGCTCGCCAGCTGCTGCCTCCTGAAGAATGACTTGGCTTTTGTTGCCTGTGTGCTTTTGATTCTGCACCTGGCCCTTAGTCGTACAAGGGATGCTAGAGAATAATTGACCTGCAGATGTTTTCTAATTTTTTTTAAACTCTCTTTCACTTTTTGCTTGTTTTATTTTTTTAAACTTCCCCAATTATGTATTTTCAATAAACAAAAAGCATAGAGTACATTAATACTCAGGTATTTTAAACATCTAGGCCAATTACTAACTTGTTACACTATTTACCTTGTTCTTTTTAACCCAGATATTTCAAAGTAAACTACAGAAGCAATGATATTTCAACCCTAAATACTCCTATGCCCATCTCTAAAAATAAAAACGTTTTCTCATAAACTTATATCATGATCACACTTGACAAAATAAACTACCCCCAAATAGTATTGCTTGTTCTCAGAAGGTCTTTTATAACTGGTTTATTCAAACCAGAACCACCACAGGGACCACACACTGTATTTAGCTGTTGTACCTCCAACCTTGTTTCCCCACGTGATGGGTTTGCTGAAGAAGCCAGGTCAAGTGTGTTTCACAGCTCAGCTTCATGCCCTCATAGGGCTAAGCTGGAGCTGACCTAAGAAAGAATGACAGTGGAAATCGCCTCTGCTCTCAGGAAACTTCTACTTTTATGTTCTTATTTGTCTCCCCATGGCGTGCAAATTCCCAGGGTCACCGACTGAAAACAAATGGCTTGCTAGCCTGTCTTCCACCATCGTTTGCCTGGGTTCCTCTTTTCTGGTCATACAGTGATCCCAAGTGAGATTCTAATGAAGAAGGACCCACACAGTGTCCCCTACAGCTGACGGCCTCAGCCATATAAAATCCCAGAGTCCTTAACACATGCTTGACCAGGTAGGAAACTTCCTTAGGGCTGTGAGGCTTTATTATGAATAGTAGCCAACCATTTTTTCCCCAAAAGAAAGTTGCTTTTTATAAACTCAATAAACCTAAATTCACCCCAGAAAAAACAACCTGTTTTCCAAGTGACATAAGGTCCGGTAGCCCCAACTCCCTCTGGCCCTGGCCCTGTCTCCAGGCAGACCAATCACACTTGTGGTTGCTTATGCCAGAGTGGTGATGGTTGGGACCGTATAAAAGAATTTTCCATTGCTTTTACTGGGAAGTGAGTGATTTGGGCCACAGTCTGCCACAGTGTCAACAGGGAATTGTGTTGGCTGAGATGTCCAAGCCAATTGGCCAGGAAGAAAAGCAGGGTTCACTTTTTATTTCATGGGCTGTGGCAGCGTCACAGGCTGGGCAAGGCAAGCGGAGGGAGTGGGGGGCTTCTAGACAGCTGAGACCCCGGCTGAAGGTCATGTCAGGAAACGTGAAAATTCTAGGCATAAAGAGAAGTAGACCAATGCCAGTGAGGGGTGTGGCTGGAAACCCTAAAAAAGATAGTTTTCTTTCCAGCTGGAAATGAATATCTGTTGATTTTGGCTCGCTGCTTGTAGCTTTTGCTTGCTATTTACTTCTTTATAAGAAAAATCTCTCTAATAGCTACATTCTAGTGGAGGAGTGGGCCATATTTTATTCTTCTGGAGTATGGTAAAATGCTTGCTAGACAATAAAGAATGTGTGTGTGTGGGGGGTGGTGGATGCATTATAACTTTAACTGAATTCCCTATTGATCGGTCAAGCACAGCCTTCCATGTTCTGGCTCTTTCTCTGTCTACTGTTTATCATTTCTGCCGGGATGTCTCCCACCTCTTTCTCTCCCACTTTCGTTTCACTGCCCAACAAATTCAGAATTGTAACTTAGTTTTGAAAGGGTCACCATGGAAGTTTACGAAATAGTTTCCTTCGAAGTTTTGCTGAAGCAGGGGTCTGAGTCTTTCTTTTTGAGACAGCACAGGAAGGGAATGTGGGTGTGAGTGTGGGTGTGTTTATGGGGGAGGGAGGGCTGCTGCTGACCAATCAGGAGACTTCTCATGGGCCCGCCCTTGTGATACAACTAAACCAGACCCCCAGAGTGAAAACAGAAACTAGGGAGGAGAAGCTTCCCTGCTTCCTTCTCCAGATTTGGGTGGAGTCTTGATCATTCTGGCGAGTAAGCTGGCTGCCATGTTGTTTGTGGCCGGAAAGGAACTGAGTCTGGCTACAAAAGCCAGAACTTCTTTCATGCTAACTACTTACAACTGAGGGCGCTTCTGACGGTACACTCTTGGGTGGGGTGTAGGTCAGTGGCACACGTAGAGGTACCTGGTAATCTTTCAGCTCTTTAATGGGGTTGGATATCCCTATTCTGTATAAAGCCAGTGAATAAAGGCTCCTTGAGCCCATAGCATTACTCCTGAGTTCGTCAATACTCCGTTGCTCGCCGAATCTTGACTTGAGCTAGGGACCAATAGATAGTGACGGGCGTAAAATCTCCTTGTTAGCCGGGCGCTGTGGGACACGCCGGATCCCGGCACTCTGGGGGCAGAGGCAGGCAGGACTTGGTGACTTCAAGACCAGCCTGGTCTTCAAAGCGAGTTCTAGAATAGCAAGAAGCTGTCTTGAAAAGCCAAAAGAAAAAGAAAAAAAAAAAAAAAAGATCTCATTAGACAAGGAATTATTTAATGATACATTTTTGTTTTACTCATAAAGGAAACCACAATCAGAAAAATATTCATGATCATAATGTTACACATACTTAAGGGAAAGAAAACAGTTTTCTGTTTGCGGAATTGTCTTCTACTTGATGAGAAAATAAAACCACTAGACAGGAACTTCCTCTGATTCTCGCCACAGACTTACCTGCAGAAGCAACCCTCGTTTTCCCCTTCCACTCCACCACAAGTGAAGTGATTTCTGCTCATTGCCAGTTTCAAGGTATTGGGTTTTTCTTATAGTCCTATAGACAGCCCTGTTACAGATCCCTCCTCTCTTCTATGTGTATACACACACACACACACACACACACACACACACACACACACACACACACACCTCTCCCTTGCTTCTGCATCCTCTTGTCTCACTGGCTTATTTGACCAGTTTTGGTTACATCAAGTTTATTGAAGCAAGTGACCGTACTATCTGTCAGTACTTCCTCACTCTGAAATTCCTTACACTCACTTTCTTCTGGAACTCTGACTTCTATGCCAACATTCCTCCAGCACTAGTCCTGCTAAATATTACCAAAAAATTCTTTTTAATGCTTTTTTATATTTTTTCTTATGGAAGATAGATTTTTTTTTCATACAATATGTTCTGATTACCGCTTCATCTTCCCCAACTTCTCTGAGATTCCCCCCTCCCATTTAAATTCACACCTTTTCTGTCTCTGGCTAGAAAACAGACATATAGAGAATAATAATGAAGTAAAGTAAAATAAAACAAGATAAAAACAAAACCAGACAAACCGGGAAGGACAAAACAAATAGAAGCAAACGATCCAAAGAAAAAGCACAGGAAACACATATAGACACAAAGACACATGTGTTTACACTCACAGGAATCCCCCAAAAAAACAAAGCCAGAAGTCATGGTATATGTAAGGACCTATAAGGTTAAAATATTATGACATGAGGAACTAAAAAGATAACACACGGAGTTCATTTTGTGTTGCCCTTCTACTGCTGGGCATGGGACCCGCTCTTAAGAGGGGTTTGTATCCCTCATGAGAGGTTTGGATCTACACTGGGGAAAGCTCATTTTTCATTTGTGAATGGTTATCAACTGGAGGTAGTTTCTGGGTTGAGGATGCGGCTTGTGACCTCTTCTCCTCTCAGCCCTGGGACCCCATTTGGTACAGAGCTTTGTGGGACCTGTGCATGCTGCCACATTCTCTGTGGGTTCATGCTGTGGGTTAGCCCTGCTGTGTGTAGAAGGCCTTGTTTCTTTGTGTCCTCCTCCATCCGCGCTCTCTGTTTCTATCATGCTTTCTGCCTCCTCTTCCACAGGGTTCCCTGAGCCCTGAGGGGAGGGATTTGATAGAGACAGCCCGTTTAGGACCAAGTGGTCCAAGGCCTCTCACTCTCTACATGTCGTCTGGCTGGGGGTCTCCATATGTATTCCCAATGACTGAAAGAGGAATCTTCTCTGATGATGGCCAAGCAAGACACCAGAATGTGTCTGATTCTAGCAGAATGTCCTTAGAAATCATTTTATGGCTGCCTTTTAGCAGAAGAGTAGTATTTTTCTCCCTAGGTCCTTGGGCCATCTATTCGTAAGGTCTCAGCCACGTGAACAATGTCGGGGATAAGTTCCGTCTCATGGAATAAATCCGATCAGATATTGACTGGTTCTTCTCACACACTTTGTGTCACTAGCGTATCTCACAGACAGGTCGTCACCATAGCTGGGTTTGTAGCTGGGTTAGCGTTTGCCTTTGTCCTTTGGTAGTGTGCAAGGGTACCTTCCAGTTCCATGAAGACTTGTCTGTAGGGGTGAAGGACCTAGGTCGTCATCAGCTTTATTTCTTCATGCTCAGAGTAGTGTAAAGTTGTTGTCTTAATGTTTACATTTAAATGTCATTTATTCCTTCATTTTTGGTGTGTGTGTGTGGTGTATCTATCATTCTTCACCTCATTTCCTTGAGACAGGGTCTCTCATTCAGCACAGAGCTCATGGCTTCTTGGCTAGACTGTTGGTTAGAAAGCTCAGAGTCTCCTAATGTAATGTGGCCTCATTGTGCTCGGATTGTATGTACATGAGTGACCATTTTGAGAGAGAGAGAGAAAGAGAGAGAGAGAGAGAGAGAGAGAGAGAGGAGAGGGAGGAGAGAGAGAGAGAAGAGAGAGGAGAGAGAGGGAGGGAGGAGAGAGAGGAGAGGAGAGAGCAGAGAGAAGAGGAGAGGAGAGAGAGAAAGAGAGGAGAGAGAGAGAAGAGAGGAGAGAGAGGGAGGAGAGAGAGGGAGAGAGGAGAGAAAGGGAGGGAGGGAGGAGAGAGAGAGAGAGAGAGAGAGAGAGAGAGAGAGAGAGAGAGAGAGAGAAGAAACAGGAGATGGCAGGGTCAGCTTTTTATGAGGGGACATAGCTCATGTGCTATAGTGACATAGTGGATGACCTTGTCAGGACCCTGAGCAGGCCAGAGTACTGCCTGAGTGCATCCTGCCAGGTCCCCAAGGGGCAGGCTAGCATAATGCCTGAATGCTAATACATTTCCAGGTTTTATGTGAGTTCTGGGACTTTGAACTCCAATTCTTGTATTTGTGCATCATGCAGTCTTTGTTGTAAGCTGCTGGCCTGGTCTGTTACTTGGGTACTCTGTCCCTGTAAGAGACAAGCCCCTCCCACTCCAACATCCCCCTTCCGTATTCTCTCTTCCCTTCTCCCCCTTTCCCTTTCCCCTCCATAAATCACTAAATAAACTCTATACCCAAATTCAATCTGCATGGCATTCTGCTTGTCTCTCACTGGGGTCTCAGGCCACTCACCAGGGTACCTGCCTAGGCCTTGGGTGACCCACCGCGATCAGTTCCCCACTACCTCTTTATAAATGATAACATTGGTGATGTGACTCTGCCAGGTTCTCTTCACGTGGGAACCTTGGAGTAGGACCACTTTCCAACATCCTGTGCCTGCTCCAAGTCAGCTTTCACTGACATTCATCCCTGGTGATTCCCCATGGCTAAGGACCGAGATTTGGCTCCTCACCACTCAAACTTTTGTCCTCTCTCAGTCTACTTGGAGTGGTTCTATCTGATCCCCAATTCCTGTATTGACAGGTCTTGAATTTTCTTGACCTAGTCCTCAACCCTCACATTATCTCTAAGACATTCTGGTTAAGAACCCTTGGGTCCTTGCTTTCTCACTCTCTATCCTTGGGAAATAGACCTAAAACTATGTTTCCAACATCCCCCTGGTATGTCTTTTACAGACCATAAAACCTCTGAAAACATGGTTTATCGGTACAAAATGTGACCGCAGCCATTTTGACTAAGGGCAGGTTAGATGACCTCACCACCATCTTGATTAAGGGCAGGGCAGGTGACCAAATTCTGCCACCTTGACTAAGAGCTGGTTAGGTAACCAAGTTGCCATTTTTACTTTCCTAGTCTAGTGGTTTACTTACATTTTTATTTCTAAATTTTTCTTACTGACTCTGTTACATGTGTGTTTTGCACATTGGCATGCTTTTGACAGTGCCGACCAAAGCATCTACTTTGCTCAACTCCTGTTTAATATGTGTGTGTGTGCATGCAACTTTTGAGTTAACTTTATGTATAAACGTAAGTTAGCTTTATGTGTATAAAACTTAAATCCAACTGGTGTAAATGTGTATATATTTACTGTTAAATGTTATAATTATCTGTTTATTATATCTCATTCCAGACTAAGAAAACAATAAGTCTCATATTTTAAACTGGTATGTACTCTTAAATCTCTTACAAAAATACTGTATGTGTGATTCAACCCTGCTTTAAAATATATTAAGCTGTTCTCCACTATTGTCAGTTCTGCCCTTAAGCTTCTATTGCAAACAGCTTTTCTTGTTTGTCTTTCACAAGTATAAATCTCACCTGTTAATTTGAGAGCCAGTACTGCCAAGCTTGGAGCCAGCTCTCCAGGTAGATTCTGTACTGTGGTTATAACTTATATATACCAATAAACAGCCCTCATGTACTCAGAGATCTGGGGAATATGGCATTTAAATGTTTAATTATTAAAAGACTTTTCATAACAGAGAGACAGGTTGGCTCCTTAGCAGCAGCATTCTATTTCCTCCAAAGAAGACAGAAGACAAATGGACACAGAACAACATCCATCCACAATTTACTCCATCAAGTAAAAGCGCTGACCACTGGACAAACTGCCTTTCATCTAAACTGAAGATCTTTGATGTGGACAAAGAATGAAACGGCGTCAACTTGCCTAGCTGCTCAGGCCGAGGTAGGCTTGTCTTCTTACAGATTTTTCTAATCCACAGGATCTTCTAAAACCTGGCAGGCCAGGTGCTAAACAGTAAAAGGCAAATGCAACCCTTAATGACCACGGAGGACCCTGAGGAGAGGCTCTAGGTAGACAACCGGGTGAGTTCTCTATCATTTTTTAATCAATAACTCCTCAAGTAAAATTTTATCCTTCTCAAAGATCTCTGATGCAGTTTGACAGCTGAGAGGTTTTGTCAGTTGAAAAGGACGACTTCACCAAATAAACTTCAGTACAACTTCTTAACATGCTCTAAATAAAAGGTGTTTTAAGACAGACAAATACAACTTATTAAGGTGTGTGCCTGCAAGTTATAAAGGCGTGAGAACAAATGCACGTTATTAAATTTCTGTACTTTTCATTGTGCAGAAACATCTGTCACAGTCATTCTGACGTAAACTCGATGCTGCTGTTTATACAGTGTATGTTTCCAGAACTTTTGTTTTCACAAACTCAAAAAATTCTTATGCGTTCCAGGGAGCCAAATTGAAAGATTTACCTTAAACAGGTGAATTCCCTGGTTCTGAAAAAATTTTTTCTACCTAAACTTAACTTTGTCCTCTGCTCTGCCAGGTCCAAAGACCAGCTACCCCAGGATGTGACCAGCACCCAGCTATCTCAGACCCCCCCCACAAGAAAAACTTCAACACCCACAAATAAGCAGGAAGCAGTTTTGAGAATCCGCTGTCCCAATTCCTTCAGTCTGCTATGCCTAACTCCCCGCCTTTTTATTATAAGAAAAAGATGGGAATGCTGGAATCTGCTGGCCTGGCTTGTCACCTGGGTACCCTGTCCCTTTAAGAGGCAAGCCCCGCCCACCCCAACCTCCTGATTCTGCCAAGGCAAGTAGCACTCTCCCTTCTCCTCCCTTCTCCCCTTCCCCCTTCTCCTTCCCTTCCCCCTAAATAAACTCTATACCCAAACTCCCTCTGCCTGGCATACCTACCTGTCTCCCATGGAGGCCTCTGGTGACCCACTGCCGCCCCTCTTGGGACGGGTCCCCCACTACCTCTTTATAAATGGTAACAGTCCTTCCCACTGGACCACCTTCCCAGCATTGATAACCCACTAGCTACATCAAGGCTCCTTCCCACCAGGGTCACCTAGCTTGTACTTTAAGTAGCGCATAATACTGTTGACCATGAAAAATTGAGCTGGCTTTGTGGTATCTGTCTTTTCACCACAATTTTCTAGAGCCCGCTATGGATTCTCCTAGAGTTCAATAGTCTGGCTGACTTTGGTGGCGTATGCCTGCCATCCCAGTGCTTAAAAGGCTGAGGCATTGGGCTACGCCGTGAGACACTATGTAAAGCCACAATGGCAAGAGCAATAGGACAAAACGGTAAAACGAGAATAAAATCGAAGTTCAGTAGTCTGCTAATCTCCACGTAGAATGCCTCCGACCAGCATTTCCGAATGTGCATTTCCTGCACAGAGTTTCTGGCGTCCATGCCTTCGTCTGTTCTCCAGCTGCCACCCTTGCTAAGTGAATGGTCCCAGAGTTTCCAGTGGCTGAAATCAGAACCCCAGCGCTATCCTTGCCACCATCCTGTGCCATATTCCGTATGTCCGGTGACTACATTAGTTCTTGTCCATCGCCTTCTGGTTATCATTTTCCCCCACCTAGTGACAACCTCCTAATCTTGCTGCCCCCACTTCCTTTCTGTTCTTCGTGCCGTAACCAGTATTTTAAATACCATATCTGTCACTTAGCTACTCATTTTCACAAACCCTTTGATGGAGGGTGATCCTCATGACCGCATCTCACAAAACCATCTTCAGGGATTTCTGTGTGTCCTTTGTTTACCAGCGCCCACCCCGTCCTCTTTCTGTCAATCTTATCGAACTGTTTGAAGTATCTGTATTTTGTCGCATTTCTCAGCTTTCCTGTGTGTGGTCTGTCAGCTGTTCTCATCTACACTTCTGGGTTAATTCACACTTCATCTGAGACTCCAGGCTAAACACAGGCTCTTTCTTAAAGCTTCTCTTGGTTTTAGCTACTCCCGGAGCCAACAGAATGCCCAGAGAAGGTCTTACCATGATAGAGGGTGGTAACAGAAACATGTCCCTCGAGGGCAGGACCAGGGTGACAGGCTGTACCGTTTCCGGGATTTTATGCGGTGTGGCTACAAGGGTTACTGGAGAATTGACTCTGAATCGAGTGCTGCAGTGACGTGGCCTGCCTGTCCTGAAAATGTTTGTTCCCATGCTTGTTTTATTGCTAGGGCCATCGTCACTGAGCATCCACTGTAGGTCACGCTATTTCCCAAGGAGAAGGGGGGGAATGTCTAAACTGCTCTTATTTCTCTCGCTTAAACAACATTTAAATAAACCCAATTTCACAGTTTTCCTTTTAGTGCAGTGCCAAAATGAGATTGGCAGTCTATGTGATTATCAAACATTCAGGACATGATTTGCAACCGCTGTAAGTGTCGGGACCCACGGGTTGAGAACCTCTGGTCTGGGAACTGGCGCTTAGACACTGCAGAGACTAACCATGGACTGAGTAATAGAGACCTCGGGGTGATGGATTTCCTGTTTAGATATGCTATAAATTGGGGGCTGGAGAGATGGCTCCGCGGTTAAGAGCACTGTCTGCTCTTCCAGAGGACCCACGTTTGATCGGCAGCACCCACGTGGAAGCTTACAACTGTCTGGAACTGTGTGTTCCAGGGGATCTGACGCCTTCATACCAGTGCACATAAAATACAGCCAAATAATTGGTTTTTGGCCCCTGGCATCCAGTCATTCATTAAATTTCCTGGAATGTTGGTGGCAGAGTAGTGTTCTTCCACAAGGGAGCTGTTCAAGGATTGTTCTCGAATCTGCTGAGCTGGACCGCTTGTTTCTTATCTCTGATAATTGGATGAATAGTAAACGAACAAGCTGACCTTCAGGTTGCTTTTAGGAGTGAAGCTAGTTATGTGTCTCGAGTCAAAAGGGGTCATTGTGGGACAGGGTGAAGTCGTTATTTGTGAGTTAGTGGAATCCCCAGTGTTCCCCTGGAGGAACCGTATTTACACACCTGGCACTGTGATCCTATCTGGTAGGGACGGTGAATAACAGCGTCTTACATATCCAACTGTTGCGGCCCCCAGCCGGGGTACTCTAACGCATAGATCTCCTCACACATAGATCATTAACAGAAAGAATGAGTTTCCTGGATGAAACCATTCCTCTTCTGTCTCCACAAAGAGGAAGTTGTACTACAGAATGCTTCCTTAAGCCGCCATGCAGACTGTGGAATGAGCTGTGACAATAAGGTTCATTTATTGTCAGACTTCATACAGAAGGAAAAGCTAAAAGCTGAGTAAATGGAATTCATTGCCTGAGTCAACTCAAAATACTCTTTTTGTTTTTATTTTACTAGATCTTATTTCTATTTTCTTCTGAAAAAAAAAAAAAAACCGATGGGCACTGGTGGCGCACGCCTTTAGTTCCAGCACTCAGGAGGAAGAGACCGGTGGATCTCTGAGTTCAAGGCCAACCTGGTCTACAAGAGCTAGTTCCAGGACAGCTAGGACTGTTACACAGAGAAACTGTCTCAAAAAAAAAAAAAAAAAACAGGAGGAAGAGACCGGTGGATCTCTGAGTTCAAGGCCAACCTGGTCTACAAGAGCTAGTTCCAGGACAGCTAGGACTGTTACACAGAGAAACTGTCTCAAAAAAAAAAAAAAAAAAAAAAAAAAAAAAAAAAAAANAAAAAAAAAAAAAAAAAAAAAAAAAAAAAAAAAAAAAAAAAAAAAAAAAAAAAACCCTAAACCAACCAACCAAACAAACAAACAAACAAAAAGAAAACAAAACCAAACCAAACAAAAATAACCCTCATTTGTTGAAATTGGTGAGACTCAGTGTTAGACATAACACTTATTTTTTCCCCTATAAATGTTTGAATTAGAGCAAACACCACTGAATCCAGTACTCCTTAAATAGAACCTGAGCCAAAGAGATGTTTCTTATGAAATCCTGGCCATACCTGAAAACAATTGACCCTTGAGACATCTAAGTTCCTCCAAGCCCAGAGGCTCAGCATTTTTAGAATTTGATTTAAGGAAAAAGGAGTAAGTGTCAAACACCCCCTCATGACAAATTGGGTTTACTAGAGCCCTCTATTAGAACACGTTGAAAGACAAGACCCATTTTTGACAGAATCAGCCAATTATCTAAGACAGTTATCACAGAGAGAGCTCTCTGTGAGCTGTGTGGGAGGTGGGAGGATAGAAGTCTTACTAAGGGAGAAGATGCTGAAGTCAGTCCGCAGCGGAGGCCTCGCCCCTTAGGTTTCTCTCCCCGTTAGGCACCAAGAGGCTGCTTTTCCCAACTCCAGTCACGAGAGAAAGATTTTAAAGTGAGATCATTCACCAGTAAAGTGTCCCAGGAGCAAGTGTCAGTAGGAGCCAGTAGCATCTTTGAAATTGATGTTGCCCAAGAGAAAGGGCTCGGACAGAAGGGTGAGTTTGGAATTGAAGGCTGCTTAGAGACGAGGGCCGCTGTCCAGAGCGGGAGGTAGAGTGTGGCGTTTTTTAACAAGCCTCACCACAGAAAGAGGCTGCTATTTTGTGTCCAGTCTCTCTCATTATTCCTCTCCGGGGTTCGCCCGAGAAGGCTAAAAACATTTACAAATTATAAAGGAAGCCGATTAAAGAGAAAGAAAAAAAAAAAAAAAAACCAAAGACACTGAGACCCCCTCCCCCCACGCACACACCCACCCCTGGATGTTTTCAAGAGCAAAGCAACCCTGAGCTAGGACTTTGGGAGCATAAAGTTGGGATCTCAGTACCTTGGTTCTAAACTGCTTTGAACTCTGTTTATTGGTAGAAATTAAGCCCGAAGCCTTACACACCGAGGCCTTACACATGTTGTGTAAGGCCGCTGACACCGAACTAAAGCCTCAGTCCCAAACAGTTCCTAGCTTTTCATGTGACAGATGTTTGGGGACCTAAAAAGGCAAAGGAATCTGCTTGAGATTTTATCTGTATCTTAAAAAAGTGCAATGGAAGTTTAAGGCAAGTAAGCCTTTCCCAAGTTTCTTTTGGCCATAGGATTTCACCACACAATCGTAACCATAACTGAAGACCGCTTTTGAGTTCACATTCTGGTGAGGCTAACTTCGAAAGAAAGAAAGAAAGAAAGAAAGAAAGAAAGAAAGAAAGAAAGAAAGAAAGAAAGAAAGAAAGAAAGGAGGGAAGGAAGGAAGGAAAGCGAGAGGGAAGGAGGGAGGAAGAAAAAGAGAAAAGAAAGAAAAATAAGAAAGGAAGGAAGGAAGAAAGAAAGAAAGAAAGAAAGAGAGGGAGGGAGGGAAGGAGGGAGGAAGAAAAAGAAAAGAAAGAAAGACAGACAGAAAAGATGGGTCGTATAAACCTTTAAGAATGCTTACTTATTTACTATAAAGTGCAGCTTGATTCTTTATGGACTTCTTTTACGTAGCTATGCCATGGGTATAGCTTTATTATATGTGCATGCTTAATTGGGGACTTCCACAGTTGTGAGGATACTAAAAGATGTTCTCGTTCAGCATATTCATTGTACAAATGAGAAACAGGACAATGGCGTCTCACAGGTTCTGAGCACTTCAGTTTTGTGATTTTATGGCTCTGGCAGCTTCTTATGAAACAGACTGAAGTCACATCTGTCTTCTGAGATACACACCAGACTGCAGTCACATCTGTCTTCTGAGATACACACCAGACTGCAGTCACATCTGTCTTCTGAGATACACACCAGGGTATTTTAGAGCTCTCAGCACGTCTCCGCGATGGGCGGCACTCAGGACACGAGGTGGCTGATTGCTTCTTGCAGAGCTCACAAGGAGGATTATGTCACTTTTTTTTTTTTTTAAATTAAACTTGAGGCCAGGAAGCCTAAACAACTGCAATACTTGACCAAAAGCCGAGCCTGGGAAACTCAACTCAGAGTTTTCAAATTGCCCTTATTTTAGACAAGATCATTTCAAGTCATATTTACGAAACATCTAGGCCCTGTTCTGTTCAGATATTTAGTTTACAGTCTTCTAAAATGTTAGGGCCAAGACTCTACACCCCTGGGATTTTTTTTCTTCTTAGTCACATGGCACAGGTAAATCCAGAACATTCTTTCTAGGACCTTTATGGCAGGAGAACAGAGACGTAGGCAATGGTCATACACCATTTAGATCTCTTTTTCCCTTCTCAGTTCCCTATTTAATATCATCAGATAGCCTCTTCCTTGCCCTTCACAAGCAAATGACAGTGTGCACCGTGGTGCATGGTGGGAGATGAGGGAAGAAGGGCATCTCTCTCCCCAGAGAATCTGGCAAGTGTCCATTCTGCCCACACCCTCTGTTCTTCCTCCCTCCCCCAGGGGTCATCACCCTCAGCAGCTGGAGTGATCGAGAGTTCAGTTGGAGCCCAGTGGGCCAGGGCTTTACTAGTTAAACAAACCTGAGCATAGTGAGTTTATATTTGGGTCTTGGTCTTCAGAAGGCTCCTCATTGTCATAACCGGGGGCTCTAGTCTCACCGACATTTCTGCAACTGGGAGCCTGCGGATAGAGAACCAGAATATGAGGAAATCCACTTTGGTCTTGGGGATCCCCCAGTCCAGTTTCAGGATGACAGTATACTCATTCTTCCACCGGCTCCGTGCAGAAAGCCTGCTTAGTCTTCAACAATGTGACGCTTCCTCCTTAGCCAGGTTGCTGGTCTTGAAGAAGACAAACCCAGCCTCTCTTGTTTTGCTGAGAGTCTCCTTTTTAATACTTATTTTTAAGTGTGTGTGTGCGTGTGTGTGAACTTGAGTGCAGGTGCCAGTGGGGGCTGGAGATGTCCAATCTCTCTGGAGCTGGAGTTAACATTCCTTTGGGAGGCACCTGACTTGGGTGCTGGGAATGCAGATCCTCTGGAAGAGCAGTACGAGCTCTCAACTGCTGAGTCATCTCTCTGGCCCCCCACTGAGGTTCTCCTTTATATTTGACTGTGACAAGGAGTCCCAACTCTTGTTCATGACAGCTTGTTTTGGAAGCACCCTGATAAACATCACCTGATGGGCTCGTTGACCTCAGCCATGTATTGATCAGGGAGTGAGGGTGAATCATAGCTACTGAAATAACTCTTGAACATCAGCCGCTTGATAAATCAGCGGGTTAGTTCTTGAAACCACCGAAGGTTAACCGAGGGTTTGGCAAGGGAACTGAGCTAGCTTATGTCAGTATTTCCCCATCTTCAAGGGCCCCAGAGCCCCCTTCGCTAGCTTCCATACTTGACTTCTGGAGAGGGGACAGAGTAAATGACCTTATGAGCGGATCCAGGGAAGATGGGCACATCACAGTGACTCACAGGTAGAACCTCATACTAACCTCCCTCCAAGGGCTAGGAGTGACCCTTCCCCCTACTCACCAAGGGAAAAGAAACTCTGAGGACTTGAGTGCTGACTGTTTCGACATCGGTCAGACACTCTGAGGAAACAATTGTGCAGGGTTAGAGGCTAGGGTCAGAGCCAGCCTGTAAAAGCTAGAATCCTTGTCTTATCTCTTCTCAGCTTCGAGACTTTTACAAACAGTGTACGACAATAGTTAGGGTGTTGCTAGGTTTAAACATGGGGACTAAGTTTAGAACAGCGGCTGTACCTTTGAACTACCTTGTGAATGTTAACTACTTGTAGTAATGTGAAACGCTTAGAAACCAGGTCCGATGTACCAGACTAGGTCGGCTATGTCTACAGATCAAAGTACTGTCCACTAAAGATCTTAGCTTTGATTTGTGATGCTAGAGTTGTGCGGCACTCATTCTACAAGACGAGGGTCTGAAGCGCTGAACGAAGAAAGTTGATAGAGAATGAAAGGCTCAAGCAAGCAGGGCTAGAAAGGAACAAGTTGATTGTTTCACACCTTCCCGACTCACACCTTCCTCGCTCACACCTTCCTTGCTCACAAGGGTGGAACCGGCCTTGTCTTGGCCATCTGAAGCTGGCCTGTGTGTGCATTTGGCTGTCACTTCCTTGGGAGTGTAGAACTTCACCTGGAGCGACTCCATGTGGAGCTCAGCGAAGGAACTCAGTCCAAACCAACGGCCCCGATCGATTTCATCAGCCGCTAGTTACCCCTCTCCTTACTGGCGACTTTGTCTAAACCCGTGGTTTTCTCATCTTCTGAACTCGCCACCTGTCTGCATCTGCTTCTCTTCTCTTCCCTCCTTTGCTGGAGCTTTAACTGTCTGTTTCTGTTTGCAAGTTTCGTTTCTCTCCTCCTTGGTGCATAGTTTGGCTGTGAAAAGTCCCTTTGGTCGGTGCCCCTCCCTGTGGCTCCCACTTCCTTCTCCATCCAATGCCTTCTGAAAACTTCCTCCTAATGAAATCTGCTCTTTATAGCACAGTTCAAGAATTTCTCTAAATTAAGTGCATTGTCTCCTGCTTTTCCATTTCTTCCCTTATATTGTAGCATGCTCAGAGGAAACGCAACCCAAGGGAGTCATGGCCATTAGTGGCAGAAACTCAATTGGGAATCGGGTTTTATGCAGTCTCTGGGATCCAGGCAGGACAAAATAGTCAACAGATTTTATAAATGTCAGTCAGAACCTGAGTGAAGGACCCTCGCAGGCCTGAGCATGGGAAATATGGCACTGACCAGGTTTTTGCCTTTTACCCTTTTCCCTCTTGCTAAAACCTATTAGATTCCATTCCTAAAGCTAGCCCCCAACATCTATTCCCTTATTTGGCCACAGATTCATTCCTGAGACAAACCATCAAGGTCCAACAATTAAAATTCATTGTTTGGCTAATATGTTCAGTCAGGACTTACCAACTCTCCCTAGCACAGACTCCCCTTTTCTCGCCTTAAAAACCCGACTCCTACAAAAAACACTTGCTCCCTGCTTGTTTGCTTGCTTGCTGAGCTTGCTGCCTGTCTTTGCAGCCCCGCCAACACTTGCACCTCCTAGGTAGCAAATCAACCTCTGAGCTGAGGATTTGATGTCCGGTGCGTCCTGTACCGACCCTGAGGGGACTGCCCCCCCTTTAGCTGAGATAGAGAGTTGACAGGTTTTATAATGATCTTATCTGGGCAAATACCACCTGGGGGATTTGGGCTGACGTCCTGTGACTGGCAGCTTTAAGAGGGCACAACAGTCGCTTCTCCACCTGGACCAGTGTGCACAACAGGTATTCAGAACGGTTCGTGTGTAATCAATCTTTATTTATGGAAAAGGAATTAAAGTGAGAGATAGGAACTGGCTGATGAGAATAAGCAATCAGACGTACGGAAGACTGAATACTTTCTCCCGATTCACGGCACCCTACTTTTGATGGCAGTTTAAAATGAAAGGAGTAAAGTCATTGGTGACAAGTATTTTTCTTTGCAGCCAAGAGGACTCTAACGATGGTGGAAAGACTAGCTAAGTGGACCATCTTCTCCCCTCACGTTTTTCTATTCAAACATTAACAAGACGACACCTTCTCCAGATTATCCTTAATGGGGAACAGGCCCTTCCTCATATACTCATGGGGGTGAAATTTTCAAGTCACAGAAAGTCAAAAGATCACATCCTATCAAGTTAATTTTTAAGTTTAAGTGTTCTATAATTAAATTTCAAACCTGAGAAGATCCTGGAACGTGTTGTTCTGAGCTTCTGTCATGGGAACTAGCTGCATGTTGAAATCATCGTAGGAGAGACGGTCTGGACTCCGTGTTCCCCAACTTTGTATTCACTTACATTTGGATGTGTGACGCTCACTGCTGGTCTTCACTTCCAGGAAACTGTGCACAGAGGTATCTGTCCGGAGTTCACGAGATAACTCCAAGATAAACAAGTGACCAGGAAAAACAGGAACTCAAAAAAACCCAGGCTGTTTTGCTTCCTAAAAATAGTGTGAGTTGGGGTGAAAACTGGGTGTGGTGGCGCATGTCTTTAATCCCAGCACTCAGGAGGCAGAGGCAGGTGGATCTCTGGGCAGTCCAGGCCAACCTGGTTTACAGAGTGATTCTAGAACAGCCAGGACTCCAGAAAGAGATTCTGTCACAAAAAAAAAAGAAAGAAAGAAAGAAAGAAAGAAAGAAAGAAAGAAAGAAAGAAAGAAAGAAGAGAAAGAAGGTTTGAGAGAAGAGAGAGAAACTCAAAATCCATTAGCAAGAAGAACCTGGCCTTTCTCTTGGGATAAGTACTGAGTACAGGAAAGTTGCTGCATTGTGATAGCCTCCACCAGAGAAGCTAATCTCTAGGACTGAGAACCGAGGGCCCTGACCAGATTGGAGGTGGGTGGTGAAGAAAGAGGCAGGTTCCCAGGACCCCTTACTCCCTCACATGTTCTAGAACCTTAAGACTCAGGTCTCCTTTCATGTAGGCCTACAGATGCAGAACTGATGTGCTGATTTGAGGGATCATTGGGGGAGGGGGGGGGGGACAGATGCTGAGACTAGGAGAGCTTTGTAATGTACTGCGAGTTCGTTGTTCCCCACAGTGAGATGCTCTTTGTAAGAGCATTCTAGGTTTGCTCACATCCTAGCCATGGGATAAAAGCCTCCATCCCTGAGCTTCGGGACTCTCATGAGGCACAGTGCCAGTAACTTGGACAATCCCTTTAATTTGCATTGAGTGTTGCTTATACTCAGCATTTGTTTTTTAAACAGAGTCTCACTATGTAGCTCAGACTGATAGCTCAGACTTGCTATATTTCTCAGACCAGCCTCAAACTCTTAATCCTTCCACAGATCTGGGATTACCTATTCAATTTAGTATTTACAATAGTAAATTATGGTCTATGTTTTGTTTTCTGGAACAAGGCCCCGTGTAGCACAGACTGACCTCCATCTGTTTACGTAGCTAGGGATTACCACAAACTCCTGAGCCTTCTCTGTCTACCTCTCAAGTGCTGGAATTACAGGTACATGTGCCATGCCCAGGTATAGTCTCACAAAAGGATCCTGTGGCTGTGACTTATGGAAGAATAAAAGAGAGATGAAAGAAGCAATGTTTAGACTTAATACTTGGGGCTAGAGAGGTCGTTCAGAGGTTTAGAGCACTGGTTGCTCTTCCAGAGGTACCTAGTTCAATTCCCAGCATACACGCAGCATACTTCTGGCCTGCATACACGCAGGTGGAACACTATGTACATAATAAGTAAATTAAAAAATTTTAAAAAATAGACTTAATATTTGATTTTATTAAAAGTAATTTTACTGGTCTCAAATCTCTCTCTCTCTCTCTCTCTCTCTCTCTCTCTCTCATGCACACACACACCACACACACACACACACACAAACCCTGAGTAAAATTCATATGAGTCAAATTTGTGACTTTTCTCCAGTAAGTTTAAGACAGTCCATTATCACGTACCCTTATCAATCTGCTCTTTCTCTGGTCTGCACACTCTTTGCTGCAGAGCCAAGCAGCCAGTAAATATTTGTTGAATGAGTAAATGTACAAATGTATCACAGTCATTTGTATTTTTAGCAGGAACACGTCAGCCCAGTCCAGAGAACAGGTTGTTAAGGGAAAAAAAAGTGGGGGTGGGGAGACAAATGCAGGTCATACATAGTATAGTATAGTATAGTATAGTATAGTATAGTATAGTATAGTATAATATAGTGCTGGTAGTCAAAGGAAAACAAGTTCATAGCCAGCTTGGGCTACAGAGTGAGAAACTGTCTCAAGAGACAAACTTCCTATACCTTGGCATTGGGGTGGGATCTCTGCAGTCTTCCTGCCCATTGGATGATATCTGAGTCATTGGGGTGGGGTCTCTGCAGTCTTCCTGCCCTGCCATTGGATAATGATGTCTGAGTCATTGGGGTGGGATCTCTACAGTCTTCCTGCCCATTGGGTGATATCTGAGTCATTGGGGTGGGGGTCTCTGCAGCCTTCCTGCCCATTGGGTGATGTCTGAGTACTGGTGCCATGCACACTAACTCTTCTTCATAGTAACAATAGTCACTGTCTATACCGGTTACTAACCAAGCAATTCAAACCTGTCCATATCCATTTCTGTGGAAAGAATCTATATCTTGCCTGGATATATGTAGAAACTTTGTTTCTCTGAATTAGGCCATTCTCTGACATCAACAGCATAACTTCAGACCCGGAGAAGCAGCTTATTCTGGTTCACAGTTCTGAGTCCAAGGTAGAGAAGCCACATCGCATGGCGGCCTCTCACTGGCAGTCCTGGGACAGCATATAAGAGACAAGGAGTGTGACTACATGTGTGCATGCATGTGTGTGAGTGTACGTGTATGTGTATGGCGTGTGTGCCCATCTCTCCCTCTTCTTACAGAGTCACCGTTACTCATCCATAGGACTTCCATCCTGATGATCTTGTCCACCTCATCCTGGCGACACACTCGTCATATCCAAACCATAACAATTCTCTTTGTTGTGGAAGAATAAGCTTCGGGGAAAGCAGTATATGTTCTTCCTTCTCATCTTGTGTTCTTTGCTGGGTGTTCTGTTTATTTCTTAGATAGAAGAGGAGCTGAGGAGGAGCACACAGATTGACTTCTTGAGTGTTAATAGTGTGAGTGGGTGGGCGTGTTAATACCACCTGACATGAGCCATAGAAGTGTCATCTGTGTTAAGACCAAGATGCTTACCTTGAACAGAAACCTGACTAACTTATCTGCAGCTGTTGTTTGTTTGTTTGTTTGTTTTTCTCTGTGGCTTTGGAGCCTGTCCTGGAACTAGCTCTGTAGACCAGGCTGGTCTCGAACTCACAGAGGTCCGCCTGCCTCTGTCTCCTGAGTGCTAGGATTAAAGGCGTGCGCCACTATCGCCCGGCTTATCTGCAGCTGTTATGAGGCTTGCAGGGTATGCACCGGGGAGGGACAATGGTCCCCTGTGAGTACGCATAAAGGTGTGTTTAACTCGTGATGAACCTTGAGGGGAAGTCCTGTTCTGGGTGCAGTGCTGACTCACACATGCAACAATGCACGAGTTCCTCTAATGCTGAACTAAATTGTATCCGATAAGGTATTATTACTTAATACAGCAAAACCCAGGCATATTATCTTTACCTTCAAAATCAGTTGTCTATCGTCGGCCTCACCAAAGGGAAGCCTGTACATTTTGTATTTAAGAGCCAGGTTGTCGATTGCGTTTGGGTGGGTTACTAGTCTAGGGGTTGTAACCCACCCTGCAATCAGTTATTCCAGGGTCACGAAGGGGCGCTACCTGGAAGGGAATGAGCTAGGACAGAAGAATGAGGCCAAGCAGATTTGTCAAAGCCCCCTTTATTAGGATCATGGTTGCTGTTTATATAGCCCCTGTGTTCAGGTTCGTCATGTAGGCCAAGAAGTCACGAGTTGCCACACCTAGTTCCCTGGATAGCTGGAATGTGAGGCGCGTTCCGCTAACAGATAACAGTTAATTGGGTGTGGGGCAGGTTCTGTCAATAGAACATAATTATGGGTGTGGGGTCCCCTGCAGACCCCCAGGGTGATGGTTCCTGTAATGATTTTTAGGGGGGAAATGGCTCGTGACACCAGGTGTGTTGGTGCACACTTTAAATCCCAGCACTTGGGAGGCCGAGACAGGTGGATCTCTGTGATGCTAGCTTGGTCAGTGAGCCCCAGGACATCCAGGGCTACATAGAGAGATCCTGTCTCAAAAAAAATATTGTTGTAGTTTAATTTAGAGTGTTTATAAATCTGAAATATTTTTTAAAAAATGTTTTTATCTAGGACTATCTAAACAAAAAAATGGTAAAGAAAATTAGACTTCCCAATTGTCCCATCATCATGGTGAAATATTTCTGCTGTGACTAATTTCAAGTCACCGGTGGACAACAGGAGATTCACAAGAATTCTTCAATATGGGATTTAAACCTGGACTCTGGTTAACTAGTGAGCATTGGCTTCAGCAAACACCCCATAATAATTTGTTTTTAGTCACAGAGACTGCATGGGTCTGCTCTAGGTCCTCTGCATACATGCTGTGGTTGAGTAGGTTTTGTGAGACAACAAAACAGCAGTTCAGGGGGGGACTCTGACTCTTTAGCCTGCTCTTGGGACCCATTCCTCCTACTGGGCTGCCTTGTTCAGCTTGATGTGAGGGTTTGGGTCTAGTCTTATTGTAACGTGTTAGATCATATCTGTTGCTATCATTGGGAGGCCTGCTCATTTCTGAAGGGAAACGGAGCAGCATTGGACCTGGTGGAGAGGGGAGGTGGGGGCTGGGAAGAGCAGAGGGAGGAGAGGCTGCAGTTGGGATGTATTATATGAGAGAAGAGTAAATAAAAAAAATAAAAAGAAAAATATAGCTAATTAAATGATAAAAAAATCTTCCTTCATTATCTTACTATGCTAACACAAATGACCTTGTGGAAATTCAAATTTCTACTGCTGAATATGGACTGTGGCACGCAGTATAGCATGCATGCTGTGCTTGCATGTTCGAGAGCACGGAAACCTCTCATGTGCTCACATGTGATGGCGTGGGAACCATATAGAAATGCAACATGCTCTCACGGGCTGGAGAGGGGACAGTGCTTGCATTTTTTCAATTTGCAATCTCTCCCCCTTTCCCAAACCACTTGTTGAGTGCCCTGGGCTGGGTATGCCGTGGTGGTCTTCAGGTTTTCTGGAATTCAGTGTCCTGTGTGTCTGAGGTGATCGCTCTGTCTTCTCTGTGAGACGCATGCTGCTTGACTGTGTCTCCTGCTTACCCTTACTCTCTCACATTCTTTTCTGAAACTCGGCTCTTCTCATTTATTTAGCGGCTACAGTAAGTGTTTTCAAATACAGCTGGTGTTTGGCCTAGCAGTAGCCTCTGTGTTCACTTGTTGGGCCAATGAGCTTCTTAACTCAGTGAAGAAGGAACCTGATGCTCATAGCCCATGGGTGTCATTAAGTTTCTGCCACCTCTTGAGCCCTGATGGAATACAGAGGAGAAGATGAATTTGTTCTCTTAGATCTGGGAATCCCACCACTTGGTTACTTTGTGTGTGAGCTTGTGTGCATGTACATGTGTGGGAATGCAGCTGTGCATATCTCATGGAGGGCATAGGAAGGTCAGGGGACAGCCTTAGGTGTCAATATTCGGTTCCCACCTGGTTTGAGAATCTCTGTCTCTTGGTTGTTTGCTACCGTGAATAGAGGCTATCTGGCCTTTGAGATTTCAGAGACTGTACATCTTCACATTCCATGTTGCTGACGGCATTGGGATTACACACACGCACACACACACACACACCCACACACACACACATACTACTGTGTTCTGGCTTTTATGTGGATTCTGGGGATCATGATTCAGGTCCTCTATAGCTTTCCTGGCAAACTGTCTCCTCAGTCCTGTGAATCGACATTTGAGGCCAATCTTGCATCTCCTTTTCCTGAATGTCAGTGTGATTGATGTTCGGTGTGTCTGACCCTTCAGAGCCAGACTGATTTGAGCAAGTTTGTAAGTCATTTTGCTCAGTCTTTGCAAGTTAGCTTCATTTTCATCTCACTGCAACACTTTTCCACAGTCAGTCTCTGGCCCCCTAGCACGTGGCAGTTGATAGTTTGTGTGACAACGCCTACGACTGGCCAATAATGGCAAGAGGTGTGTGTTCATGTGAATGGGTAGGCAGAAAAGTAGAACACTTGGAGACCAAGTGAGGACATCCTGGAAGAATCATGAATGTTTTGCCTTATTCATCTGCCCACTTTTCTGTCCACATGTATCTTACTGCTTTTATTTGCTAGAGTTGGGAAGGGCATATTATTTCAGGGAATGGACTTTAGTTCCTCCCTTCACCAACACTAATTCCTCTGTGTGAATGTTCTCCAGTGTCGTATTGATCCTGATGGGAAGTGAGAACCAAGTGTTTCGGGGTGAGGGATCTTCTGGGTGACATGAGGTGTTAGTCGAGGCTTTGACTTGCTCATTGCAGGGGAGACATCTCTGGACCTGGTTGGTTCCTCATAACTTGTCTATCTGTTATCAGTGTCTGAGTGTTCAATGTGTATACGTGGCTTATCTTTAAAGCTTTTGGGGGTAGTATTGCATCACACGAATAGAGGCAATAGAAAGACGTCCTTCATTCTTTCTTCTGATTGAAGCTGCTTTTGCTGAAGAGCACTGACTTCTCTCTCAGGCCCACAGGGGAACTAAATGTAGGGGAAAGAAAATCCTGCATCTCATGCTTCACCTCTGCAGGTTGGCACGCCAGTGATGTAGGAGTCCCTACATATTCTGTGAGAATGTTTTATTACCATTGGTTAATAAAGAAGCTGCTTTGACCTATGGCAGGGCAGAATAGAGGTAGACAGGAAAACTAAACTGAATTCAGGGAGAAAGAAGGCGAAGTCAGGCAGATGCCATGTAGCTACCGAAGGAAAAAGATGCCCGAACCTTACCGGTAAGCCACAACTTTGTGATACATAACTTAATAGAAATGGGTTAATGTAAGATATAAGAACCAGGAATGTGCCTGAACTGTTGGTCAAACAGTGTTGTAATTAATGTAGCTTCTGTGTGATTATTCATGTCTGGGCACCCAGGAAACCAACGCACAGTCTCCTTTTACATGTCAGTCACTCGGGGAGTGCCTGCCTAACCTGTCCCCTCCACTGTCATAAACCTGTGACCTTGATTTTAAGAAAACTTAAACTTCAGAGGACAGACAACCTGCCAGATGAGGGCAGTTATCCGTGAGGTCAAGGCTGTCCCCTGGAGCAGAAATAATCATCTCCTGAGAACTCTTGTCTTCTCAGACAACAAGGACTCCTTTTTTCTTCTCCCTTATCCGTAAGTCCTTCCTTCTTTTTTTTTTTTTTTGTTTTGTTTTGTTTTTGTTTTTTTTTTTTTGAGACAGGGTTTCTCTGTGGCTTTGGAGCCTGTCCTGGCACTAGCTCTTGTAGACCAGGCTGGTCTCGAACTCACAGAGATCCGCCTGCCTCTGCCTCCCGAGTGCTGGGATTAAAGTCATGCACCACCATCGCCCGGCAAGTCCTTCCTTCTTTGTGCCGTTTTGCAGAATCTGAACTAAGACAATGACTAAGGAGACCAAACATTAAATGGATTACTTAACTGTTTGCTCCTCTTGCTCCTCCCTCAATTCTTTCTCCATTTAACCCCAAAGCTCCTGAGAGTGTCCTGAAAATAGACTTGGGGATCTCTGGACCCCTTCATCTCTCTTGCCTTCCCCGTTCATCACCGTTACTTGTGTCTTCAGTCGGCAGACCAGGATGAGTGGCCAAACCTTGCTTGTTGGTGCCACCGGAACCCAGGCTTTTATCTTGAAAACTCTGGTTACACATTCATTCTTTGGACTCAGGAGGTCCACTGTCCATCCCCCCTAGAGATGTTGGATATCTGGTGTCCCTACATCCACTGTTTGTACGTGGTCAGTTACAATGATTCTGCCCTGCTCCTGACTTCCTATCTTACAGATGAACTCAGTGTTCAAAATCGTCCACTTCCTCCCTTCTCATTCTCCTGAGCTGACTGGATGGCTTTCTTATAGCCTATAGACTGCTAGCACCTGCAAGGTGTTTTGCCATTAATAAAAAATTTAGACTAGAGATTTCATGATCAGCAACTCATTTCCTGTTTTTCATACATCTGCGTGAAAACTCCTTTTATCCTCCTAGTCACAGCTCTGTGTGCACACCCTGCTGACTGGAAACGCTCCATCTAGCTTTTGATGTAATTTACTTAATTTCCAGATTTGACTTCTAAAGATATTCTGGAAACTGGTAAATTACCCAAGAAAACTAAAGACTTGAGTGGAAGTCATGATGGAGGGCATTTACTTTGAGAGGCTATACGTGTGTGTGTGTGTGTGTGTGTGTGTGTGTGTGTGCATGTGTGCTTGTGTGCATGCATGCACTAGGAATCTAACCCAGAGCCTTGCACATGCTAGGTGTCAGGTTCAAAAGAAACCCAAAACAAATGGCTAACTGTAATGGACGCAGGCTTCTAGGCTCACTCAACACCTGAATACTCACTCAACTCTTCTCACCCACCCCCTACCCTAAACCTCTCCAACCCATAGGGAGCCAACCCTAACCCTAACCCTCCCCCAGCTTCTGATTCCTATATAATCCTGCCATTTAGGCCCTGTGCCCTTTGGTCCTCTCTGTTCTCTTTCCTTTGGTTTTCTCTCTGTCTCCTTTGCTCCCGTTCTCTTCCTCTCTCGCTCTCCCCTTTTCTCCTCTTTTTGTCCTTGCCCCCCACCCCTGCCACGGTCCAGTTCAGTCTGCTGGTCATTTTCAGACTACTACTTTCTTGCTCTGTACTCTTCCGGATACTCTGATTGTTCTCTCTCCATATCTACAATTAAAAATGTCACCTCAGTTCCACCTTGGAGCTGTTATGTCCTCATCAGGCAAACCTTCTACCACAAAGCTACACAGAAAGTTTGTTGGCAGTCTTAATCTACCAGTATTGATTAATATTTCCATGTTATTGTCTGGAAAATATGCAATTCTAATTTAACTGCTTGATTTTAAATGTTGTTTTTTCCTTGGATGTGCTAAGAGACTAGGTTTCTATATGCAAGAGTTATCATACGCCTTTTAAAATTTTGTTTGCTCAGGTATTATATTTCATGCTAAGGTCAAATATGATTCTTTCTTAGTTACTTCATTCCAACCATGTCTCCAAGGGGTTGTTGTCAAGGATTCTGGGGGATTGTTTTCAAGACCACTTTCCAAGTGCCAGGAAGCATTTGCTGGAGGACAAGCACGGGCTAATTTAAAAGGCTAGAGGTCAAAGCAACATTAATGACTATGTTTGTCTTCCCTGTGTTACTTACAGGGCTTTTCTAAAAAAAAAAAAAAATCACACAAGTGTCAAGCTGTGTTTTGGTCGAGTTAAAAAATAAATAATCTGGAGTTGCAGAAATCTATTTACACTGGCTTACTTCCAAGAAGACGAGAACAATGGAATTATGTATTCACTAGCAGAAGTGACACCAGTGTTAAGCCAGGTGATTTCCACAGGGAACTAAGAAATATGGAGAAAATAACCCTGACTTCCCATAGCCCTGATGGTTTAACACAAGGTTCCAGGTTTCTGTGCACTTCCTGCCCATAGTGACAGTAGCTTTACCTTGCCTGTGCAGACAGACAGACTGCATACAAGTCAAGAAGGACTTACTGTACTATGAGATATGAGAATGAGTTTCTGGACCAGCAAAGTGATAGTTTGGGCATTCTGTGTGTGGGCTTTGGGACAAAAGAAACCTACTTAGTAAGCCTGGCTATGTCATGTCATTTATTAGCCATGTAATGGGGGGCAAGTTTCTTAACTTGTCTTTCTGCCTCACACTGTCTGTAAGAGGGAGAGGGGAATGATTGGGCCAATCATAGATCTTGACAGAGGAAGTCAAATGAAACAATCTGTTTATACATGGAAACAAATGACACATGCCTTTAATACACAGGCCTTTGACAACCATTTAAGATGCAAACTGTAGTTCTCAGTCTCTAGTTTTGTCAGTTAAAGAGCAGCCAATGACCAACTTGTGCCATGTACCTCGTGGCAGAGGGGCAGCTGCTCTCTTTGAAGACGTGGCAGTAACAGCACCCACATCTTTATAGCTAACAAAAATTCCCATGCCAAATTGAACAAAAGGCCCAATACTGGGAAATTCTTCGTGTGTGTACCTAAGTCAACCCAGATGTTAGGTGATAGTGGCTTTATCCATAGATGAATACATTTAAAATTTTGTTTGTTATCATCTACTCCATCAGGGGTTCTCTCCATCTCTCCATTTCGGTTAGTGTGGCCATTGTTATGATCATTTATTAACATTTTAATTCCCTCTTTCCTGTAGATACGAAGAGGCTGAACTTCTGCACTTCTCCCCAACTTGAGGTTAGTCACATTCATACAGTTTGATTTGGCAAAGGAAACGTGAGAGGAAATGGTGATTCACAGCTCATTTCCTCAGCTTTGATCACCACGGAAACGGTGTCGAGATGGAATCTATACTAGCCAACTCTGCCAATGGGTAGGGGCCCTCTATTGTGGCTGAGGAACAAAATGCCTTGACCAACGAGACTTTGGGGATGTTTATTATTGAAGCAGAAGCTGACCTATCCTGACTAGTGTAAGTAGAGTAGAGAAAGGCATTTTTCTAGTGGGTGAAAATGGATTCTAAAGTAGCCTGGTAAAACACTGAACAAGTTAACAGTCCGATGCTTACAAACAGGTAGGCTTCAAAGACAAAAGCGGTCCACAAACACAATGGCAGGAAAAGAAAACCCTTTGGAAGCTACATCTTAAAGGTTCCTTGACCCCTCTGGCTCCTACAATCCCTCCTCCTTCTCTTTAACAGGAGTCCCTGAGCTCAGCCCAATGTTCCGTTGTGGGTCTGTGTTGGGAGCTGTGAACCCAGATCCTGAATTTCTTGTAATCAACTTGTTTTCCCCCAATCTGAGTGCCTACAGCTGCTCTGAGCACGAGACCCTTAGGAGTCCCTGATGGCAGGAGAGTGGTTTCTGGTGGGTTTGGCTGGGGGCATGGCTATCAGTTAAGGATCCATATATAAGCTGCCCCGGAACACAATAAGGGGGGCATTCTTGGGGCATTCGGCATCAAGGATGACCTGTGTCTCTGTCTCTGTGTCTTTGTGTGTGTCAGTCTCCAGCCCCTTGCCCGGTTCATGAACTGTATGCTGAGTGGTGTCAGGTCTGCATCTGTTTCCACCAATTATTGGATGAAGACTTGCTGGTGACAATTGGGGTGGTCACCAAGTAGAGCAGAATATCGTTGGGCATCATTACATTAACATTTTGTGTTCTCCAATTGCATTTGGTCCTATCCTAGGTCTCTGGGCCGTCCAGCCTCTGGGTCCTGGCACTCTAGGCAGTGCCAGGGGTGGACTCACTCTGGTGGCATGGGTCTTAGGCTGGATCAGTCATTGGTCAGCTACTCCTACAATCTCCATGCCACCCTTACCCCAGCACATCCCACAGGCAGGACAGACTAGGTCAAAGGTTGTGTGGTTGGGTGGGCAATCCCTCTCTACTGGAAGTCTTGCCTGCTCACCGGTGATGGCCAGTTCAGGCTATGCACCCACCATGGCTAAGAGTCTTCGCTGGGGTCATCCTTGTGGATGCCTGGGAATTTCCCTAGCACCAGGTTTCCACCTCGACCCTGAAATGCTCCCCCTTTCCAGTCATCTCTTTCAGTTTTCTCTGCCTCCATCCATCCCCCCTGAACCTGATTCCTCATGTTTCTGTCCTCACCTGCCCCCAGTGCACCCATGAAATCTCTTCTATCTCACTTTCCCAGGGAACGCCACGTATCCCCGCTGAGGCCTGCACCTTTCTGAACAGAAACAGAGGAGTGGATGGGGGAAGGGAGAGGCGGGGGTGGGGATGGGTGGAGGGGAAAGGGAGGAGAGGGGAAAACCGTGGTTGGGATGTAAAATAAATAAATAAATAAAATTAAAAGAAAAGGTTCCTCTGTAAGATAGGGCATTTGCTTTCCCTCAGCTTCTGCTCAGTATATGAGGTTGAGCCATCTGCTTTCTCTTTCACAGCCTCAAGCACAACCATCAGGGACTGGACGCATTCGCCCTCACCACTTCTAACCACTCCTGCCCCTGACAACACCCTCTTTACATCTCTACTCTCTAGTGGGGGGAGGCAGAGTGTGAGGGTCTATCTTGTGTTTTGTAATAGCCCGCGAGAAGAAGGCTCCATATCATAACAGCAGTGTCTTTTCTCACGAGAGAATAACCCTAATATAAAGTAGCAAACGTTACACATGACGCGGTTCCAAACTCTGCAGACTCTGCAATAACGTGGAGTGACTGTCGCCTCAAGTGACTTTGGGCAAGGCCTCCAGCTACACCACCTTCTCAGTGAAAGAGGTAGTTGTTTAGGGGGAAGCTCTGCCTCAGCTCCCCTCCTCCCTTCTCCTAACTCCGCCCCTCAGAAAGCCTGCCAAAGGGCAACTTCTCCTCCTGAGATGCTCAAGACCACACCTCCAGGGTATTTAAGGCCTGGGTCCTGGACTTGCCCTGTGATTTCTTCTCCTCCCATTTCTGAGAGTCACCTGGGAGCGCCCTGCTTTGCTTTGCTCTGTTGATTAAACCTGATCTTATTAATTTTGCTTGATTTGGCTGATTGCATTGGCAGAGGGACCCCAAAACCAGGAATTTTCAAAATACTTAACAGTAGTCTTCCAGAAACTTTGCTAAGCCTCAACTTTGGGAAGGCCTAGAAGGCATAAAAAAAAAGCATTATTTTGAAACAGAAAAGAGTTCTTAACATGCACAATATTTGAGGAACGGTGGGAAATTCAGTCAGGCCAGGAAGCACACCCTGCTAGCTCCCATGACCCTTCTTATTATTGGGGCATCAGATGTGGCTGAAAACAACAGAAGGTGGAAATAATTAAATAACAGAGACAAAACACATACGCTGTCAAGTGACCTGGGTCTTAGCCCAGAGCTGACACTCTCAGAAAATATTTTGCAGAAGACTGTGCATTTCCTAGCCATACCCTGTGACTACGATAGGAAATTAGTCCTGGATTTTAATTAAGCTTTGTCGGGCTGAGGCAGGATGGATATAAATGTGGAGAGTAAGCCTAGGGTTTACTTTTCTCAATTTTTTTTATTCAGCAAAGCATACACTTAAAAAATACATAAAATCATCTAACAAGCAAAAACAAAACAAAACAAAAAACCCAAACCCCAAAACAACCCAGAAAAAAACAGCAAACATGCCATACACATGAATGAAACATACTGAATCTTCCTGCCAGTGATGTATTTTGTTTCTGAATTACAGTGTGTAGGGGGCTCACAGGAACTCACAGA
Source organism: Alexandromys fortis (assembly GCF_014885135.2). NCBI lineage: Eukaryota > Metazoa > Chordata > Mammalia > Rodentia > Cricetidae > Alexandromys > Alexandromys fortis. The sequence goes on along the minus strand of NW_026067959.1, from coordinate 2,789,875 downwards.
CTTGGTGGTGTTTGCACACCCGAAGATTTTAAGTGCGTATTTAGGAAGGATGTTTATTTGAAATAAGGAATCTTGAATTATAAAACTGTGAATGGCTTGTAGAACAATACAGCTAACTAAATTAAGACTTTGCTCATATAAACTAGAGTAATCTCACCCGCAGAAGTTGAAAAATATAGATCTTCTAGATTTCCACAGGGCGCGACCCCAGTCAGTTTTCATCGTGGGTGGGACTGGCAGACGGCTTGCTCTCTTCACCTGGTGGGCCGTGACCCCGCTGGCTTGGAATGGCTGGAAGTACTCGGTTTGTTCTCAGGGGTTCTCCAGACAGAACTGGGTTGGAGAAGGGTCAGGGGATAGAATGAAAGATACTGAAGATTTGCTTCTCCCAGAGGCTCCTACAGGATGGATAGCGCAGGAGAAACCTGCGCTTTCTCAAGGAGCGGAAGCACATTCTAAGAAGCCTGTGCTGGTGGGAGCTGGACTAAGGAGAAAACCTGTGTGTTCATATTTAACCAGGCCTACTACACATCAGGGATTTGAAAAATGCACAAACAGGATTGCGACAGCTCAGACTCCACGTGATCTGGCTGTGCGTGCCTGGCAGGGCACTTGGCGCTGGAGCAGCTCAGCACGCTGCTCTGGGCGAGCCTGGAGACCTTAGCTCTGATGCAAACCTCCAAAGGCTCTCGGGTTTCTTTTAGAAAGAGTTCAGCTTGTTCGATTTTTTTCTGCGTTCAGCGAAACTGATTAGAGATCTTTGTCTTGTCGCCCTGAATTTTAACTGAGAAGGCCTCTCTGGCTTCACCAGGCTACATTCGAGGTCAAGGAGCTGACTGAAAGCGAGTGCTGCCTGGGGCTTCTCTGGGACACCACTCAGAATCCTCTGTTGGCACTAATCAGTAAGGGCAGAGGCTCAGCCTGTCACGGAGGGATCCCGGCTCTCTACCTCTGCCTCTCTGACTTTGGGCAAATGGCTCCAGCTCTGAGTTGGCATCACTATGAAAAGGTGACATTGTACCACGACCCCATAGTTCACTGTCTTGACTCAGAGTCCTAGAACTCTTGGTTGGCCTCGTTCAGACTCTAGCCTAGGGAACAGGGGGCGCCTTGCCTACTCACTCTGTGTAAATAAATACGCCAAGTGTCTTAGGCAGGTAAGTCTGTTGTCTCATTTAATCCTCTGACGGTCTCATCATGATCGCGTTGTTATTGCAGCTACAGAGGGGAAAGGTTTAGGAACTTGTCTGGAATTGGTAGGGCAGTTCTAAAGTGATCTAACTCACAGTTGAATGTGGAGGGGTTGTGAGTGTGTATGTGTGTGTGTTAAACACGGTAGGATTGTGTACAAAGAAGAAACTAAGTTGACTTGTTTCACGAGGCAGCTAATTCTCTTTTATGATTGTTTTAGATAGTATCTATATTGCTCAGGCTGTACGCGTATGCACAGCTATGTAGCACAGGCTGGCCTCACGCTCTGTCGCCTTGCTTCGGCCTTTTGAGCACTACCACTGCAGGCGTGAGGCACTATTCGTGGCCTCTGGCTCTGCTCCCCGTTGTGCTAGGTGCTACCGTAGTGATGCTGGGGAGTCCTTTCCGGATTTAGTTTTCATGCCTGTCTAATGGGAGTAGTGATAAAACCCGCCTCCTAATATGGATGTAAAGATATATAAACTCATAATTTCTGGATGTTAGATCACTATAATAAGCATATCAGGTGATATTTAGGCTCATCCAGTTTGAAGATTTCTGGTCTAAGACAGTATGCTTTATGTTACAAGAGTTTTAGATAAAATAGCGTGAGTATAAGTCAATAAAGCTGACTAAAGAAACTAAGCATGTTGGAACAGACTGGTTGGTAAATCTACATCTGGGAGGCTGAAGTAGGAGGACTGAGAATTTAAGGCCACATTGGGCTATACAGTGAGACCGTGCCTCAAACAAAGCAGAACCAAGCCCCAACAAACCAAGCACTTCCTTTCTTCTTAGCAATGTTTGCTCTGCAAGTAAATAGTTTCCAGGTCTCACCCAGCAAAGAACTCAGTCACATTCAGACCCCCCTCCCTTCCTGAGCCTTGTCTCTTGTAGCAGAGGCTTGGCTCCAGATTCCATCATTAGACACCCAAGACTAGACTTGAACTGCTGATCGTCCTGAGAGCTGGCATTAAAGCCACGCCCCAACAGACCCAGCTGAAGGTCCATTCTTAAAGACATTAAATAATACATAGCTAAACAAACTTCCACTATTGTGTTTGCATTTCAAACAAAATTCCCTGAGGGGAGAAAAGGTTTTCTTTTTTAAGTAGGCGTTACTAATTTCCAGGACCTTTCAGGGATGTTCTCTGTGCACAAGTATTGGCACCTGACACTCTTGAACAAATAGAAAGGCAGTGAAGTGCTGCTGTGTTTGTCTAGACGTGTTAATGCTTGTGGAGAATGCACGGGGGGGGGCGGTGAGGGGGGGTGCGAGTACTTACATTTTTGGTCCGGCAGAGGTGCAAGGCTGTTCCGAGTGAGAGGGAGATCCCTGAATTTAGGTCTGTTTGGGGAGAGATGCTGCAGAGTTTGTCCTGGGAACAAAACACATTCGTATCACTCATTTGAGACTCAACCGAAAGCAAATCATAAAGCCCAGTGGAGAAGAGAGGCGTCAGAGTTGTTGAAGGTCCCGTAAAGTAACACACACAATGGCAATAATAATGGCCACGCCCTATTAACGTCACTCACGCCTTAAATGAGAAGGCATTAAACAAAACGTTTTGTTAAATTTACTCACCCATGGGGGTATGTCATGGGGGGGGAGTGGGGTTTTTGTTTTACTTAAAAAAATTTGTGTGTGTGTGTGTGTGTGTGTGCACGCACTCATGTGAGTGTGGAGTTCAGCCCTTTGGGCACTAGCATCCTAGGCATGAGCTATTAAGCTTGGCCTCTGGCTTTGCTCTGGGTTGTGTTATGTGCTACCAAACTAATCTTTCCACCACATAAAAATTCTTCCTCTGCTATCCTAGGGCTAGAACTCAGGTCAGGAGACGAGGTGACAGAGCATCCTTACCCACTGAGCCCTCTGGCCACATTCATAAGGCATTTACTGTCATAAGCCAGCACAACAAGTTGCTCTCAAGAGTTAAACTGATAAAATTTGAAGCTGGAAAACTACCAGTCATGTAGATTAGCGATATCACCTATCCTGGCATCTCTTCTGAGTAGGAGCGATGTCTAGGGTATCACTTCCCTAGAACAGTGTTTCTCAACTGCACAGACCGTGAGGTGAGCTTAGGTTAAAGTTACTGCTGTCTTGGCCACACCCTGTTGCAGGATATTTGATCCTACTGTGAACCCTGACATCGCATTAGTTAAACAAGATCAACCATGGAAGAAGCAGAGCCAGTGATTAGTTGACAGGAAGTGGCCATAGAGAGTCAGAGGGAGACAGGGAAACAGAGAAACACGCAGGAAGTAGGAGGGAGGGACTTTGAGTTTGGCAGCCTTTTTGGTTTGGGACTATTGAACAGAACCTCACTTTTTCTGGGACATTGGCTAAGGAGGAAGGTCAGTGGGTAGCTTCTCAGCCTCTCTGAGCTAGCAGGTTTTCAGCCCAGCATCTGACTCCAGAATCTTTATTGGTAAAATGGTAAGATTAGGTTTAGTTTAAAAATAACACCCCAAATGGATTAATCAGAATCTTTGCAAGTGAAGCACCAGGTCTTTGCCTAGTAGTCTAATAAGGGATCTGCCTTCGGCAAAGTCCACTGGGTTCAGGCCTTCCTTTTGTTTGGACAAAGCAATCCTTAGAGTAAGGGACAGGGGAGCATGAGTCAGGACTCTGCCTACTATGCATGGCAGTCACCTAAGCAGTGCTGTATGACAGAAACGGAGCAAAGATTTGTTTATGTGGTTGGTACTTTGCCATTATGTTTCATTCCTTTAACCTTAAAAGTAAAATAACCCCAGGATCCATCATGTTTAGAGAGGAAACATTCTTGAGTAGAATATTTTCAAACCCCGATGGAGTCATGCATGAGAAAAAAATCCATATGACTAGATAGAGCTGGTTATGGATGCTGTTTATTCAGAACCCACTGTTATCAGGATGGCACCAGCTGCTGTAGGCATGGTCTCATTCTGCCTTGACAACTGTTATCTTCCTCATTTGCCAAACGAGGACCCTGAGGCTTGGAGAATTCTAAATATGTTCAAGGACTGAACCTAGGCTCCAGAATACCTGTATCTCACCTTAAAACTTATGTTCTCCTATTTCCCTAGGCAGCAAAGAAATACTGGATGGGAGAGTGGATAGTGATCTGGAAGGTTCCATGCTGGCCTTCTGCTCTGTTCTGAGGGACAGGATGGATCTGTGCATAGCTGAAAGCTCTCTTATGGGTATCTTAGGAACCTTCAGGGAACACACCTTCTGAATGACATTAAATACTAAAGTCAGCAATTACCTGTGTTGTTTAGAGCTCACTTATTCCAGACCTAGTCTGTGTTTACAGGGATCCTGACATCCCCAGAAGTGCTGTGACACTTTATGTCGCTCACCTCCATGGAAAGAGGGGATTGCAATAGTTACTTTATGTGTCTGTGCACAAGGTTTTGGAGGACATTTCAGACCTAAGCCTTACAGAAGGGATGTTCTTGAATCCTGCAGGCCTCGCTTGTTTGTCTGCCCCTCCCTATCCTGCTCTGAGACCTTAGGCAGGTGAGCTAACCTCTAAGAGTCTCCAGGGCTTCATCTAGAAAGTGGGAAACGGGAATAAAAATCTCTCCTCCAGTGTCACTGATGAAAATAAGGAGGAGCCACCGTTATAGGTGTCACCGTGACCTTCAAAGAGTAGATGCATTTTGGCCTGAGACCCTAAGAAAGGCTCTCCTATGTAGCCCAGGCTGACCTCTAACTCAGTGCTGGACAGGTGTGTGCTCCTGTGCTCAACATGGCTCTTAAAATATTGTAGGAATCTGCCACACAGAGAAGATAGGAACTAAACTAATACAGACAAAGGTGTCACGCAATGGGAAGGTGGCAGGGTTTCAAGGAACTGAGAGCTAGTCCGGAACTGATGAGGGGTGGTGCGTGACGGGACTTTGAGATGGGAGGTACCCTGAGAGTGAGACACGGGCTAGTCCACACTGTGAGGGCTGTGTTTGCCTGGTTAGGAATTTGGCTTTTGTCCTGGAAAAGTTGCTGTTGGGCGTAAATGCAGGGGTCACTGGTGCTGACCTACCTGGCCTGAAGAGTGCATAGTTACGGGGATAATCTAGAAAGTTCTTCAGCAAGCTCTTTCTTGAGGGAAACAAGGAAGTGAGCTCTTTCTTTTCTTGTGACGGCCTGTAAATAACCAAGCTAGCAGAAAACACCACAGATCTTTCTGTTCCATTTTCTCTGCACGCTGCTGGCAATGAATTAAGCTGAGGCATGCCAAATTCCAGCTCATTAGGTTGAGTGTTCTTCCTCATCCCTCATGCCGCCCACTGACGGCTCTCAATAAACACTGAGCAAGCTCCAGTACAGATGAATGTTTGGGGAGCAAGCACGGGAGAGCTGATGCCCAGAATTCAGACAGCTGAATCCACTACTCCTATTAGTCTTGCTGAACCTGGCCAGGAGAGAAGAGAGATCCTAAGCTAAAGGGACCATTCAACGAAAGCGGGCGCCACAGAGCTATCCAAGGGCTTCACCACACTAAGGTTGGTCATGGAAACCTGGAAGTTTCATGGAATTTCAACCTGCCCAAAATAATGACTTCAACCACTTTAGCGAACCCTTTTGATTTTTAAGCAAAAATTTATTGCATTTATACAAATATGGATGCATCTATCTATCCATCTATCTGCCATTATTACATTTATACATGTATGGATCTATCTATCTATCTATCTATCTACCTACCAATCATCATTACATTTATACATGTATGGATGCATCTATCTATCTACCAGTCATCTATCTATTATCTATCTGCCAATCATCTATCTGTCTGTCTATCCATCCATCCATCCTTCCATTCATCTATCATCTCTGCCTCTGTCTACCTACTTACCTACCTACCTATGTCTATCTACTTATATGCGTATGTGTACTTGAGTCACAGCTCATGTGCGGAGGTCAGGGGACAACCTGTGGGAGTAGGTTCTCTCCTTCTACCTTGTGGCTTCCAGGAACTGATCTCAGGTCACCAGCCTTGGAGGCAAGCTCCTGTACCTTCTGTGCCATCTCACTGGCCCAGGCCATTTGAATTTAAGGCAAAAGATTCAGTAGTCCTAAAAACAATGTATCAAAGACCCACATTGGAGCACTGGACTGAGCTCCCAAGATCCAGTCAAAGAGTGGAAGGAGAGTATAAGCAAGGAAGACAAGACCATGAGGGGCTCATCCACTGAGATGATTGGTTTAATAAATAAGGTGACTGGCCAATAGCCAAACAGGACAAAGTTAGGTGGAAAAGCCTAACTGAGGAAGATGGGATGAAGAAGGGCAGAATCTGGAGTTGCCAGCCAGATGGAGGAGTAGGAGATGAATGTGCCATACTAATAAAGATACCTCTGCATGGCAGAGTATAAATAAGGAGTATAGACTAACTTAAAATGTAAGAGCTAGTTGGTGATAAGCCTGAGCTATTGGCTGAGCATTTATAGTTAATGTAAGCCTTAGTGTGTTTATTTGAGAGCAGCTTCAGGACAGGAAAACTCTGCCTACAGTATGTGCATGTGATAGTGTTTGTGTGTGTGAATGTATGTGAGTGTGTGTAAGCATGTGTGAGAGTGTGTATGTGAGTGTATATATGTGTGAGTGTGAAAGTGAGTGTGTGCAAGTGTACGTGGCATTAGTTATTTCGTGTGTAGGCTTTTGTATATATATGCATGTGGTAGTCTGAGGTTGTTGTTAATAATCATATTTGATCACTTTTACCTTATTCTTTGAGGCAGGGTCTCTCAATCAAACCCAGAGCTAGCTGATATGGTTAGATTTCCTAGGTAGCTTGCTCATGGTAGTTCCCTGTTTGTTTCTTTCCAAGGCTGTCACACATACCTAGTTTTTACACGATTTCTAGGGATCCACGCTCAGGCTTTCACATTTTCCTATTAAGTACTGAGCCATCTCCCCAGCCTTAAACTCCTTAATCCTAACAGCTACCCATGACCCTGTGAGTTAGGGATTGTCTCCCACTCTGCAGATGAGAAATGCTGTGGGTTTGGGAATTGAAATGTCCTCCAAAGGCTCATGCATGAAGACTTGGCTCTCCATGGAGCTATGTGCAGTGGCTTTGGAGAAGTGACTACTCCGCTGAAGATCCACAATCTGACAAGCTACAGGATGTGATAGGAATTTAGAAGATGAGATGAAATTCAAGGGAGTGGATTATTGGAGCCAGCTGTGCCCTCAGAGACTGCATCTTGACTTTAATACATTTTCCTTATTTCCCTTCCCAGACCTATCTATAAAGTTAGCTCATATCCCCCAGTGTTATGCTAGGGTTGGGAAGGAATGTTTTCTTACATTCAGAAGGCCCCAAGTTCAGTTGTGTAGTCATCTAGCAATTGTGACCCCCTTAAAGCTCATTTTTGGGCCAAAGACTGGTGTGGGAGGTTCTTCTGTATATGTGTTGCTTTTATTGGTTAATGAATAAAGAAGCTCCTTGGCCTATGATAAGGCAGAGTAGAGCTAGGCAGGGAAAACTAAACTTAATGCTGGGAGAAAGAAAGTGGAATCAGGAGAAGCCATGGAGCCACCAGAGAAAAAAGACACAAGCTGCCCGCCAGAACCTCACCAGTAGGTCACAAGCCTCATGGTAAAATATAAAATAATAGAAATGGGTTAACCAAAGATATAAGAGATAGCTAGTAATACACATAAGTGATTAACCAAGCAGAGATTTAAATAATAAAGTTTTTGTGTAATTTTTTTCAGTCTGGGCAGCTGGGAACGAACAAGTGGCCTTCTACTACAAAAGACCCTAAGGAGATTTGTGTTATCATGACTCAGTTTCTTTGAAAGCTCCTAGCTATAACTAGCACTAATAAGTTTTGGCTAAAATAAACAAATGTTTTGCTATAAGCGCTGTTCACATCTTTAGAATCCCTTAGTAACTTTCACTTCTCCTTTTCGCTGTTCTGCCTCCTGAGGACTTCACTCGGTACTTCTCTGGGGCCTGAGCCAATCTCAAAGCAATTGTATTTAATGTTCTTTTGTTCAAATGATATAGAAGTGTTTGATGACACACTAGGCAGAGCCCACTAGCTTCGTTCCCCATGCCTACTCTCTTTTTTCTCCCTTAGAAGCAGAAATCAGATTTGGAGCTCAAAACAAGGCACACAGCTATAAAGACTACAATTCCCAACCCTCTTTGTAGATAGGTGTGAGCATGTGACCCAAGTTCTGGCCAGTGAGATGCAAGCAGGAGAGTGAGCCTTATGGCAGAGGACTTCTGAGTGGCAGCTGATTGAGCTGGGAGGCCTCCTGCTACCCCTTCCCTCCTGCTGCTGCACTGGACTGTGACAGACCTAGAGAAGGGAAGCTAGAGATGGGGCTGGGCAGCCTGCAGATGGAAGGAAGCTGTGTCTCTGGAGATCACACTTGTCACCAAAAGCCTGGGCAATGCCTACTTCAATCTACTGCTTATAAGATGGAGCTCTTACTAGATGGACTACATTCTTTTGCTGGGTGTTTATTAAAAGAAGCCTTAGAATTCTACGTATGTATCTTTGGAAGCCCAAGTCTCATCTTTCAAGGACTCAAGACTTAAAATAACAAGACTGAGTTCTCTAACACTCTGTGAGAGAGTAGCATCCTAGTGTTGACCGCCACCACCATCTGATGAACACGGCTGGGCTAGGCTCAGTTATACTGGCCAACTCTTTGTACTTTATGTCTCCCCCCAACCTCTAGTTGTTTTTTGATTTGTTTACAGAGTGGCTGAAGATGGCCTTCAACTCACTATGTAGCAGAACTTCTGATTCTCCTGCTTTGAGCCACCCCGCTAGTGCTCAAAGCATGTGTCAGCACACCCATGATTTTAAAAACCATCAATTCTGTGTTGGGTACAGTGGCTCATGGACACAGTCCCAGGACTTGAGAGGTTGGGGCAGGAAGAGCACCTTGAGTTCAAGGCGTACCCAGGTTACATATGAAATTCCAGAGTTACAGAAAGCGGCTGTGTCTCAAAAACAAATGAAAACAAACCCCACGATTTCTGGTGGTCGCCCAGATGGGCAGTGCGTTATTAGTCTCCCCTAGCGTGCGTGACTTACGTAACTTCTTTGATGTACAGGTGACAGGGACTAACAGCTGCTTAGATTATTTTTCACGGGCTTGAGGTGATTTTATAGAAATTACCAACTATTCACTTGGGCTGGTGCAGATGTCTGGCGAGAGACTTTTTAGGGTAAGAAGGCAAAACCCCACCCTCAGATCATGCTCGCAATGCCATCCTGAACATGCGTCTTGGAAGAGACGTGAAGTCGAAAGATGCATGCAAGGGTCACCTCACCTCTGATGATCTTTCCCCTATGCCCTCCACCACCATCTATAGCCCATATACTCTCAAATCCTGGTCTTGGGAGAGGAAGTGATCTGAGATTTGGGTCCCTGCCTCCTTGCTTGACCCTATCACCAATCGACTTTTTCTCTTTTGCAAACACCGGTTTCAGCAATTTGGTAAACTCTGAAGAGGATAGTATGCCTGTTCTGATAGCAAGTGAAACACCCCACCTTCCTTTTTTGAGACAGGGTTTCGGCAAACCTTGAACTTAGAATCCTCCTGCCTCACAGCCTCCTGAGTGCTGCTGTTCTGGCATTCTGCCATTCGGGGCTGTGCAACCGTAACTATGTGCTATGCTGTTGACCCAGCAGCCAACTGTGACTTCGGCTTTCTGTTATAGTAGCTGAACCCCACCCTTGCATTAAATAGATCGAAAAAGAACAAGACGTTTTCTAAGCGTTCTTAAAAGGAAGCATTATTTGCTTAGCCAGGCCAGAACTAACTCCAAAAGGAAGGCTTTACTATAGCTCCAGCCACACCAACTTGTCAAAGGTGATATAACCATGGCTTCCCTCTTTACCCCTTGGCAGCAACAGTGGAAAAACATCGTCCATGCCACAAGCTAAAGATTTCAGTGCTCTGTGGAGAAAGCAAAATCTTAGATGAGCTGTCTCAGGTGTCAGCAAATAGCTTTCAGGTGAACAGTCATAATTATTCTGTGTTGAAATACGCATGCATATTTATGTCTTTTGCAATACCACTCTTAGGAATATACCCAAGAGAGGCCTTATCATACAACAAAAGTATAGGCTCTACTATGTTCATAGCAGCATTGTTTGTAATAGCCAGAACCTGAAAACAACCTAGATGCCCTTCAATTGAAGAATGGATGAAGAAAGTATGGAATATATACATATTAGAGTACTACTCAGCAGCAAAAAACAAGGACTTCTTGAAGTTTGCAAGCAAATGGATGGAAATAGAAAACACTATTCTGAGTGAGGTAAACCAGAACCAAAAAGAGGAACATGGGATGTACTCACTCATATTTGGTTTCTAGCCATAAATAAAGGACATTGAGCCTATAATTTGGGTTCTTAGAGAAGCTAAATAAGAAGGAGAACCCAAAAAAAACATATAGGCATCCTCCTGAACATTAACCTTCATCAGGCGATGAAAGGAGACAAGAGACAGAGACCCACATTGGAGCACCGGACTGAAATCTCAAGGTC
>NW_026067959.1:2774608-2778804 GCF_014885135.2 Alexandromys fortis | reverse complement strand
AAGGGGGGGGCAGGGGTGGGGAAGAGACAGAAATCTTTAATAAATAAATAAATAAATAAATAAATAAATAAATAAATAAAATACTGAAAAAAAAAGCTTAATACATCAAGCCATCAAGCATATGCAATGATGGAGGAGTGCCCACATCTGCATATAAAATAGGATGGTTGGGATTGGACAGGTGTCTTAGTTAGGGTTTTATTGCTGTGAAAAGACACTATGACCACAGCAACTTTTATTTTTATTTTGTCTTATTTTGAAGACATTCAATTGGGGCTGGCTTACAATTCAGAGGTTTAGCCTATTGTCATCATGACAGGAAGTATGGCAGCATGCAGACAGACATGGTGCTAGAGAAGAAGATGAGAGTTCTATATCTGGATTCAAAGGCAGCAGGAAGAAAGAATAACACCAGGTCTGGCTTGAGCATCTGAAACCTTAAAGCCCATCCCCAATGACACACTTCCTCTAAAAGGCCACATACCTCCTAATGCTGCTATTGCACGGTGACCAGACATTCAAGTACATGAATCTATGGGGCCATTCCTACTGCAGGCACCACAAGGGTGGCTCAGTTGGTAAAGTATTCTTCAAACACATGGATCTGTGTTCCCCGGAAGCCATGCAGAACTGCTGTAGTTTTGTGATCCCAGCACTAGGGAGGCAGAATCAGGAGTAGCCCTAGGTCTCACTTGCCAGCCACTCTAACTTACTTGGTAAACCCCTGGTCAGTGAGAAAGCCTGTCTCAAACAAGTGGATGGTATCCCTGAGGATGGCATTCAAAACTGTCTCTTGAATGCCATGAATTAAAAAATAATTAGTAAGAAAAATTCCACATTCAAACAGAAACATGATACTTTCATATTTTTAAAAAAATCTTGATTTTTTTTCCCTTTTCAAACTTAGACAGAAATATGGGTGATGCGGGATTCCCCTATATATGCTGTGAATATGTTTTATTATCATTGGTTAATAAAGAAGCTGCTTTGTCCTATGGCAGGGCAGAATATAGCCAAGCTGGAAGAGATATAGGGAAAAAGACGGCAGGGTCAGAGAGACACCATGTAGCTGCAGAGGAGATAAATGCCAGAACCTTACCAGTAAGCCACAGCCTCATGGTGATATACAGATGAATAGAAATGGGTTAATTTAAGATGTAAGAGTTATCTAGGAATATGCCCAAGCTATTGGCCAAACAGTGTTGTAATTAATATAGTTTCTGTATAATTATTTGGGTCTGGGCAGCCAGGAACAAACGAGCAGTCTCCACCTACACATGGGTTAAATAAGTATATAATTTCCTTCTTTAACCTACTACAAGAAAAAAAATACCTGAAGTATATTGACAAGGATTAAGTGATGTAAATAACTCTGAATTGTATTGGGAACTGTAGCACCCAAGATTACTGTGGTTACTCAGAGCTGAGTTGTTACTCAGTTATTGTCACATAGGAACATTGACTTCAGTTTCTCAAGAGAAATTTAGGCTCTTTCTTTAGGTTTTTATAGAAAATGTTATGTTTTAAGTATTGGCAATTGAATCGTTTAAAAGCAAATCAAGGCACCGTGTGAGTGAACAGAGCAGGAGAGTTGGTACAGCCCCAGAGGGGCCCAGAATATCATATGAATCAATTTTTTAAAAAAGTAAAAATGAGAGCTGGCCAAGATGGCAAAAACTTATAATTCAGCATGTGGAGGGTGAAGGCAGAAGATTGAGGAGTCAAGTTGTCTTTAGCTACATAGTAAGTTCAACGCCAACCCTCTCAAAAAGCAAACAGGTTTTTATTTTAAATGGCTTAATGTGATGCTTTACTTATAATGATGGAATATTAAAATATTTTAATATATACTGCTTATATGTATATAAAATGTAAGGGTTTTTAAATTATTTTTTGAGAAAGGGCCTCACTAAGGTAGGCATGGCTGGCCAGGAGCTCTCCATGTAGGCCAGACTGTCCTTGATATAGAGATCTACCCACCGCTGCCTCCTGAGTGCTGGGGTTAAAGGTGTGAGACAATATCCTCCGTCCAAATTTAAGTTCTTCAGTACGATAATTATTACACGGGGGAATGTACAGAATTCATGATTTTTTGTAGAAATTGTCTTTAAAGCTCAGGACACGGCTACTTGAGTTTGAGAGCAGAACAACAGTACAGAAAAACTGAGAGTCCTCAGAACTGTTGGGAGCAGGGGTACAGAAAAGAGGAAAGAGAGTTCATGTTTATAAGTAGAGGCCTAGACACCAATGTGTGAAGTGTGTCTGGAAGCATAAGCAAACCACTGAGTGACGTTGGAAGCTCTGGGTGAGGGAGAGGGAGAAGAGCTATGCAGGCCTTTGCTGTGTGGGGAGATATAAACCATGAATGTGCAAACGGGACACCTTTCTCCACAGGTGCCAGTGAGGTACTGCTGTCTTCTCACCAAAGGTTTCGGTGGGGTAGATCTTGGGTGGAGTGGGAACGATGGTTTAAAACACACAGCTAACTGCACAAGCAAATTAGCATCTTGAGAATAAGAGTGCCATACAACTCCAATAAAGAATCTCTTAGAGGAAATAGCGATCCTCTTTTTGTTTTTTTTTTGAGAACAGTCTTATACCTCAGCATACTGAGGGTGGAAAAGCTGAAAGTTTTCACTTCCCAGAAGTCCTCAAACTTTGTAGTTACTATTTTATTGCCATTGCATACGTGGTTGGCAGTTACTAATTTAACTCTACCAAGAGACACTCCACATATGACAGAGGCCTTTAAAAAGGAGAAGAAGAAAGTAAGGCCATTACCTGGTGAGGGATTATGTAGATGAGGAAGATGAGGTGGCCCAGAGAGCTCCTGGTGACTGGGCTGGCCAGCAAATAGCCTATCTAGTAACTTATCAGAAGAAGACACGGTCCAAGCCTTGCAGGAGAACCCTTGGTTAGTGTCACCTTTCCAGGGATTATCTAGTGACATCTGGCAGCCAGTCCTGTTATTTAATAAGTCCTGTTCACTTCGACTTTTCTGAGAACGTTGGGCTGTGTGCTGAGGACCAGAGCTTAGGCCAGCATGGGAAGTGACTCCATGGGAGGCTGTCAGGAAGTGATTGCCCAGAGTGATGGGTGGGAGACTCTGTGTTCTGATTGGTGGAAGTCCTTTCCGGGCTAGGGGTTTCCTTTCTGGCAAGAGATACTTTGAATTCTCTGAGGTCCTCTTCTTAAAGACAACCATAGCCACCTGATCACCAGGCTGATCTTGGCAGTTGGTATCCACGACACTGTCAAAGGTGGCAATGATGTCATTGACTTCCGAGGTGTCCTCCTCCTTGTGTCTGTCCCTGCTGTGGTCCTTTGGATGGGCTTTCTGCTCTTCTTTCTTGTTTGTGCAGAAGATCTGGTTGAGCACGCCGAATCGTTCTTCCTTCTTTTGGGGTCGGCTGTTCTGGGAAGGAAGAGGCCGAGCAGGTTCTGCGCTAGAGGAACAGAAAAAGAACAAGGATGCCATGCGAGGACAGGAAACGGGAAAGAACAAGATACTGACACTCCCAACCCCCATTCCATCTGCCTGATCAGCTTGTCTGGGCTCATCCCCAGATGCCTGTGTCTTCAAGCCAAGGTTTTGCTCAAGGACCCACCTTCTATTAACTCCTTGCAGAGGTGGTAACTCAACACCTCCCTGCTCTCTGAGATGGGGACTCTGCTTACTACAGCCTCAAGCCCATCATCTTTCTGCTTCAGCCTCCTGTGCCTTTAGGTGTAGGGATAAGTCCCACCCCTTAGGGGGGCGTGTTCGCCTCAGGCTAAAGTTTTCCTATAAATTTGGCGAGCGTGCTCCCAGCGCTCGCTTCTGCTTTCCTGGTCTCTGCGGGAACGGTGGTTCTGTAAGTCTATTCCTCCATTAAAGCTGTCTATATTTTGACAATCTGTCTGCATTCGCTTACGCCGTTACATTTTGGTGCCCAACGTGGGGCTCGAACCCACGACCCTGAGATTAAGAGTCTCATGCTCTACCGAACATCGCCCCCATGTCAGCTTGAAGCAATCTTAGAGGACAACGTCCCCTCTCCCAACAGAGTTTGCCCTCAGGGTTAGGGACATCTTTTAGTGGTTGGTTTGGGGTTGAGGGAATGGGGAGATGTTTTATGGAATTAGGGGTATGTTCGAAAAAAAAAGGGGGGGGATTAACTGGTTTGATGGGATGATTGGTATTTGTGAGTTACTGT
>NW_026067959.1:2765100-2773834 GCF_014885135.2 Alexandromys fortis | reverse complement strand
CCTTCTCGGATCTTTGATGGAGTTGAAGATTATATAATTGTAGTTACTCTCTACATTATTTAGACTCCTTGAGATAGAATGTTTAGCAAAACTTTTGATTCTCAATATTGTTTGTTATATTTATTTGTTATTATTGTATATAGTTGTATTTGGTTTAGTTCTGTCTTATTTAGACAAAAGGGGGAGATGTAGGGATAAGTCCCACCCCTTAGGGGGGCGTGTTCACCTCAGGCTAAAGTTTTCCTATAAATTTGGCGAGCGCGTGCTCCCAGCACTCGCTTCTGCTTTCCTGGTCTCCGCTGGAACGGTGGTTCTGTAAGTCTATTCCTCCATTAAAGCTGTCTATATTTTGACAATCTGTCTGCATTCGCTTACGCCGTTACATTTAGGCATCTGCTACCCACGTCTCTTGATTCCTCAGGGTTTAGAGTCTCTTACCCCTTCCCCATTCTGTTGTTCTTCGACAGCATTGTATGTGTATGTAATACAATGCCACACACACACACGTAGTAAATTCTAGTCATGTCATCCCAACTCCCTTCTCTTTCATCCCCCTGTCTCTGCTTGCTGAAACCTTATTTTCCTTCTGGCATTCCCACTGAGGCTATTTAGGGTTTCCTGTATGAGTGTGGGAGAGAAGTTTTTTCCTGGAGCATAAGCAACTTATCATGTTTATAGCGCAGAAGACAATGACATCCTAACCCCTTAGTCAATAACTGTGGGAAATTCCTTGGGGAGGATCCCTTCCCATTCATGATGATGAAATGTTGACAGGCCAATCTTGTCCAGGTCTTATGCAGATAACCACAGCAGCAGGGAGTCCATGGGGGCAATGGCTGTGTCCGGTCCACCAGACATCGTTTTGCTTCATATCTCCTGGTTCTATTCTCTCTCCTCTTTGTGATGTTCCCTGAGCCTTGGCGGGTGCGCCACAGCTGTCCTATTTAGGACCCTGCACTCTACTCTTGTTTATTTTTGGTTCTTTGGCCACTTTATGGGCTTCTGCACTAACTTCCATAGGGGGCTATTTTCTCTTTTCTCCCTCTCCCTTCTCCTCTCTCTCCCTCTTCCTCTTCCATCTCCCCTCCTCCCTTTTCTCCCTATATGTGGAGGCCAGAGGCTGATGTGCGTGTCTTCCTCTGTATTTGTCAACCCTATTATTTAATCTTTCACATTATTTATTATTGTGTGCGTGGCTGACAGTTCTCTGAAAGGAGCGGCATCCCCCGCCCCCCACTGACCCTTCTGCAGTTAACTGCCTAAACTGTCACTGATGGTGGAGGGAGTGGAATGTTACAAGCCCAGAGTCAAATCATCTCAGGCCATTTTCAGCCCTCTGAATAGCAATTTATGGCCCTTCTCTGTGGGTGACCATTAGGTAAAGCCTTTGGAATGAACAAATTGATACCTAGCTCCCATCAACCAAAAGGCTAAAGAGTGTCAGACTGGACCTGAGAGTCATGGCAGAAATTCCCCTGCTATGTTCTAACCTGCTTACCAAATGTCTCCATCAGTGTATCTGTGAGGTGCCTGGATCTGCAACTTTCTTTGTTCTCTTTCCATAAACGCTTCATCTTGGAACATGAACTTGGAGGTAACCTAGGTAACCTAAATCTATGTTCTCAGGCCATTAGATACTCATATCTGGCTCCAGAAGAAACCATTTCTGACCCCTTTTGTGGAGAGATCTGTGTTTTGGATTGACATTGTATGGTGTGCCTAAATGCGGGTGCTCGCATGCCAGGGAATGTCTCTGGAGGTCAGAGGGCGGCTCTGTGACTCTGGTTCTTTCCTTCGACCTTTACGTGGGCTCTGAGGATAGAATTCAGGCATAAGCTAGCATGCCAAGCTCCTTTACCTGCTGAACCATGTCTCTGGACTAACATTATGATGATTAGTATTTGAGACAGGGCCTCTCCTGAATCTGGAGCGTGCTTATTCAGCTACTGACTGGCCAGCAAGCCACAAACACCCTTTGTCTCCCGTTCTCCAGTGCTGGCTTTACAGCTGTGGGCGACTCTGGCTTTTACATGGGTGTTGGGGATCAAACTCAGGTCCTCATGCTTGTTGTGCAAGCATTTACTGACTGAACCATCCCCTCAGCCTCAGGAGGCTTTAGGCTTTCAATTACTCATGGCAATCTGTTTTCAATTATCACTGGATTCAGCTGCAAACAGCTTAGCTCGTTCCTACTCTCTCATCTCTCAGGAACAGTCCGTAGTGGCGTAGGCATTAGAGACGAAGGGTAAGGTGTGACTTCAGGCCTCACATGGCAGAAAGAGGCTTTGGTCTGCTCTGAGTGAGAGATCCCAGGGGATCCAGCGGCACTGATATTATGCCCCTAGAATCTTGCCCGTTTTATGCTGTTTGTTTTTCTTTCGCATCTAAGAAAAAAAAAAAACCCACCTAACTATAGTTATGAAAAATACTCTACTAAAGGAAACAGGCAGAGAGGCAACTCAGAGTTTGAGTTCCAGTGGAAGAGGAAGTCATGTGTGCCAGAGATTGGGCGTGGCAGACGTGAGCAGGGCTCAACTCATAAGCAAACTCAAATGAGAAAAGCTTCGTGGCAGCTGTTTGGCGGGCTCGCTCAAGTCGAGTTTCCCCGAGGCGTTGTTCTGTTCCAGTTCTTTGGGAAGCCTGTGCTGTTCCCTCCATCAAGCCAATGCTTTCTACATTAGGGATCAGCTGTGAAACTGGACCCAGGTGCAGGCTGCCAAGGGGGAGACGGCAATAGTACTCTTTGGAATGAGACACTGTAGTCTAGTCAAAAACCACCAGCACTCAATCTGCATGCAGACAATGGATGTTTTCTCACTGTGAACCTTTGTTGATATGCTTATATTTTAAAATTATTAGTACGAATTAATACTACTATCAATTATCTCCCTTTCACCATGGCAGTCACATGATCCATGAATTACTGCCTAGAATCGGAACTACCAAAGTTATTCAGGTAGCCATGTGGCAGAGTGTACTAATGATGAAACACACAAGACGTTCTAGAAGCTTCATGGGCCTGGACAAGAAATCAAGGCTTTCAAGAGTTTGCGTCTTAATTGTGGTATTACATAAGCAACTGAGGAAAGAGAAGAGCTGACTAAATTTTGTATTTATTGTCTTTTTTTTTCATGATAGTTTCTGAACTGATGCAGTGATATTTTGTTGCTTCTGGATTTATAAATGAAACTTTGTGTGTGTGTGTGTGTGTGTGTGTGTGTGTGTGTGTGTGTGCTTTTAAATGTACTCCCTAGTTTTCTTGGTTTGGAATCCAGTGGGTGGGACGGTTTCATGACTTTTAAGCACACTATTGGTTGAATGCTTCATTGAGGCAGCTGCCAGCTGTAGCCGTCTCTTTCTGCCATGGGCTCAGCACCTAATGGCCGACACGCTCTGTCTGGAGGAACAGTGCTTAGAGTGAGTTTCATTCTTGGACCCAGTCAATCTGAAGACCTTTTTTTGCCTTGACGTTTGATTCCCCCCACCTCCGAGCCCAGAAGAATGAAGAATTCTGATGTAGAAAGCTTGCAGGGCTCTGCACAGAACAGAGCCTAGAGGGACATGAAACCTGTCGATTGATTGGGAATCAGTGCTGGAAGGTGAGAGGAGGGAAAACCTCGGTGCTCTTAATTTCTCTCTTCATTGGTGTTGGGCTTTGACCAGATGAAATTTCCATACCACAGTGCAAAATTCAAATAAGTTGTCTTAATTGTCTAGTCAAAGGGGGGCGGGGGAGACAGAAAGAGAGAGAGAGAGAAAGATTTGCCAAGGATGGAAAACAGTGCTGCTGCTCTTATTAATTTCCCTTGCTTTGGAAAATAGCTACATTAAATGAAATTAACAGCTATTTATTTATGTACTCATTTTTCAACTGTGTCTTCTTCTACAGACAGCCAAACTGGCCTCAAATTCATGACCCTACCGCTTTAGCTTCCAGAATCCCAGGATTACAGCTACAAATAGTGTTTTCATTAAAATAAGTTTTTTTTTTATTTGAACATGTAGCAATCACAAGCCTATTATTATTTAAATAACGAAACAAATATTTTCTTAAAATTTTCTTAATTAAATATTTTGACACCATAATAGTGATGGAGGTAACAGATTTGAGAGAGCTCTTTGGTATCCTCAGAAAGTTTTGAGCGTGTATAAGGGTCTCAAGAGTAAGTGATGCAGGCAGAAGGAAGAAGAGCAGGAGAGGAGGAAAGAGGAGGTTCGAGTCCTGTGACCTGGGACTGAGGGACTCAAGCTTGCTGCTATTGTCATGATCCACATAATGAAGACCGTTTCACTCTATGTTAGATGACAGCAAACACACATCATTAATTAGATGATTAATAATGGTACTTATAGTATGTAATGCTGATATTATTAAATTACTGCGGCCACTAGATGGATCAGTGGATAAAAATGCTTGTCACCAAGCCTGATGACTCGTGTTCCCGTGTTCTAGCCCTGGGCAACACATGATGGAAGGAGAAAAACATCTGAAAACTGTTCTCTGCCCTCTATATATTTACACACACACACATACATACACACACACACACAGACACACACACAGACACACACACACACACAGAGGCAATATTGTTATTTCTGGGCTTGCACACTGGTGGTCTAAAGAAGTGTTACTGTTATACATCTTTGAGAAGAAGACACCATGAGAAGCTCACCGGCCTTCTTGGGAGAGAAGCCTGACACAGGCTGTGTGACCGCAGTAGAGGGCGTAGGCCAGGGGTGTGCTCTCATTAATGTCCCTCAGGTTGCAGTCCATGCCCAGCTCCAGCAGTGCCTGGACACATTCTGCTTTTCCGGCAGCTGCAGCCCAGTGCATGGGTGTCCTGGGGGAACAGCACAGAAAAAAACACAAAGGGTTCAGTCAGCACCTTACAGGCTGGCTAGCCGTGGTTGCCCGACACCAGAGTCAGGCTGAAGGAGGACAGTTCCATTGCTCTCCATAGTATGAAATAGTGTGCGTGAATCCGGTGTAAGAGTCTAGGCTGTGTAGAAGATGCTTCCCTCCGCCTCTGTGCTTTCTGTCTGCTTTGCCATCTCTGCTCTTCCTGAGAATTTCCTAGAAGAGGAAGTCTGAGTGGTTTGAAGGCTCTTTACATACAGTGCCAACTGCCTTCTAGGAACGTTGACTCCATTTACTCTCTTACAGCGGAGACCTCACTCCTTCTTGAACAATGAGTTTATTGCCATCTTTAAAATCTCTGTCAACCTGGGGCACAGAACATACTAAGAGGTGAGTGATCAGCCAGCCAGCTGGACACCCGACTCTCTAGGCCCTTGGGACTGGGGCAAAACCCCAGGCTCCTCCCCCACCTGCCTCAGCTTCACCAGCCAGTCAGTAGGCAAGCTTCCTGAAGGTAAGGCTGCTCCAGTGCCCCCTGTCCCCACCCATTGACTGGACCCTGTAAGCTACAAGGCCCACTCTGCCTCCAAACCCACCCATTCCCCGTGACCTCAGAGGAACTCTGAAGCACAGGCTGCAACTGCACAGAGTAGGACCAAGAGACTGAGACTGTGCAGAGCAAACCAAGAGAGCGGGCCAAGGGAGACTTCAGCAGTTTCATGAGACTCAGAGAGCAATCGCACAGAGCAGAATAAGAGCAGCTCCCTAAGACACAGACAGCAACTGCAAGAATTTGACCAAGAGGCAAAGACACTGCCAGCATCAATTGGACGAAGAAGTGGGTAGGCACCAATGCAAAAATTTGTTCAATAACCTAAAAAGCAACATGGTAACATCAGCACCCAGTGGTCATACAACAGAAAGACCTGATCATCCTAATACAGAAGAAGCAGAGGAAAACAATCTTAAATATAGCTTTATGAAGATGATAGAGACCCTTGAAGAGGAAATGAAAACTTTCCTTAAAGAAATGGAGGAAAAGACAAATTGGAAATAATCAACAAATATCTTAAAGAAACTCAAGAAAGCCAAGAAAAAACAAACAGGTGAAGCAAGCTGTCCAAATTGTTCAAGACTTGAAAACTGAAAAAGAGGCAATAAAGAAACACAAACTGAGAGAATTCTAGAAATGGAAAATCTGGGTAAATGAACAGGAACTACCAATGCAAAAGCATAACCAGCAGAATACAAGAGATGGAAGACAGAATCTCAAATGTTGAAGATGACTATAGAGGGAATAGGTTCGCTGGTCAAAGAAAATCTTAAATTCAACAAATTCTTAACACAAAATATCCAGGAAATCTGGGACACTATGAAAAGACTAAACCTAAGAAAAACAGGGATAGAAGAAAGAGAAGAACTCCAGCTCAAAAATATATTCAACAAATTTGTAGAAGAAAACCTTTCCAACCTAAAGAAGGATATGCCTATGGAGGTACAAAAAGCTTACAGAACACCAAATTGATTAAACCAAAAAAAAAAAGTTCTCTTGCCATATAATAAAGCACATAACATACAGAATAAGGAAAAAAATATCAAAGAGCTGTAAAGGAAAAAGGCCAAGTAACATATAAAGGCAGACCTATCAGAATTACACCCAACTTCTCGACGTAAATCATGAAAGTCAGAAGGTCCTAGACAGATGTGCTGCAGACACTAAGAGACCATAGATGTAATCCGAGACTAATATATCCAGCAAAGCTTTTAATCACCATTGATGAAGAGAACAAGATATTCCATGACAAAACCAAATTTAAACAATTCCTATTCACAAACCTATCTTTACAAAAAATACTAGAAGGAAAACTCCAACCCAAGGAAGCTAACTGCACCCCAAAAAACAAGGCAATGGATAACTTCATACCAGCAAACCCCAAAGAAGGGAAACACACAAACACTACCACCAAAAAAATAACAGGAATTAACAATCACTTGTTATTAATATCACTTAATATCAAGCCGGGTGGTGGTGGCTTTAATCCCAGCACTTGGGAGGCAGAGGTGGGTGGATCTCTGTGAGTTTGACGCCAGCCTGGTCTACAAGAGCTAGTTCCAGGACAGGCTTCAAAGCTACAGAGAAACCCTGTCTCAAAAAAAAAAAATCTCTTAATATCAATAGACTCAATTCACCTATAAAAAGGCACATGTTAACAAAATGGGTAAGAAAGCAGGACCCAACCTTCTGCTTTATACAAGAAACACACCTCAACCTCAAAGACAGATATTACTTCAGAGTAAAGGGTTGGTAAAAGGTTTTTCAATCAAATGGACCCAAGAAACAAGCAAGTGTAGCTATCCTAATATCTAACAAAATAGACTTCAAACTAAAATCAATCAGAAAAGATGGAGGACAGTTCATACTCATCACAGGAAAAATCCATTAAGATGTCTAAATCCATTAAGATCAGGAAGTCTCAATCCTGAACATTTACGTCCCAAATACAAGCACAACCACATATGTAAAAGAAACATTACCAAAGCTTAAATCACACATCAAACCCCACACACCAACAGCAGGAGACTTCAGCACTCCACTCGTTCCAACGGACAGGTCAACCAGACAGAAACTTAACAGAGAAATAAGAGAACTAACAGATGTCATGACTCAAATGGACTTAACAGACATATATAGAACATTTCACCCAAACACAAAAGAATATACCTCCTTCTCAGTACCTCATGGAACCTTCCCTAAAATTGACCACTTTCTTGGAAACAAAGCAAACTCAACAGATACAAAAGGTTTAAAGTTAGAATTCAACAAGAACACTAATTGCAGAAAGCCTACAAACTCATGGAAATTGAACAGTGCTCGATTAAACCACCCCGGGGTCAAGGAAGAAATAACAAAATTAAAGACTTCCTAGAATTCAATGAAAATGAAGGCACAGTGTACACAAACCTACGGGACACTACGAAAGCGGTGCTAAGAGGAACGTTCATAGCACTAAAGAAAGTGGAGGAATCTCACACTAGCGACTTAACAGCACACCTGAAAGCTCTAAAGCAAAAAGAAGCACGCTCACCCAGGAGGATTAGATGACAGGAAATAATTAAATTGAGGGCTGAAATCAACAAAATAGAAACAAAGTAAACAATACAAAGAATCGATGAAACAAAGAGCTGGTTCTTTGAGAAAATCAACAAGATAGACAAACCCTTATCCAAACTGGATTTGGCATGTAAAATGAGAAAAGATACTTTTTTAAAAAAAATAAATTAAAATTAAAAAATCTTTGTCAATTTGGTTGGCAAAATGATACTTTGATATTGCCGTTTGTGTTTCTTTATTTACTATTAAGGTTAAATTTTCCATTTGAATTTTTTTTTATTGAAATCACTCTTAATGCCTTTTGTTGCTTTTTTTTTTCAAGGTAGATTCTCACTGTACAGCATGGATTAGCCTTGAACATACACTCTTTCTGCCTCAGTCTCCAAAGTGGAGGGATTAAGTCATGTGTCACTAGCCTGTGTCTGTTATCTATTTCTCTATGATAGTATTAATGCATTTGAATGGGCTCTTTGCATACTAAAGATACTGATCATTTATAGGTCATCTATACAAACTTCAAACATCTTGTTCTTCAATCTTTCAAATTTTAGTGATTTTTTTCTATGTAAAATGGAAAGCATTCACATTCAAATACATTTCATTTTATGTCTTTCATGTTCAGAAAGTCCTTTCTTAACCATAAGACAGATATTCACTAATACTTAACTATTTGTTAAGACCCATTGTTTTCTTTCTTTCTTTCTTTCTTTCTTTCTTTCTTTCTTTCTTTCTTTCTTTCTTTCTTTCTTTCTTTCTTCCTT
>NW_026067959.1:2680590-2763511 GCF_014885135.2 Alexandromys fortis | reverse complement strand
AGAGAGAGAGAGAGAGAGAGAGAGAGAGAGAGAGAGAGAGAGAGAGAGAGAGAGAAAGAAAGAAAAGAATATGGTTTGGCATGGTTCTCACAGCTATAATCTCATCATCCAGGAAGCTGAGGCAACAGGATTACAAGTTTGGGTCATGTTAGGTTATACAGTCAGTTCATATTTCTAGGTATGTGTTTTTCTAAAAGTGGCACGCTTTCATCAACATCATTTATTAATATGACTGTGTATTCTTTTCCACTTTTCTTCTGTCCTCTATTTAAAGGCACGGCTGACTTTGTACTTAATCTTAGAGGAGAGGGGCTACAGGGTAAATGCGATGACTAATGTTTTGCTGCTTCCAAAAGCCAGGCTTGGAACTGGGAGCAGATCTGAAGCAAAGGCAACGTATGTAACTGCACATGTAAAGGGAGCTGGCCTTCCCAACCCTAGACAGAACTCTCCCTCAGATGTCAAGACAGACGGGACATAGGCTGATAAAGGGCAGAGACTGTTGCTCAGTAGTAGCGCATTACCTAGCGTGTGCGAGGCTCTGGGTTTGAACCTCAATACCATGAAAAAAATGAGGTTGATGAGAGCATAAGGAAGTACCAGGTTAAACAACATTAGGCACCAGAATTTGCTTCTTTGGTAGGGCTGCTGGGAGGTGGGGGCTGTCCTGTCTGAGTGATGTGTAGAACCCTATAGCCCAAGACCACCATGCTCCCAAAAATAGCCTAGAGGCTCATCAGACCCAAAAGGATAAAGACAAGCATCAAGAGGACTGTCTCCCACCTCTGTTATTACATATTTTGGTATTGTGAAAATTCTACAACCAGCCAAAAGAAATGGAGGTTCAATTTTCCACCCGTCTAAATAGATGACAAGAATGAGAAATTATAGGGTTGGTGTGATAACTCCATTGTAGTGTGCTTGACTATCATAGTGAGTTCAATTCTATGTTTTCATACTGAAAAAAATATCACTTATTACAGATAATAAAAATTACCATAATCTCTAAAAATCTTGTTTGTGACAAAGTATTAATATTCGATGTAGTCAATACTCCACTCTTTCCCTCGGATGCACTTTACATGTGAGGAGGAAGGAGAGCATTTCACTCCCTGGGTTGCACCTACAGCACACACACCAACTGCTAACCTATTAGAGTCTCAATCAAATGCTTACACAGAGGAAGCTTTGACAACATTGCTCTGTGTTATATCATGGAAAAAAAAACAGTTCTGGCTAACAGTGTACTGTGACTTTGCACAGCTCCATGAGAAGTTTGAATTTGGACAGTTCATTTTGATACTCCTTTCCCAGGGGGTCTTTAAGTGTTCCAGTGCGCATCAGAACTTTTTATCTAAAGCAGAAGTTTGAGGCTCTGCCTTAGGTAAAGTTAACCCTGGAGTCGGGGTGGAGTGAGAGCATTGTGTCTCCTCAGAGTATAGTCACTGTGAATAAATGCATGCTTCTTAGCTGGAGCTATATGCTGTTCTGTGCTCATATGTTTTTAATGTTGTAGACATTTAATTGCTTAGAAATGTCTATCAGATCAGTAGCCGTGGACATTAGACAGAGGTGATCAGTAGCCGTGGACATTAGACAGAGGTGATGAGTAGCCGTGGATATTAGGCTTCTGGAAAATACTGTGTAAAGGGACTAGACACTTGAATCTCCTATAGTTTTAGTCAACATTGGATAGGCCATATTTTGAATGATGAAATATCACACTATTAGGCTCTGATTTCCATACACACCCTCCTGGGGGTGGGGTTAGGGAGGCAAAGTGGTTTTATTCCTATGAATGAGGTCTCCTTTACAGAGAATGACTAGGCTTCCTGTCTCTCAATCGGGAAAGGAACCTGGGGCAGCAAGGAAGGGAAGGAAGGCAGCGCCCCCCCCCCCCGGCCTTGTTCTAGAACCTGGACTCTGGGCAGAAGGGCATGTGAGAGAGAGCCAAATAATCCTCAGGCATGGGAGCTTCTGGAGGTTGGAAGAGAAGGGCTTTGGACCCAAGTATGTAGAGAGTGTTTAAGTACATAGAGTGGTCTCCATACTCAGATTGTGTTCTCTGTCTGTTGACCCCTCTCCACATTATGACACCTTAGAGGGCAATGTATCATCAATACAGTGATCTGTCACACTGTATATCTAAATGTGCAGTGGCCTATCATACTGCATTTGAATGTGCAGTGACTTATCACACTGTATCTGAATGTGCAGTGACTAATCACACTGTGTCTCTGAATGTGCAGTGACCTATCACACCGTGTCTCTGAATGTGCAGTGACCTATCACACCGTGTCTCTGAATGTGCAGTGACCTATCACACCGTGTCTCTGAATGTGCAGTGACCTATCACACTGTGTCTCTGAATGTGCAGTGACTTCTCACACTGTATCTGAATGTTCAGTGGCCTACCTATCACAGTGTATCTGAATGTGCAGTGATCTATCACACCGTGTCTCTGAATGTGCAGTGACCTATCACACCGTGTCTGGATGTGACAGGTAGGATTTGTTTTATTTTATATAAGAGAGCTCTCTAGACAATATTTTGCAAGATGAGGCTACAGCAGATTCTTCTCTACATCTAGAGGAAAGTTGCCAATGAAGCCAGCTGATGTAGGCTTGTCAAGATGCAACAATTCACTTTGAAGGCTTATGAAATAAATCCTGCCTTACGCTCGCTAAGACCAACTGGTTTTAACTCCTCTGGCCCTCATTGGAGAGGCACAGAGAACAAGGCAACACGTTGACAACCTTTGACTTACATACTGAGCGCCTCATTGGCAAATCTGTGACACATAAGTCACGTTGTCTGAGCTACAGTGTCTTGTCTACCTCAAGGCTGCAGGATGATCCTGTAAGCTGGCCTCGGACAACACAATAAGAATTGGAAGGTCAGGATCTGTGATTTAAAGCAACTGAACAGAGTTGTGGTCCCTGGGTAAGGGTTGATGGGTGGAAGGGTGCAAGGCTATTTCAGCTGCCAGTAAGGGCTGAATTTGTGAAGCCTGTAAACATCTCTGGAGAACTGCCAGGAATAAGCAGGGAGGAGAACCTGATAAAAGGCCTTCCCTTTTATTTATGAAATAAATAAAATTGTTTATTGAAATGAATTAGGACCTCACAGATGGATGAAATGCGGGACATTTGAGACATGGAGGCTGTTTCTGCATTATTTGTGATTTGGCATTACTCTGAGGTGAATACCGTAATATTTAAAATACCGTAGAGGTATTACGTGACTCAGTTCTTCCCCCTACATTTCTTTCTTGTGTGTGGATGTGTCTGTGCATGCTTGCATACCATGGCACTTGCATGGAGACCAGAGGATAGCTTCATGGGAGACAGTTCCCTCCCTCCATCATATATATCAGATAGAACTCAGTTCATCTGACTTGTGACAAGTGCCTTTATCTCTTGAGCCATCCTGTTGGCCATTAAAAAAAGGGGGGGGGGAGTGTGTTTTTGAGATAGTCTCATTCCATAACACATTCTGTATCCTGTGTTGGCCCCTAACTTGTGAACCTCCTACTTCAGTCTCCTTGGGGCTATGGTTCCAGGGAGCACCACCTTGCCTGCTTTCTGACGTAGGCTAAGAACAGGCAGCCTAGTTCTCCAAACCCCTTCCCCCACCTGCACACCCCTCATCACAATCTTTTTTCTCTTCTCTTACCACAAAGCCTTTCTTTTGGAAACTCTTTCACTACGAAAGAAGAAGAAAGAGGAAAGAAGGGCAAGTTGCAGAGATGCCTTTAAGCTTCTGATGATTTTAAACAGCTCAATTATTAACAGAAACTCAGAATTTCACAGAAAAGACAGGGCTTCGTGTTCAACATGAGAACATAAGATGGAGGAACAGGAAAGGCTTACCCAGCGGTTTGGGGCAGGGAGACTCCTAGAAAGTCACTTCCCTTCTCATCGGACCTAATCTTCTGCATTGATTTTCCTCTCTGGGTTTGTTTTCTTCCCTGAAGCTCAGGAAGATGGATTTTCTTTGTTAAAATGTGTAACTCTGCAAAATAGGGAGCTGCTTCTAGCAGCTTTTGGAAGCAGGCAAACGTCCTTCCATCCCTTGACGCTACCTTGTGTTCCTTTCTCTGCCTGGATCTCTTACTTCCCGACCCATCTTACTAACATGCCCTTTCTCAGGACCAACACCTGCTCTTAGGAAGAAGTAGCCTTCAGTTTTCATTAAAATTATCAGGTTAAACATCTCCAACTCCTGAGACCTATGTAGAAGATAAGACATTCTCCCCCTTCCCGACATACACACGTGCTAAAAGAATTTCCGGTATCAGCGGAGGTTCTCTTATGGGATTTCTAAGATTATCAGACGCTCAGGTCTTACTTTGACAGAAAATGGAGACTACATACTCAGAAAGTTTGTAATTCTTACACTTTTCAATAATGTTGCTTATTGTTGTATTTTTTCTTGCATTTCCCACACAGTGCCTAAAGTCAACAAAGGTTAGTAAGCATGTCCTCGTAGGTGATGAGCGCCCCATTTAAAGACGCAGGTGATCCTCCTCTGGGTTGCTAACAACCCCTGAGATTTGTCATCGTCCCTTTCTGAACCCAGCTTCCATTTCCAGCCAATTTAACAACAATAGCTGGAAAAAATTTTTCATTAGTAAGGTCCATGGTTTTTAAGAAGGAAATACAAACTCCATTAAGAACCAGGGCCCACGTCAGCTCAACAGAAAGCCTCCTGAGATATTCAGCGAAAAGTGGAAAATCTGACAACTCTGTAGTCATGATTTCTGTTCATAACAATGATTTTTTTCCTCCTCTTACTAAAATAGACCAAGACTTGTTACAAACACATGTATTACCAGTAATAAGGATATAATCAGGAAGGATAGCGCCCTCGGTGTCTTTATTTTAAGATTAACATTAGGGGAAGATGACTGGTAGTTCCCAGTGCTGTCTGAGTTGCTATGGATACCTGTCATCCACATCCAGAGCCTGCAGGTTACACTCAGGGATTTTTGCCAGATCGTTAATAAGGTCGCCGAAACCCGAAGCTGCTGCGATATGGACGCACGTCTTTCCGCTCTCATCATCATAGTTGATAATGGACGGGCCCTTATGGTGACTCAGAATGATGGAGCACAGGATCCTATTTCCACTCTGAAAAAAGGAGTCAGAGAAATCCCATCATGAACAACCCTGTCCATGTTCCTACCTATGCATGATGAGGGAGGGCCTGCTTTAAAAGACAGAGGATGGATAAGCGGGGGAAAAAAAAAAAACAGAACAAGGAAGGAAAAAGCAGAGTGGCCATTTCCTTAGATGATGAGGACTGGGGGACTCATCTTCCCAGTTTACAGCCAGCTTGTCGAGTACTCACAGACCTATTCAGCCCTTTGACTTTCCGGCATGACTACGTGAAAAAAAGTTCATATTCTAGAGCTACAAAAAATCATCCCCCCAAAAAAATTACAAAAAGGAAAAAAAAAACCCTTACAATGTATTAAGTAAGTTTGTAGTTTTGTGATGGGCGAAGCAGCCTCAGAAGAGTAAAAAATTAAAAAGGAGTGAGCGTCATGATCATGTGGTTTGATCTGTGGAGAATTTTGTTATGTGCCTGCCCCCTCTCTCCTGGCTTCTCAGAAGTTCAGCTAACAGCTTAGCTTGGCTTTAATGAGATGCAGCTTCAGCGTGGCCACTCTGTTTTGACTTTGAGTCTGCTCTGTTGGGGCCACTAGAGAAATCTAATCCCAGACAGTGGCTATCTATAATTTGTATTCCATTTCTTCAACCGATTTCCACCTATCTCAATTCTCTGCCGGGAGTTTTGTTTCCAGTTGGGGTTAAATGTCCTCCACAGCTAGGGAACCGACGATGGACTTGGTGGCAAACGGCAACCGACGTCAGAGCTAGCCTGACAGATGTGTTGCCTAGACAACAAACTGCTCCCTAGATCTGCTCTTTGACGTTTTCATTTCACTGGACAAGGTGGCCGTGAGGGCAGCACTTGTGCACTTAAATTCACTATGAACACGAGGAGGAGGAGGAGGGCTGAACCACGACACTAGGTTGCAGACAAAAGCCCTGTTCCTCAGTCTGGCACGGTGAGTTTTAGGCAATCCTTGTGTCGGAGATTCCTAGCACGCCTCCAGATCCTCCCAGGTGCCCAGTATCCACCCTGCAACAGGGGATACACTGAGCTTTTCCTTAGGCCCAGGACAAAGCAGAGAGGGCAGCAGCAGAGGCTGGGCAGGAGTCGGGCTCCTGATGCAGGCGTTTGGGGGTTAGAATTGTGTGTGTGCAGGCTCCACTTATAAAACAAACTGAGAATTTCAAGGTGCTGAGCACAGAACGTTCTATCTCGGGTGTCTCAGGCAGTGGGCTTCCTCCTGGACCTTGGTCTCCCCCACCCCCCACCCACCTTACACCCTTTCCTCTTTTTGTCTAGCCTTTCTTCCACGTGGCTTGGATGTGACTCGAGCATGTATTTGTGTGCTGTGCCTGTCTGTCCTAAGAAGTCTGCCACACTGAACACGTAGATAAGGGGCTTTCACAGTTTTTTTTTTTTTTCCTAGAATCATTCATATACAACTTGATGCATTCCGAAGGGGCCTGGAATACAGTTAAAAACAGTCGAGAGACACTTTTCTTGGAAAGTACCCGCTCCTGGAGAAGGAAAACAGAGAAGAGTGCCAGCTCGGTGGGTTTGTTTTGTTTACAGTTTCCTGGAAGAGAAAAGGCCTTCAGGTTGCCAAGGTGATTCAAAGGGCAAAACACCTCTGTTCAGTTTCCCCTCTTTGTAGAAGAGGGAGCATTGAGGACAAATGGAAAAAACAAAAGGACACACCTCACCTCTCTGCTCCTTCTCCTCGCCTGACTCTTGACAGTAGCTGCAGCCCAGGGCACCTGTGTCTGCTTCTTCTGAAACCTGACCGAATGGTCCCATGTGTTGTGGAGGCTGGAGTGCTGTAGGTTAGGCCTCTGAACAAGGATGGGCAAGGTGTCTCCCCTCACTTTACCCTCTTCTCCCAACCTGCCTTTTGTTGTTGTAGGTTCCCCAGGTAAGTCCTTTGCCTGCTCCTGGGTCTCCCGTGTAACACTATCATCCGTACTTCCCTTTCCCGTGTCAGTTTTCCTCAGAAATAATGGTGACAGCTGTGCACATGGAGAGACTGCTTGTTGCTTAGCGCCTTCCTAAACCGTTCCTGACCATAACCCCAGGAGATAGGCTGAGAGGTCAGAGAACAGAGGCCGGAGGGATGGAAGAATTCGCTCTGGGTCAGAGTTAAGAATGAGCTGGGCCAGGATCGACGCTGTAGAGTTTGTAGGCTTGGACCTTTGAGGAAAAGGACCCTGCGTGTTCACACTGAGGAAGCTGCTGAACTGAAAACCGCTGTTTGGACCTGTCACATAAATAGTCATGGTGAACCTTGCCTCTGCAAGGAAGGTGGGCCCTGCTGTAGCCTCCTGAGAATCTGAGGCACACCAGAGACACTGCTTTAGAAGCCAACAGTGGGGACGATAATCACTTGGTGACACCCTGCATTCCCCGCTAGCACTTCGGATGGCTCCAGTCAAAGGGAGGCTCAGATGATGGGGGGCTAGGGAGGTCACAGGGGCCAAGAAGAAGTAGGAGAAGAGAAGTAGGAATGCCCAGATGGGGGCCAAAGGAGGAAGAGAGAATGGGCCCACATCCAGTGGGAATGCTAATGCACCAGGGGAGCAGCAAGACCACACACAGCCTGTTGCTGAGCTCTCGGCTTCGCAGTGGGAGGCTCGATCGGTGTCACAGATTGTTTGGCTGTATTTATCTGCTTTGTATTGTGGGTAATCACTGTCACGTTGCTGTCAGGTCCTCTAGGAACTTCTGTGTGCTTGTTGTTTTCTCTTTATCCCTCACGAGCACAGAGCACCGGAGAGGAGCTTGACTCAGAAGAACGCTTGCCAAAGAGGAAGCTGAACTGTTTCGGAAGGATAAGAACAAGGGAACTTGGAGGAGGTGTGCCACTTGGATCAGGCTTTGAGGTTTCAAAAGCCCAAGCCAGATCTAGTCTTGTTCTCTCTCTTTCTCTCTCTCTCTCTCTTCCCGCCTGTGGATTAGGATGTAAGCTTTTAGCTGCTGCTCCAGCACCATGTCTGCCTGACCCGCTGTCATGCACCCCTCTGTCCATGATGATCATGGACTAACTCTCTGAAACTGTAAGCAAGCCTCCAACTAAATGCTGCTTTCTTTTATAAGAATCGCCTTGGCCATGTTGCTTCCTCGCAGCCATAAAACGGTAACTAAGACAGTGTCCCTTCAAAGAGGTTCATCGGGAGGCTGTGGGACCAGTTGGTTATCAGCATAGGGTTGACTGGACTAGAATCATCAAATCGTCTTAGAAAGACATCTCTGGGTGCGTCTGCGAAGATGCTCCCACAGAAGTCTAAGAAGACGGTAGGCTTGCCCTGGACGTGAGCAGTACCACGCCATGGGTGCAGTCCCGGAGTGTATATTTTTATAGGGGAAAGGGAGTTGAGTACCAGTGTTCATTTCTGCTTCCTGACTGCAGGCGCCATGTGACCAGCTGCCTTCGACGCCTGCCACCATGCTTCCTTCCACCATGTACTGCATCCCCTCAAACGCCAAGCCAGAAGTGACTCTTTTCACCCTACGTTGTTGCCTCCGTTACAGCAACTAGGATAATTACTAACGCAAAAGAAGTTGCCCGGTGCCTTCCTTTGACAGGAAAGGGTTATTCTCCCTACCTTGAATGAGGGGATGTAAGCATAATTCATCATGTGCTAGAGCGAGTACAAAGCAGCGGCTTCCGAGCTAGCATCCCTGCTTCAGTCACGTCGCCCTGAAGGCCTGAGGGCTTTTATGACGCGCTGCAGCCAGACGAAGTAGATTGGAATGGAGATAGCGAGTCTGCGGGAGTAAGCGGTGGAGAATGGGCTCCAAGCTAACTAGAGGGAGGAAAAGGATACACGCAATATCTCTGAAGTGTTAGAAACGGAGCTATTCTCAGCTAGTCTTTCAAGGGCCAGCGTCCTAGCTATTGCACTAAGACAGGAGAGCGGAGGGAAAATAGGAGGACTGGGAAGGAAGAGCTGGAACGACTTTTTGCATCTCATGTGGTTGTCTAAGTAGAATATTTGAAAAGACAGATGAAACTCAAGGCCCTGAAATTAAGAAGCAACTGTAACAAGTTTTCAGAATATAAGACACAAATTTTACAATAGACAAAACTATTTTTCTATGTATTGGCAATGATCAAAGAGGATTTGGAAATGAGAAACTATTGTTTTGGATGTGGTTTGTCTCTGACAAAACTCATTCTGAAATTTAATTTCCAGAATAATGTCATTTGTGTTTATATGTGTGAGGGGGAGGGGAGAGATAGAGACAGACAGACAGATGGATGGATAAAGGATAGTGTATGCCTGTATATGTGTACTGGTGCACGCCCATATGTGTGCATATGTGGGGGCCGGAGGCTGCTGTTGAGTGCCTTTCCCTGTCACTCTCTATGCTGTTTTCTGGGACAGGGCCTGTCCTTGAACATGGAGCTCACCGATCCAGGAAGACTACTTGGTTGATGAGTGAGCCCTAGGCATCCTCCTGGCTCTGCCTCCCCAGCGCTGGGATTACAGGTTACAATGATTCCAGGATTATCATCGTGCCTGGCTTTTTATGTGGGTGTCAGGCACCCGATTCCAACTCAGGTCCACAGGCTTGCACAGCAATCATCTCGCCAGCTGAGCCATCTCTCCAGCCCTCCACCTCCAATGTAATAGTACTGATCAGTGGGCCATGTAAGAGGTAATGGGGGGGGGGGTTATCACTCTGTGCTGGCCTGTAGAGGGAGATGAGGCAGAGATACCTGACAAGCTAGTGTCATCACAGGGAGGTGAGAGCATGGCCTCGCGGGTCTGGGATGACACTAAGATCCTCACAGACAGCAAGTGACATGCTTCTGTTAGCCCAGCTAGAGCCAAACAGTGGTGTCTTCTAGACAGATAGGAGAATAGGAAAGAGGACATGGCCATTGTAGTCTATCTCTAGCTAATAAAGGACCTATAAAATAGAAGCAGAAGTTGAAGTTAGTTTCTGGGCCCTATGTTTCAAATCTTTACTGCTTTGGTTGTTTGGGTCAAATACAAAGGCTTAATTATTTCCAAGTATCATAGCCTTATATGTAATCTCATTGTACAGTCCAAGAGAAAGGCAGGAAGTTGAGCAAAGGAATAAATGCCAATGGGAAGCAGACTCATTCATGTGGAAACACTATGACGAGCGTGCAGCGCTGGACCTGTGCAACAGGAGGCAACTGCGGCGGACCAGTGATGCCGTGATTTTCCGGTACTCCTGCAAAGGGCAGAAGGCACAGCCTGGGACTTCGACTACCACACTAGCCACGTGGAAGGGAGAGAGACCACAGGTCCTCAGAGCCAGGATTCCTTACATGTTGATGCAGTTGCCAACTGTCATGGGGTGATGAAGACAGCTGTGGACCCTTTGCTTAGAAAAGCAGATGCAAGAGCCCAGCACCTGCACATAGATGTCGGCCAGCGCCGTAGGGTACCAACGGGAACCTTTCTGTTGGTCACTTTACTTCCAGGGCCAGAGCCAGATATACAGCAGATGTTCCAGAAGGTTTATTGAGTCGTGATGGAGCAAATGCAGGAGGCGTTTCACTCATGTGTCTAACTGTGGTGAAAAGGCAACATTGAAGATAGGGGTAGATACGATATTGGCAACCATTAACTGGAGTTCCTCTCTAACAACAGCTCTCAGTCCTAATAGTACATTTTAATTTCCTGGGAGAAGGAAGGAGGTTTAAAAGTCTCCATGCCTGGGCTCCACCTTAGAACAACTGAAGGAGAACTCTAAGTGGAGCCTAAGCATCCACATTACTTAAAAGGTCCTTCGGTGAGTCTTGGGAGCATGGCAGGCTGGGAGCAATATCATTTACAGCATGGTTACTTAGACTCTAAATTTTAGAGAGAAGAATACTCAATTCATCAACCCAGTCTCTACGAAGTTCAGAGAATTTAACAACGTGACTTGTCTCTTCCAGTTCCGTCACATCCTCTAGCTGCCACAGGCACGGTTCCATTCATACCCTCCCTCTCCCGATATATTTGGAGCTAAGTTACACAGATGTGTGTGACTCTCCTTAGGTCAAATCCAGGGCTGTCATGGAAATTCAGTGTGTGTTGTCGCTCTGGTTTAGCCAAACTGCCACCTACAGGATAAGGACAGAGACTCAGAAGGTCTGGGTGCAGGGAGCTCAGGAGTCTGCATTTGGGGCAAGACCTGATGGGGATTCATTCTACTACAAGGGCTAATTTAGGACTCGACTGTGGCTGGGATGGAGGAAGAGGGACCAGATGATGCAGGTCCATCAGAATTACTGCGGGGGGGGGGGGTTCAGAGGACAGTAGCCGAGAAGGAGGAGTCAGAGTGCCAGGGTATTGAGGGGGAATCTGTAGAAATGCTTATTTCAGATACCATTTCCACCTGAGCTGAGAAGCAACACGCTCAGGGCATTGCTCGGGTGCTGAACCAGATTCTTTGCGATCATTGCTACTGTGGTCCCTAACTGGCCAGAGTCAATTTTCTAAGTGCCCTCAACAGAGCCCGCAGGGAGGGGGCGGGGCGTCTGATCAGATAACGAAAGTGCGTGGGAGGATGCCACGGCAGGTGGAGAAGACAAAAACAAGTCTGGTTCACTTTGTCATCCTGCCCAGGACCGGGTCCGATGCCCTGCAACCGAAGCCAAGTTTAGAGACACAAAAACAGAGCAGTTTTCAAATCGCTTCTGTTTTCCCCTGATCGTAGGCACACCCCTGAGTCCCGAAAGTCCCAGGTGCTACCTCTGCCCCAGGAAAACCCTGAGTGAAACCAGGGTTGGGCAGCAGAGATGACTCTCACAACGAGGCTGGCAACTGTTCTGCTGGCCAATGGCAGCGAGGAGTGGGGATCTGGGTGTCGGCATGGAAAGCCAGCATGCTGAAGCGTGGAAATAGGTAACTCCACTAATTTGTTAGAGAGCCTGACCCTTGGCGAAAGGATAGACAACAGAGCCCGTCAGGTGTCGTAACTTTTTCCTCTCAGTCTATTTGACTTTATTTGGACCCTAGAACTCACAGGCCCATTCTGCTATCTATGGCTGTGTGGACTCAGGTGGCTCAACTCATGTGACTGTGATGCGGGAGTGTGAGTCATTGTTTCACTGCTGGGTACAAAAGCCGGGGTCATCTGCAGTGACGTGGCTGTGGAGGGATGGAGGAAAGTCAGTGAGCTCCGTCGCGAGGGCTTCTGTAACTCAACAGGAAGCACTGAGTGTAAAGAGAGAGCATTAAGGGTGTGTGTATGTGTGTTGAAGCAGCAGGCTTGCTCTTGCCTTTCTGGATATGGGAGACGGCCCTCCTTGCTCTATTATATACATTTCAAGTAAATATCGGGACCAGCTTGTGTGGTAGTTCCGACTTTCGCTGGGTAACATGCTCAGGTCAGCTTTACCTCATTTAAACTCGAGACACGCTCACAGCCTGCTTTCTCACCTGGGCTGCCCAGTGGAGGGCCGTCTTAAAGTCCTTGTCCAGGAGAGTGGGATCTGCCCCCTTCTTCAGCAGTACTTGGGTGTGTTGAGGCCGGTTATGGAAAGCTGCCCAGTGGAGCGGTGTCATTCCCTGCAGCACAACGATCAGAAGGGACAGAAATGAACACAGGCTCCCGAGAGAATGCAAGTTCACATTCCTCCCCTGGCTAGCAGGCCATCACCCATGCAACAACTGCTGCTGCTTGGTAGTTCCTTCAATTCATTAGGCCACTTGTTCAAGTGATGGTTGATGATTAACTTTTTGCTAAGTTAATAGGTGTTGAGATTACATAAGTGAGTTTGAGAAACCAAATCCATGCCCTCGGGGGAGTTGGGCTGCAGTAAAATACAGGAAGATGGACACTGAATGCACATGGAGGAGCCAGGACTTCCTGGCTGGCAGTGTGCGCATGGAACATAACTCAGGGAGCAGGGCCTGCTCTATACAGTCTTCTGTGAGAAGGACTGAAGGAAGAACACCAGCGCCAAGGCGCATCGCTGAGGGTATGCTCAAGGACAGCATCAGAGACAGCGGTCACGCAAGAACACAAACCTCCACCAAGTCCTGAACATTATGGGACTGCTGACGTCCCAGTGCCTAGAACAGAAACTGTATGCATAGCTGTCAGACGAATGGATGGATCGATGGACCAATGGATGGATGGATAAGGGGAGAGGAGAAATGAAATTGAAGACAGGCTGAACCTGGGAATACCGATCCTATGAAAATCATTTGGATTTTTTCCCACACGAGTGGAAGCATGGTGGAGGGTGTCAAGCAGGTGTTGGAATGATCTGATTCACACTGCCAAGAGGAAATCCTTTCTTCACAGCTGGAAGGATCGAGCTAGATTGGTCCAGCTGACAAATCTCAGCTTCTCTGAGAACTGAGGGTATGCATTTAAGGAATGCCTGAATGGCAAGTGATTTCACGTTGGCCAATGGCAGCCCCAAAGAAACAGTGGTATTTGAGAGTATGCCATGAGAGATGACCTCGCCTTGATCACTCCTCTGGTCCACATGGAAACATCCAGGATGAATTGAGATTGGGCTATCCACAGAGACCGCAAAGGACTGGAGCAGCTGATAGCTTCTCTCTTAATTATTCCTGCAGAGAGCATGAAGATGCCTAAGAGGCCTGCCCTGCCTGCTGCAGAGGATGAGCAGGGAAGAGGAGACAGGCCTTGACCTCGCTACCCCCAGGATTTTTATTGATCCAGGATGTCATTTGAGTTCTTACAGCTACCATCCTCACTCCATCCTCCAAACCACCTTCTGGCGTAAGGGCTGTGGTGACATCTCTCCCAGGTTCCCAAGCTACTTCCTCTTCTCCCGGGACACACAGACCACATCCTAAGCTTTCTACACCAGGTTCTGCCATGCAACTGAGTTCTAACCACTGGAGAATGGAGGGAAG
Organism: Alexandromys fortis; assembly: GCF_014885135.2. Taxonomy (NCBI): domain Eukaryota; kingdom Metazoa; phylum Chordata; class Mammalia; order Rodentia; family Cricetidae; genus Alexandromys; species Alexandromys fortis. The sequence continues at coordinate 2,749,532 of NW_026067959.1, read as the reverse complement.
GTTTGGAAACTCCCTCAAGGCCCGGCTTAGGAAGCATACCTTCCTCCATGCCTGCTTTCTCTCCTTACCACCGCTGAATGTGGAGGAGGACAGGGCTGTAGGTGACGGGCACACAAAACTGCAAAGCCTGAGTCCCTAACTGATGAGGGAGAACAAATCCACCACATCAATCACCATCGGATCAAGATGTGAACAAATCCCTCTTATTGTGCTAGGAGGATGAGATTTTGAGTTACCACAGCAGCTGACCAACCCTGATCTATGCCATTGTCCTCTTATTTCCTAGAAGGAGAAACAGCCCTAGTGAAGTGTTCAAGTCAGAGTGAGAAGAGAACTGAGGCCAGGGTTTGAGGTCTGTGGGGCACTGGCCCAGGATGCTAAAACTCCTCAACCCATTTTGTAGTTTGAATCTGTAATTTACAGCGTGCTTGTGGGGTTTCAAGTTCCCAGTGTCCTCTGATACCTCTACAGCTGTTCTTGGGGATAGTTAACAAATTGGTTCCATATGGGAAAGAATGCTGGAATAAAAGGATATGGAGGGGAATACTAAAGAGATTGGAGCTTATCCACTTGCTCCAATTGCTACTTCTTCTCATGGAACACAGAGTCATTCCATGAGTTTCTCTTCTGCATTTCCAGTTAGGCCACTGGGCTCAGAAACCCAAACACAAGGGAACCAGATTCCTTTTCTTTTATTTCACATTGATTGCTCCTTTTCTAGTTGTGAGATCATGTTTCAGTCACGGGTTTCATGATGGCTGCGCTCTCGTCTGCCTGTCTCAATGCCAAGCGCTCTGCACAGTGAGCCCATTGTAGGTGCTAAGAGAAACTACTTATTAAGCAAGGGGGTGAATTCCCACTGTTCCCGGCTGCCCTTCTTGACTTTGTAAAATTTGGCTTTGCCTTTTATCCATTTTAATTTGTGTGTGTGTCTGTGTGTGTGTGTGGTATTTACATATATATGTTCATGCATGTGCTCCTGTGTACATGTGGATGAAGATGTATGTGAATCTGAGTATGTGTATATGTAGAAGCCAGAAGCTGACGTTCAGGGTTCTTCTCTACCTACTTTTTGAAACAACTGGAGCTCATTGAACGGGCTTGGCACACTGGTAGGTGAGTGCCGGGGACCACCTGTCCCCTCTTCCCTAGTGCTAGAATACACATTGTGCTTGGCTGTTTATGTGGGTTCTGGGCATTTAAACTTAGGTCCTCATGACTGAGCAGAAGGATTTGGTAGACTGAATTCACACTTCAGAATTTCGGGAGAGTGCTCCGAAAGACCTCATCACTAGTACTTCTGTCAACTGAGGAGATGGCTCAGCTTGCAACACGCTTGGCTTGAAAGCACAAGGACCTGAGTTCGGATCCCCAGCAGCCGTGTTAAAAGGTCAGGCCTAGCAGCATGCATCTGTAACCCCAGTGCTGGAGAAATGGAAGCAGGAAGGTCCCAGGGGATCCCTGACCAGTCAGTCTAGCTGAATTGGTGAGCCCCAAGTTCAGCAAGAGAACCTGCCTCAGAAAATGAAAGATGAACAGCAATTGAGAAAGATATACAACATCCTCTAGCCTACACATGTGCGCACATACACACACAAAAGCAAAACTATACATAAGATATACAATAGATGGCAATGATTATGTAGATTTAAGTATGTAAGATTCATTGTGAAAATGTGGTTCTAAATTAAACTGTGGTTATGCAAGGCTAATTATTGTGTTCTACACAAGAAGGTTTAAGAACATCTATTTATTTATTTATTTATTTATTTATTTATTTATTTATTTATTGTGTGTGGTAGGGGAAATTGGAGGTCACATGTAGCCTGGGTTCTCTTTCCTGGATAGATGTCTGGTTGCTGGGCTTACTGACAACCATGTCCGCCTGCTTAGCTGTCCGCAAGCCCAAATGTTACCTCTGGGCACCTGTTTGGCACCAAGAAGTCTGTCTGTATTATCTCAATGAATTTTACAGTGATCCCAGGGGCAGGAGTTTTAGAATCACTTTTGCAGTGAGGAAGCCAAAGCAGACAGGTTAAGCAATTTGTCTAAGGCCAGTGACTGAGTACTTGGCAAGGCTGGAATTCAAATTCACATTTCTGTAGTTCTGAAAAAAAAAAAAGATCTTCATCATGTTGGTAAACTTCTATATCTGGAAAGAAGCTCAGGTGCTGGGGAATTCTGTTTTCGTGTGCGTAGTCTTAGCTGATTCAAGTCTTGTTAGTTTAAGCAATGGTGGTTGTCTCTAGGGTTCTGGTTGCTTCTCTATAGTATTAACTCAGCCATTTGTCTCTAGATTCCCCTTAAAGGATAGCTAGCAGCGCTTCAGAAATGACTGCTTCTTTGTTGCTGTTTTCCTGGGTCTCACTATGTAGCCCTGGCTGTCCTGGAATTCTTTATGTAGATCAGGCTGGTCCCAGACTCAGAGATCTTCCTGCCTCTGCCTCTTGAGTGTTGGGATTAAAGGCCTGCACCACCACGCCTGCCTAGAAATGACTCTTTTAGGGCTATCAAGGATGACTTGACTTAACTTCCCTGAACACTGTTACACTGTAAACAATTTGTAAACTTTCAGTCACAAGAAAGTTCCTGTTTCTATTCTTTATTATTCCCCTGCTGAGCTAATAAGAAATAAAAATAAATCCTTGTGCCATTAGTAGTCTAAAAACCAAAGATTTCACAAGCTCACGGGTAGCCATTCAGGCAGCTGGACAATCACTGGTATTGGGCAACTCTTCATTGAGGAACATTTTCCTGCCGCTGCTTCCTCCTTTCTCCAGCTTCTGTGGAGCGAGCAGACAGTCAAGCTGCATACAGTGAAGGCTCTGGGGACTACATAGAGGCAGGCTTCAGGCTTGGGAGCTGGTACGCACTGAGCGGTAGTAGACCTCACAGTGGAAACGTGTCACGGGAAAATGAAGATGCTGTCTACTGCACCAAGCACACAGGTGTTTGAGGCATCCTTTTTTCTAGAAGCAGTGAATTCCAGGTTATCAAGGATCTCTTGGACATGGGAAGTATGGGATCCGTTGGATGTGAGATGGCCTCCTTCATCTGCTTCCCCCACCATCTGTCTTCTCAGCCCCACTGAGGACTTAGTTAGACCATGGAAGCATTCAGGAGGTGGAAAATCGAGGCGTCATAGAGATGGTGGAAATAGGTACCCAGATGGCCTTGATAACAACAGACTCCCTTTTTACGAAAAATAAACAAACATCAGTTCAAGGACTGGAGAATAATTCACATTAAGTTGGGAACATCTCCAGAGCGTGTCCCTTTGACAGAGGATGTGTCGTGAGGCCATTGCAGGACTCTGCGCCCTGTAGCTGGAGGGTGCACAGGAGGGCTGTTGTGAAACGGCCCTCCTGTGCAGATGAGTAAGCCTGGGTCGTGAGCCTGTGGCATGCCATTTCAGTTTCTGCTTAGCTGACAGGCTCTAAAAGAATCTCAGATCTCCCTCCAAGACAGCCATTGCTGATTTTGATTGGGGGTGGAGAGGTTGTTTTTGTTTTCGGAACCAGAAATCGAATTCGTGTGAAGCAATTTTACCACCGCCGCTTAACACTGAAGGACACAGAGAACCATGCTGATGTGGCCACGTTCAAGGACCTGGCTTGTCTAGGTATGCGGAGGACAGAACAAGAGCAGGGGCGGAGATCAGCCAAACAGCTCCCCATCTTGAAGGGCCTGGAACTGCTAAGAAGCTCGGGGTCTCCTTGGTTGATGTTTAAAAACTGACATAAGAAAATAAGAACATGGCTGTTCCTGGATATGGGTTGAGAAGGCTTATTGTAGATATGAGGGAGAATTCAGCTAGAGGCATCTGGAAAAGTCCAGACTGAACATAGCTAGCAGATGAACCGGGCCATGTGAGCGGAGGTGGAGGGGAGAGTGAGTGAGGGTGGGGGAGAGGCCAGGAGCATGCTGGGAGACCAAGAAGGAAAGAAGCCAGGTGTCCAAAGTGGCTGGGAGGAAGAAGTTTAGGGAAGGGGCCAGGGTAAGAAGTTCTTACCAAGTGGTACTGGGAGAGCTAACAGCATTAGCTTTCATGTGTTAACATGACAATGATGTTCATATGTTAATAGGCACCTCAGCCATTTGCGTGTTACTCTTATCAATTTGCTCTTTAAGCCATTCTGATAACCGTATTTCAAAACAACTGATGACTTTCGTAATGCTATATATTTTGTTTTGTGTAATTTCCGGTAGTCATCCACAGACCTCACCGGCCGCTGAGAGGTAGCCACGCTGCAAAATAGGGATAAGGATCCTTGCTCTCGAATCTACAGACATTTTTTGGAAGATGCTAAGCGATTTTTAAAAAAAATCTTATTTTTGGGAGTAGATGCCAGAAATAACTAATGTCACCTAGACTTGTCTGATTTGTGAAATGTATAATCAAGTTAGGTAACAAACAGGGGAAAGGATCATTAATGTAAAAATAACATGAATCGTGTGACTTTTTCTTGGATTAAAAATTTCAACTTCTTTCTATAATGTGTATTTATATGCAATGTATATATATATAATGTATATATCATATTAATTAAGATAAATTATTTGCCTATATGCACATAGTTTTAAAAATATTTGATACTTTAAGGTGTGTGTGTATGATGCCAGTGTCTATGGAGGTGGGGGAATTGATACTCCAGGAGACGGATTTCTAGGTGATTGTGAGTCACCCTGACAAGGGTGCTGGGAACTAAATATGGGAGTCCTGCAAGAGTAGAAGATTCTGTTAACCACTTAGTAATCTCTCCAGCAAACACACACACACACACACACACACACACACACACACACGTACACAACAAACATCACACAACACACACACACACCTTTTAATATCCACTGGGATGGAGTCAAGGATACAAAGATGGAAGAAGAGACATTCTCACAGGAGTTCGAGGATCAGGGATGGAGGGAGTTAAGGGCTGCTGAGTAGTAATGACCTTACTCCATTTTGAAATATGGTCAGTTTTAGTATAAAGTTTTGGGGTATTTAGAAATGCTATAACATTTTGCCGTTGGTTAGCTGTCAGGTGAGACTTCTGGAGTCAGGATCAATGTCTTCTGATCTTGCTTTTGAGTGCACACTGGCCAGGGTTACACATCTGGAATGCAAAGAATGCAACTAGAGCTGTGACTCACGTCCAGAACTTCACATCCGGTTTTGCAAGCTGAACTTATTTTCTCCGAGTACTGTTATAACTGGTATCTGGATTATGAGGCTGCTTCTAAAAACCTACTGCAATGAAACTGTGCCTAAGATCCACACTGCATGCTAAATACTATGCATAATGGTTCTCCTCTGGGTGGATGCACCGAGACAGCTAACCCAGACGCCAACAGCTCATGGCCTCTTGGGATGGGGTGTTCTTCCCACGAAAGCTCAGATGAGAGCAGGGGAGGCTAGCAACTCGGTAACTCCCTCTCTCTGAAAAAGACAAGCCTCTCTCTAAACCAGCGATTTTTCTGACCTCCTCTTAGACTAACTATGCACAGGACACCTGAGACCCATCTTGCCTTTCCCACCGTGCGAAACCCGAGAGTGTGGATAACTTCTACAGAAGTCACTGTGCAATCAAACAGTGCGGTGAGAACCAAACAGGAAAAAGCAAGCTGATCACTGGACTAGAACAAAGGGTTCAGAAGTGAAACCGCAGACAAACTGGGAGAAAATTTAGCACACTGCAATTAAGTTTCTGAGGGTAGATAGGCATTCTTTAGAGGGGGGAAAAAAAGGTACCCAAAGCAAAATCAGTACCAGGCAAGAACAATCATCTAGTAAGTACATGGCACTCACAAGTTTCTGAACATGGCACTATGAAAATATATTTAAAACCCAGCAGAGGCCAAAGACCAGCTTTCAGATGTGAAACAACAAGAAAATGGCAAGCACCCCGTAGATGAATGGAAATCGTGAAAGAAGATCCAGAAAGAGCGTCAAATGCATGGAAGATACAATATCAAGTGAGGAAGGCAAATACTTAAGGGGATAACCAAGCAACACACAGAAGAGGGCTTCCTAGCCTACTGGTGGGGCTGCAAATGGGCGTCTTGAGAAACAGGTGGGCAGTATGTATCAAACGAGAAACAAACACGCTAGAGTTATTTTTCTAGAGAAATCCTCCCATAAGGGACCCAAGGAGACTCATATGAGACTGCGTTTTAGATTAGCGGACCGATGGTAGAAAATCTGGGAGACAACCTGGATTCCAGGGGAGTGGTTAAACGGACCAAAGTATTTTCATTGTGTGAACACTATGAAGTCATCAAAAGGAATGAACCAGATTTCTATCCATGAACATGGAGAAGGGAGAAAGTAAACTCAAGGAACAACACATAGAGTGTAATGCCTTCTCTGTGATATTCTGTGTTTTTTTCTGAACTTATGGCTAGACTAGGAGGTGATGTGATTACCTGGAGATGAAGGTGGTCGGGGTGGAATTGGTGAGGGTCTTTCTAATGTTAACTGTGGCGCTGAAGTTACTGGACCGAAAGAAAATATGATGATACAAAAACTGGACCTCAGGAGAATGGCTTCAAGCCACTGAGCTCACGTAGGACGTTTCCTCAACATAAGAACATCACATCTGTGGGCTTCACATCCATGGATTCGACCACACGAGGATTTAAAACAATGTGGACATCATACCTGTCTTAATCATGGAAGGAGCTTTTTCTTGTCATAGAACCATGCAGTATAACAATAATTAACACATGGTTTACATTGCACGCGGTATTGGAAGTAATCTAGGGAAGAGCTGAGGTCCGAGAGAAGATGCGCATGGGTTACAGGCAAAAGAGGCACTGTGCTACAGAAGGCACTTGAGCTTCAGATTCTTGATATCCTAGAGAGACTCGGGACTAGTTCCCCACCAATACAGAGGACTGAATCTGTATTGAACATTCATGTTTAATGCAGATGCAGGCAGGTGTTAGGAACATAAGTGGAACCATTTTGTGTGACTTAGAATAGGCCTCTAAGCTAGTCACCAAGCAGTTCTGATAAGAGAGTCTGATGTGTTAATGGGACTAGCCATGCGACCCAGAGGGGATATTGTTATGTTAGTGGACTAGTCCCACACTGTGATTGAGCTCAGATAGGCCAAAGCCACAGCCCAGTGAAATGATACAAAACTTGGAACTTTGGTAATGGTCTCTAGGATCTTGCTGCCATATTCCCAAGATGCTGTTTCTCTGGTCTCTTGTGTTGATACTCATTAGCAGAGGACCTGAGACTGGCGTGTGTGTGTGTGTGTGGGGGGGGGGGGCTGCTTCAGTGACCTTTGAACTTCCGGCACTGTTGCTGGGCTCACACATGGCTGCAATCTCCACCAGTGCCATTCTCCCGGCCTTGACAGGAGACTTCACTGTAGAGGAGCCCACAAAGCTCCAGAAGCATCCTCACCATAGAAGAACCCCCAGTTGAATCCTGCAGCTGTATCTTCTGCTCAACCAGCTGTTCCCCTCTTGCTGACATGTCTGTTAGCATGGTACTATGAGAGATATTTGTGTGACTAAACCAAGCATATTTGAAAGCCAAGTTTTGTGCGGACACCCTAATGGCTGAGCACCTCACAACCCGCAGGCCATGCTTTCTGCAGTAGGCACTATGAGAAAGAGGTTTCAAAGGGGTGTAGACCTGCTGAGGCACAGGCTGAAGAAGCAAGTGTGCCCTTGGGCAGGGCACGTCATCACTGAGACAGCCACTCTCTCAGCCCAGGATTTGGTGGGCCTAAATGGTGGCATGATAACATGAGGAATTTTCGTTGTTGTTTTGAGACAGGGTCTGTCTATCTATGAAGTTGTGTTGGAGCTTGAGATATAGACTAGTCTGGTCTCAAACTCACAGAGAACCTCCTTCCTCTGCCTCCTGAGTTATTCTGGGAGTAAAGGCGTGCACCACTATGCCCCTTGGATTTTTTTTAATTAATTTTTTTTTTGAAACAGAGGTCACTTTGCATGAGGAAGAACCAGGGATCTTTGAAAGATTCGTGTTTCCCTCTGCCTCCATGGGAGGAGTAGGGTGGTGGGGAACTATGATTTTGCTGGGGACACCAGTCAGTTCAGCTTCAAAGTAGCCAGGGTTGCAGGCCTGCAAGTGGAATTTGGCTCTAGGGTATGGATAACTCAATCACCAGTTACCTACATCAGACTTGGGGTGGGGGTGGCGGCACTGAGGTGGAGGAAGTAGTCGCCGGCTTGCTCAGGGTCTAGACGTCTCCAGTGTGCTGACACGAGTGTAACCTTCCAAGCACTCGCTTCCCACGTGGGCACAGAGCGGTCAGTGCACACAGCTCCTACCCCGTCCCCGGTTTTCCTTTTTAAAGTAGGAGTCTAAGAAGGTGCGCCGTTCCGTCCTCTGAGGTGTGGCTTTGGATCACTGAAGATGTGTAGAGGGAACACGGTGTGTGACCACAAATCAGGGGGATGTTCCGTTTCAAACCCAAGTTTGAACAGGGGCTTTTTGGCGTGGTCATCATGATGGTTGCGGGGAGACCGCAGATGAAAGACTCAAGACAAATGGGGGCAGGGGATCAGGAGGAAGCTAAGAGTGGCTGACTCCTATCTCAGCGTCTGGGATCAGCTGATTTATCAAAACCAGTGTAGCGTGACATCTCGTGTGTGTGTGTGTGTGTGTGTGTGTGTGTGTGTGTGTGTGTTTAGTGGGACAAGACTTTCTCAGTATTACTAGCCCTCCTTACTGAAGAGCAACCTAATCCAGCATGTGTTTATACAGAAAGCCCACTAAGAGCCCAGGGATTTTAGCTGGATTTGGGACAACTGTAACAGAAATCCCTCGGCTGGTGAAAATCAGTACTCATCGTGGAACATGGCGTGACTATGATCAAGCCCTAAGCTGGTCTGGGGGAAGCACTACAGGGTCTGACCTAGAACTGTGTGCTCAGGGATGGGGGCTGATGGTTTGGATGTTGTCTGCAAGGCTGACTTAACAATGTGAAGGCAACATCAATTATGATTAACAGGGACTAGTAATGCTGGCCTGGGACTACTCTGCGTGTCCTCCTAACCCGGAAAGAACACATCTGGGGAGCCACGGCTTGTGGTTTACGTTTGGGGGACTCAAGGAGACAGGAGAGGGAATACCCAGGGAGAAATGATGAAATTTCAGCCATATGATTAATGCTTCAGTACTTAATGCCAGAAAGCTCCTCCTCCCTGGAAGAAGCTGCCCCTGCCCCAACCCCAAGTGACAGACAGCAGTCTGCCTGGAGGTAGGAAAGAGAAGCTTGCTTGCGTGTAAAAGATGCCTTCTGCCGTTGCATGTGGACTGTGGCTGGGGACAGCCTACTCACCTCCGCGTCCTGATGGTTGATCTCACTGAGGCTGGATTGTTGCAGCAGGACTGTGAGGAGCCTGTCGGGAGGAACAAGAGCAATTCACTAGCACTGGCAGTCCTGGGTGCTTAGCGTGGGTCTCAAAACACAACACGGGACCACAGCTGAAGGCCCCCCAAATACAATGAGGCTCTTCCCGCCAACCCGAGAGAAAGATCTATGGACGATGTGAACACAGACAACAGAGAAGCATGTCTGCCTTCTCCAGCTTCTTGTCATCTTGGTGCTGCTGGGGACTGAGGGGAGGTAGGGCAGTGAGTCTTTAGCCTCACCCTCTGTCACCTACGTAGTACTTCAATAGCCAAACTCATGCACGTGCGGCTTGGCTTTATTCCCTTTGCATAAGTATAAACAGTGCTTGCATTTACACATTGACATCCTGGTAAAACAGGGACCTCTGAGCAGGAGACGACAGGATTCAGTGAGAAGCAAGTCGGCCCAAGTCAGCCATTCTCAAGCTCACTGGCCTGCACTTGGTTGGCCTCTCCTGGGAGGGAGAGGCAGGTGACGGCACTGGTCCTAGAGCCAGATGTTTGAGTTCAACCGTCAGACCCGCCAAACTCTGAACTCTGAGGTGAGTTACGTACCTTCTCTCTACCCGAGCGCTTCCTGTCTTTGCGGGTAATAAGTCCTGGTCTCACAGCTCAGTGTAAGGACCGACTGAGGTAATAAACACAAAGCATGTGGACTGGGACCGAGACACAAAGTTTTATTTCTAGAAACATTCATTCTAGATTTTGAGCCTTGGCCCCAGCTCAGAACCACAGGGGGATATTTTTTTGAAACCACAAACAGCTGGATTGCACTCAGTGGGTCTTGGAGGAGCCCAGTCATTACAGCTGAAAAGCACCTTTCAGGGCGATCTGGTAAACAGCCATGTTTGGAGACCATTGAGAAAGTGCTGGCCAATGAACTCCCACCACAAGGGCTGAAAATTCACCATGAGGGCTGAAAACGATTCAGGCAAAGAGGTTCAAAATGATTTTTTTTTTATAAGAATCGTTTGCGAAATGAAATTGTTTAGTTCTATTCCCCGACCCAGTTTTCCTATCTCTGTGTGTGTCCTAAGTGTTCATGTGTTCCTATGCATGTATGCATTCATGCTTTTGTATGTGTGTCTGTGTGTAGGACAGGGTGGACATCAAGTGTCTCCCTTACTTGCGCTCTCTCTCTTTCTCTCTCTCTCTCTTTCTCTCTCCTCTCTCTCTCTCTCTCTCTCTCTCTCTCTCTCTCTCTCTCTCTCTCTCTCTCAGCTCGGAGCTGGCCTGTCAGTGATCCCAAGTTTATCTCATCTCTGTTCCCCTCAGCCCCAAAGCTGGGCTACAGATTTGAGGTACCATGATTTTACTTGGTGCTGGGGATCCACACTCAGGCCTTTGTGCTTACAGGAGAAGCCCTCCAGTGACCCATCCAACTTCCCAGTCTCTCCATCCAGTTGTCACTGTCTTTCAGTTTAGATGACATCCCAAACCCTATGTGTTAAATTACTACCAAGAGAAGAAAAGGGTGATGGACCAATCCTGCTGCCTCCGTAGTAGACGTGAAGCAAGGAGAGCTTGAATGAGGAGGGGATTCTCTTTATTTGCCATAGACGTGAAATGGCTCTGGAAGCCTGGGTTTGAATCTAGTTTCTCCATTGTTTTCTGGGGGAGCTAAGCTGCTGCTGGGGGCCTAATTCTTGCCTCACTGCTGAATGATGTTCCGTGGAGAGAAAAATTCAGTGTCTATGGCAGACTGAGAATTCCTTGCACAGAGATTTGTAGGAATGGGCTAAGACTGAGCAGTTTGTCTCCTTTACGGTTTCTGAATTCTAGACTCATTCCTTTACCTGGTAAAAAGTCATTATAAAAATAACTGAGACCAGGTATAGTGGCAGCACATGTCTTTTAATCACAGCACTCTGGAGGCAGAGGCAGACAGATCTCTGAGTTCAGGGCCAGCCTAGTATACAAAGCAAGTTCCAGGATAGCTAGGGCTATACAGAGAAACCCTGTCTCAAAAAACCCAAAACAACAACAACAAACAAAAAACAATTCAACTGGGGTAATACTTTTTGTTTCTAATGGTCTCACCTCTGGTTGCTGTATGGGTAGAGTGAGCTGAACTGGTGACTGTCTCTTCTCTGTGTCTCTCTCCAGGAGCCACTTTTGTCTCCAGTGGGTACAGAATTAGAAGGGGGGGGGGGTCAAGATATGAGCGGAGGTATGGTTCTCAATCTTCTAATGCTGCAACTCTAACACAGTTGGTTTCTCATGTTGCGCTGTCCTGACCACCATCAAACTATTTTGTGGCTATTTCTTAACTATAATTTTGCTACGGTTACAAATCATAGTGTAAAAATCTGATTTACAGGATATCTGATTTGCAAGTCCTATGAAAGGTCATTGGCTCCCTAAAGGGTCACGACTCACAGGTTGAGAATTCTTGAGCTAAGGGCAGTGTTACTCTCTCAGCTAGCCCCCAGGTATATGGGCTCCTTGGTACCCAGACAGGTTTTCTTCCTCCTCTGGATCCAATCGAGAGAGATGGAAAGTGAGACTCAGAAGATTTCAATAGGGGTTAATAGAGAGAGTTCCCATGCGGCAACCTGGGTGGGCCCCCAAGGCTATGGGATGAATTCCTAGCTCTTATGGGTTTCTCAAATTCTTTGTCTCTGCAATCCCTGGCTCTGAGTCTGACCTTTGAGGATGACATCAACTAAGTCTCCACAGTAATGACTTTGTTGTTTAGTTAGTGGGAGCATCTCAGGGAGGAGGGGCAGAGTCAGACTGGCTTCTGACAACCATTCTGGGGTGGTAACATCTTTCTGCTCTTTTGGAGAGCATGGTTTTGCTTTTGTTTTAGTATCTTGGTGTGTACTCCAGGCAGGCTTTGAACTCCTAGGTAGCACAGGCTGGCATCAAACCCGTGACTCTCCATCCTCCCTCAGCTTGGGATAACAGGTACGTGCTGTTGTGCTAAGTGAAGAGAGAGCACTCTCTCTCTCTCTCTCTCTCTCTCTCTCTTTTTTTTTTTTTTTGAGACAGGGTTTCTCTGTGGTTTTGGAGGCCTGTCCTGGAACTAGCTCTTGTAGACCAGGCTGGTCTCAAACTCACAGAGATCCGCCTGCCTCTGCCTCCCGAGTGCTGGGATTAAAGGCGTGCGCCGCCGCCACCACCACCCGGCTGAGAGCACCGTCTCTTGCCCATTTCCCTGGATTTTCCTCAGTTGCTACTTTTTGGAATCCCCCATCTTCTACGTCTGGAGGATTGATCTATGTTGTCTTAACTATTTGATTCTGAAGTCTTCAAGACTTGTAGGCTTCCAACCCTGGACACAGATATCCAGAAGAAGAGCACCCCTGCGCCCCTCCCCCCCCAGTGTTTCTGTGATTCAGCCTGAACTAGAGGCAAGGTGTCCACTATGCAGCCTGGTGACCCTTGCTGTTCTGTGGTGTGGAGGTAACGTGGTTCGGTCCCCATCAACGCTGGCTCTCTTGCTGGCCTCAGTCTTATTATTCTCCTAGAGTTCCGGTGTGTTGCTAGGACAGCCAGAAACATTCCTTCCACCATCCCCGCTGGAACCTGTTCAATCTGCCTTCAGATCTCAGAGCAAAAGCTCCAGACCACCACATACCAGGCTCCAGGACAGCAAACAAGGATCCCCGGCAGGTACCTTTTCTCACCTGGGCCATGATTGAGTAACAAGAAAACAGAGGCTTGCTATTAGAATCCATCCCCGCTTCTTACCAACTAGCCTGGGACCTTGGACAAGTTATAACAGTCCAAGGACCATTTTCTTATCTGTGAAATGAAAAAAAAATGCTTCTCATTTCTAAAGATTTGCTACAATTTTTAGTTGAATCAACGCTTACAAAACACTTAGGATAGCTTTTATGTGCCCACTCCCAGCTTCTCTATAATGGTTCATTTAAACCTTCCTGGGTCTTCTCTGGGTCTTCCCTGATCACCCTCAGGTGATTCAGATGGCAGGAGGGATCAGTAAGAGACTTCGTAGGAGCAGCTGACTTCTGCAATCTGTTTTGTTGACCCCGCAGGCTCCCAGCCCTGCAGCTCAATGAGGACAGCTAATGGGAATGACCCTCAAGTCAGTCATCTCCCCTTCCTGTCCCTAAGGCTGTTTGCATGCAAGAATGGGACATAAGGAAATAGTCACATCAGGTCAGAGCACTAGCAGCTCAAAGGACCCCAAGATAGTGAGCCAGGAAACCTGGCTGTAGTCAAGAGTGCTGAAAAGAGGCAGGATTACTGGCGCTGCAGCAGGGGAAAATGAGAAAAAGAAAGGGGGAGGGGGGACCTGTTACCATGGAGACCATGAAGAAATTCTTCAGAGAGCCCAGGGACTTCTTTCAGAGAAAATCGCCATTTGCCTTTCAGGACGAATGTGTACAGGGCTGTACAAACACAACTCTGTGAATTTGGGACTTTGTCCTAATGATCCTGTCCCCTCTTTCACTCGGGCACCCTCTGAATGTCCCAGCCAAGGGTATAAGAAAAGCATGGGGCGCTGAAAGGGAGAAAAACCTGGACCTGCTGAGAGGCAAAGAGTTCCTAGCAGGCACGGAACTTGTGGGATGAAGTCTGGGCTCCTCTGTGTTCTAACATCACTTATCCCTGTGTCTGCTCCAGTCCCCACTTCCCTTGGCCTTAGCTGAGGATGCGGACCCAACTGATCGGAGAGCCCGAATCTCTTTACAGGCTAAGGGCAGAATTCGAGCGTCCCTCTAGATTACTTAAAAGCAGCTTCAGTCTGAGGCTTCCTCTCAATAACCTCCAGTGTCACATGGGAGGAGTCTGCCGTTTGGAAACCTGAGGGTCAGCAGATTTTTAAGCCAGAGCAAACATCTGTTCACAAGGCCTCCAGGTGGCTGTTGGTTCTGCTTACTAATATCAAGAATCTACAGATGGACCCGTGCTCACAAAAGTTGCTAAGTGAGCGTCTGGGGAACGGAATAGCCTGAGATTCTGAAGGCCAATAGCTGCGGTCTGTTCCCTTGAGTCTACACAGGGAGGGGGGAGGGGGGGAATGAGTGTTTCTTTCCCAGAATCCTTTGCAATAAATGCTGCTATGGGGTTGTGTACACAAACAGTTGTGTGTTTGGACACACCCTTTGCAGACCTGTGTGTGCCCAGGTGGGAACTGGTGGGGTGGCAATTAAGAGGTCCTATTCTTTAGTCCCAGCATGTGATATTCATATTTATTTATTTCCTACTATCACCATTAATATCAGTTTTCTGAATGCAAGGCAGTAGGCGCTGTGTTCAGTAGCTTTCTGCCTTTCTCCTGATTCAGGGAAGAATTGCCTTCCGTTCACTTTCTATCTAGAAAAGAAACTTATCTGAGCCTTCACATAGGATCTTGTCCAAGAAAAGGTGGTTGATCAGATAAAGCCAGATTCAAGTTTTGTCTGTAGCCAATCTTGACTTCTCTCAACCCAACAGGGATTTTAAGTGGGTTTTGGTTACACGAATAAAAACAAGGTGAGTGAAGAAATTTGCCAGAGAAAACAAGGGCAGAAGATGGAAGACACGGTGTACAGTCCTGTGTGTGTCAGAGGTCGGTTTCAGACTGAGTTTTGCATTTTCTAGGCACAGAAAGGGAGGCCCAGGACCATAAACCACAGTATTCCTATAATACAAATTCCAAATTATTTGCTCTGGAGAAGCAGAGCAATCTTTCCCTTAGTGAAACTTTTTCTCTGTGGTTTCTTATATAGGATTTTAAAAGATGTTGTAATGAATAAAATATGACCTGATCATGAGCCAGTGAATTTTGTAAGGCTGTTTCTCATAAGGCCTGGCAACACAGGCCAAGGGCTTATTGATAAAATATGATTATTGCAATAAACTCTGCAAGGCTCACAACAGCGTCTCTCAGGAAGACAGCAGACCCATCAGGCAGGTAGGTTTTCTTCATGTTTGCGCCAGTTACTTGGTTTCCATTGCCTCAGTTTCTCTTCTGAGAACTGAGGATAAAAGTATTACATATTGTATAGAAGAATGGTATGTTAAATGTGACCTAGAAAGCACTAAGAATTTTGTTCAGAGCATTACCTATAATAACCAATATCAACTGAGTGGTGGTGTCACACACCTTTAATCCCAGCTCTCAGGAGACAGAGGCAGGGCATCTCCAAGTTCGAGGCCAGCCTGGTCTACAGAGCAAGTTCCAGGACAGCCGGAGCTACACAGAGAAACCTTGTCTCAAAAAGATAAATAAAATTAAAAAAGTACCATCCTCCTTCTCATCAACACCATCTTCCTCTTCTTCATCATTGTCATTGTTTGCTTTGAGTTTAATTCAGACCAAAACATTTGCTAAGCTAGTCTAAGGTTATACCTAAATATGGGCTGGTTAAACAGCTCAGTGGGTAAACACGCTTTCTTCCAAGTCTGAGGACCTAAGTTTGATCCCTGGAACTCACATGGGGGAAGGAGAGAATTAATGTCTATAAGTTACCCCCTGGCTTCACACGTATGTCATGGTGTACACTCACACATGAGTACACACACAAAGTAAATAAATGATTTTTTTAAAGGTTGTGTCCATTTAAGAAACCAGGCTCATGTGCTTCGTGGGAGAGGCTCTCTGCTTCTCAGTGCAGTTGCAGGGCTGGAAGCTGCCTACACAACCAGACAAAGTCTGTGCGGTAGTGTGAATGCAATTAGCCCTCAGAAACTCAGAGAGCGGCACTATTGGGAGGTGTGGCCTTGTTGAAGGAAGCGTCACTGTGCCTGCAAGCTTTGAGGTCTCTTGCTTAAGCTTCGCTCAGTGTCCCAGTCCACTTCCTGTTGCCTTCTGATCAACATGTAACTAGCATAAGGCTGCCTGTTTATTGTCATGCTCCTTGCCAGGAGTATAATAGACTGAACCTCTGAAACTGTAAGCGAGCCACATGAGTTAAATGTTTTCCTTATAAGAGCTGCCATGGTCCTGGTGTCTCTTCACAGCAATAGAAACCCTAACTAAGACAGTTGCTTTTTCAGAAAGCAATGCCAAGTGCACACTGATGCTCAAGCAGGGTTCGTCCCACTGCCGTGACAAAGCTTGGCTTGCTTAGCCTCTTCAAATGCCTAATACAGATGTAACTCTACCATAAATTTTCTCGTATAACAACCACAAAGTACCTTATAATTATTTCTTTTTATCAGTTTACTTCCGGAAGGAAGCCTTTAGCATGAGCTGCTTCCCAGAGAGTCTGCAGGTAATTCAACTAACTAATTTGCTGTCTATGACTGTTAAGGGTTTGACCCAATCCATTTTGAAGAAGATTCACTAACACAAAATATGGCTTTCAAAATAGTTAACCACAGCTTTGCTTCTCTTGAGTTGAACAGCAAAATTTTACCATTCAGAATCATTACATTCAGAATCTATCCATTACAAGAAGAAATCTGTTATCTTTGACACATGGAAGCATGTCTACTTTTCTGGATTCAGTTCACCAGAAGATGCTAGCTAGGTCATTTAGGATAATATCCAGAGACGAGGAAGCCTCAACTCACCAGAGGAAACTGGCTTGGTCATTAGGGATAATATCCAGAGACAAGGAAGCCTCAAGTCTTTGCTTTCAAAGTTATGTGGGATAGATCCTAAAATATCTAGAGACACTGGTGTATATAGTATGTGGGTTAAATCCTGGAGTATCTAGAGACATCACTGTATACAGTATGTGGGTTAAATCCTGGAGTATCTAGAGACATCACTGTATACAGTATGTGGGGTAGATCCTGCAGTATCTAGAGACACTGCTGTATACAGTATGTGGGGTAGATCCTAGAGTATTAGAGACACCGCTGTATATAGTATGTGGGGTAGATCCTGGAGTATCTAGAGACACCACTGTATACAGTATGTGGGGTAGATCCTAGAGTTTTAGAGACACCGCTGTATATAGTATGTGGAATAGATCCTGGATAGATCTTAGAATATCTAGAGACACTGCTGTATATAGTAAGTCCACAGAGTAAGTGGTGGTGGTTCGGACCTTTCATCCCAGCACTTGGCTGCCAGAAGCAAAGACCTGTATTTTGAGACCTGCATTTTTTTTTTGAGCCAAAATTTTTATTTATTCATTTCTTGCACTTGAAGTACTCTTCGATGATATCCTTGGCCTGAGATTCTTTGCTATAGTCCTTAACCACTACACAACTGCAACCAACTACTTTCCGTGGCTTTCCCTCTCGATCAGTTTTACAGAGGCCTACCCATTCCCCAAGTTTCTTGTTGTCATCAACCTTAATTAGGTTGATTTGGTGCTCAGCACAAAGGGCCGCCACCAAGTTGACAGACATAGGCTCATCACAGTTGGATGCAAGCACACAGAGATGGGCTTGGTGCTTGTCTAAGGCTTTGACAGCTTCGCGGATGCCGCGTGCGAGGCCATCGTGGATGAGGGCTGTCTTCAGCACCTCTTGAAGGAGACCTGCATTTTTTTTTTATGCCATCTTAAGTTCACAAGTTAAGTAAGATATTCACCTTTGCAGGGCAAGTTCCTGGGCCTAGGAAATTAACCAAGTGAGACCTGCAGGCCCCAGGCTTTAGAAGCAATGAGCATTTACTTTGTTAGTTAACAGTTACAGACCTCAGTACTTTCTTATCAGCTAGGGATATTTCCAGACCTGAATTCCAACTCTTACCTCTTACCCCCCCCCACACACACACCTGTTTGCTATATAACAGTTTCTGAGAAATAATAAAGTGGGCAGCTTGATCAGAAAGCCCGACTTGCTGTCATTTCTCGTGTCTCTTGCCCCTTCATTCCTACCCTCCAGGGCGAAATCAGTTCTGTTGGCATCCTGCTGGTCGGGACACATGGGGCTGGGGATGAGGTAGAAGCTGGAGAATCTCTGAGTTCAAGGCCAGCCTGATCTGCAGAGTGACTTCCAGGACAATCAGAGCTATACAGAGAAACCCCAACGTGAAAAATAACCAAAATCCAAAAACCACACAAACAAACAAAAGAAAAGAAAAGTCCATGCAGAAGAGGACATACACTTGGATCTGTTTTCAGCTAATCACTTCAGAGATTGAACCTGGCTGACCCATGTAATTTTGATTGAAAAGGTGCAGAGGGTGAGGACTGAGAGAGCTCTTCATCCAAATCTGAGTTCCCAGTTCATGAACTGGC
This sequence comes from Alexandromys fortis, assembly GCF_014885135.2. Taxonomy (NCBI): domain Eukaryota; kingdom Metazoa; phylum Chordata; class Mammalia; order Rodentia; family Cricetidae; genus Alexandromys; species Alexandromys fortis. Next base: position 2,731,034 of record NW_026067959.1, on the reverse strand, counting down.
ATCACCAAAGGCAGATAACTTCTCTGCCCAGGACTGCATCTCATGATGTTTACTCTATACGACTGTATATAAATGACCAGTTCTTGTCAATGGAAAAAGAACAGATGTGAATGGTGATGTCTGCCTGAGGTTTTGTAAGAATGAACAAGGTATCTCTTTGCTTATCTTTGCTCCTCTTTGCCCATTACCAGGCCAAGGGAAGGACAATCTGTTACCATTCAGGCTGCTAGTTACAAGACGGGAGATGCTCGGGTCCCTGGATCACCGTGCGGAGGGGAGCCAGCCCTCCCCCAGCTACACCTACATTGGGACTGTGATATGTCTGAGAACTAAAACTTGAGGGTGAAGCACTCAAGCTTTGAGTTTTGTTTACTGTAATAACTATAATTACTCTAACTTAAGTAGGCATTTATCTTTCAGAATAAGTAGCTTTTAAAATCCTCAAGAGAAGTAGATAAAGTCAGTTAAGTTCAGTAATCAAGGCAGAATGAGTCTTAGAAGGTATGTTGTTTTCAAACTTATTTTCTCAAGATCACTCTTGCAGAAGCAGTTTACTTTTGTAACTAAATATTTATGCAAGCTGCCTTTAAAGTCTTTCCCTCCCTCTTCTCTCTCTCCTTCCCTCCCCTCCTTCTTCCCTCCCTTCCCTCTTCCTTTTCTTAAAACAAACCATCCCTTTACCTATGATGCCTACTGATGGTTAATGGTCTGGGCTTGCTCTTTCATTCCTAACCTTCCTTGCTTCATTCATCAGGCTTTGGGTAAGTTCTGTTATGTCTGGATAGAGTCCAAGATAGCAAGCGGCAAGCCTCAGGAATAGTCCCGGGATTTCCCAAGCCTTTTACTTTCTATAAAAGTGACTGAAATGAAGAAATCCTGTTATCCCCCCCCTGCCTGGAGGAAGTTTTCACCTTTTCAGACTCAGAGAGCTTCATCCAGATCTTCATTCTGGTCCTGGGTGCTGAGGATGAGGCACACAGCATATTCCCCACCCCATCCCACCCCTACTCGCGTTGCTGGCCAGGCCTGCGATGGGAGATGCTCAATTACTATTAAAGTCATGTTGCCCTCACAGAGGTGAAGGAAGAGTCAAGCAGCATCATTGCTGTTTGTAGCAGGAAATGCTATCATCAGCTCTGCTGTAGGGGCTTGCAAAATGATGGAGACAGCGGCCAGTTTGACACTGAGGAATGAGGAACTCACTGGACCAGGCATCTTCCCCTTGGTTTCTTAATTGTCTTACCAAATTGTGACCTCCTCAATCACTGACTTTCTTTGAGTAAATCCCTTTACACGGACTCCATGTGTATACCGTCCTGGTTTTCTCTCTAGTGCCCTGAACTTCTGCCTCAGGCTCCTGTGCCTCTTCAACTCCTCCTGTACAGACTCAGGCTGTACAGCCCATTTGGACATTAAGCGGACTGACACATCACAGTGGTTTTAGCTTGTGTGATTTTCTGCAAAGCGCTTGTCGTCGTTATCTTGTTCCTTTGTTTACTAGATTCCTTCACGACAGCGTCCACTCAGGGACATCAGAGATTGTCTTATTTATTGTGGCATTGTTAGGGACTAAAACTCCGCTTCATAATGAAGTTCCAGTAATAGCTATTAATGGATTCTAATGATGAAAAATAGGCTTTCTCCCAAAATAAAAGTGAGGGAAGCGTTTCAGATGTAAGAGGGAAGCAAGATCAGAGTTTAAAACTACGCTAGAGCATTGTGTTGGGGTCCTCTCTGCGAAATGGGTAAGTTTCCTTTTTATCAGCCACAAAGGGGTGGGTTCCATGCCTTCCTTGTGCAAGCTGGGTCTTTACCCTCTGGCGTATGTGTTGCTTACCTCACATCGGGCTCTGCGGTGGCAGCATGCAGTGGCAGGCGGCCGTTTTTATCTGGGATGTTGTGCTTGGCACCGTTTCTGAGCAGACTCACACAGCCTTCAAGCCAGCCCTGAAAGGCAGCAAAGATAGCATTATTATATAAGACAGCCTCATATAACACGGGTCAAGCTTTCTGTAGGTGTGTGTTTGTGTGTGTGTGTTGTTGTTGTTGTTGTTTTGGCCACTTATTTGGTTTGGCTAAAAGCTTGTTTAAGTGGAAACCATTAAAGACCACCGTTCCAACTCAGGCCCCAGAGCAGAGAGCTGAAGTCTGAGCTTCAAGTTCCCAGGTTTTCTGTCTGATTGTTGCCTTTTACATGTAGGTTGATGCAGATGCTCTTGCCTCTCCCTTCCATTTCCAGGACCCCTCACTGGGATTCAGCTGCAACATTTAGGCTACCCTAAAGATAGCATGTGACAGCGAGTAGTCACCTGCTCTGGCTGCTCTGGCATGTGGCTTAGTTCTACATGATACGCATCACCTGTCTAACTTGGATGACAACATCCACGTCTAAAAGCTGGATTCCTATACCACTTCTCATCCCAGTGACACACAACTCACACACCCTGCCAATAGCTGCAGTTCTAATGCTGGCGTCCTGACTCTCTAAGGTGAAGACACACGGGCATTCTCCAAGGGATACACATCGCAAGGTTTTATGCACCTACATGTTTCTTAGGAGGCTGTGTGAATTCCCTGCACCCTATTTGTACCAGCTGAAACTTGATATTATCACCTTGCTGGTCAGTACATCCAGCTGGATCTTTTTTTTTTTTTTTTTGTAGTATTATAAATAGGTATACAGTATTCTGTCTGCAGGTTTGCCCACATGCCAATAGAGGACGTCAGATCTGATTATAGATGGTTGTGAACCACCATGTGGTTGCTGGGAATTGAACCCTAGACCTGTGGAAGTCAATGCTCTTTATCTCTGAGACATCTCTCCATCCTTTTTTTTTTTTTACTATCTTATATTAAAGAACATTAGTAACCGGAGACTCTCCCTGCCCAGATTTACACTGCTTTCTTAAATTATACTTCTTTAGCTAACCCAGCTTAGCTGATAACCAAGCTTGCTTCTCTTTGCTAAGCAGAAAGTCTCCTACATTTATCTTCAACCCTTGGGCTACACAACTACTTATAAACAGACAAATAAGTAGATGAAACTCTTATTGAGAAAAATAATGTGATAACCTTTTATTCAAAAGCAGTTTCTGGCCTTCCTCCACGTGTATATTGTCAAGCCTCGAGATGTCCCAGAGAGCTGAGACAGCTGAAGATTCTCTCCCTTAGGATGACAATATTGGAAGCACCAAAACCTAAAGAGTTAATAACCTTCCTGAAGAAAGAATCATATGGACAGAACCTTGTGGTTTTGAAGCCGCTAGACAATATCTGCCAACAAGGAGCACATCCAAACTCCCGGCTGAGCCAGGCATGGAGACGCAGACCTAGAATCCCAGAGGTTACCAGCAAGAGGATTAGGAGTTAAGGGTCATCCTCTGCTACATAGTGACTTTGAAGACATCCTAGATTACATCCTGGCCACAAAAATCAAAACTAAAAAACCTCCATGGGCTGTAATACCAAATAAGGTTCTGTAGAACTGGCCAGCAATATCTGTCTTAAGTAGAAACAAATATTTGGGGGGCATTGTTAGTATTGACTCATAGTTTACTAATATATTAAATTTGCTTCTAATTGCTAATGTCCAAGTCATCAAGCTCTCTGCTTAAAAGAAAAAAAAATGGACCAGAGGACCCAAAAGCTAGGCATGCTTTGTAAACTTCAGAATTGCCCAAGATTTTACATATGGTTTTTGAAAAAGCAGATCTTTTGGTGGAGTAAGCTTTGAAACATCTAAAATATTTTGCAATTCTTCCTGGAACTCAATGTGTGTATGTGGTTTTCTTCATTCTTTTTTTCTTTTCCTTCTTCTTCAGAAAAGAAATTTAGAAATCAGTGAAGACATTTGAAAGCCTTGATACCATTTGGAGGCAACAGATGAACACCATACCTCCTATGTCAGCCGACCTCACCATTGCCTTCAGCTGTGAGAAGCTGGGGTTATTGTTTTTACTATACCTCAAAAATAAAGACAGAGGAACAAAAAGGTGAAGAGATTTGCCCAAGGTCACATGTCTACAAATGTCTGTGTACCCTGACTTAAGAATCAGTTTCTAAGTACCTCTTTTGCCAAGGTTCTCCTAATGATCAAATCTAGACATCACCGGATTTCACAGCCACCCTCCTCTTCCCAGAGCCTCAGCATCCAGGGATGGGTCCAGACTAGACCTCACCCAGAAGCCAGCACAGTTAAGAAGGTCATCCTATATTGGGTCACTTCTCTCACACAGCCCTTTGGGATGGGAAGAGTTGCCTGCAAAGGGGTCACCTGGAAACAATCCACCTTGCCCCTCATAATTGATGTTTGGGGAGAACGTCCTTCCAGTCCTTTCAAGTTTGGAAGTTTAGAGTTCTAAAAGACATACAATTTGTTTCTGCTGTCTTCATTGAGTCTAAAGGCGGTCAACTTTACACAGCACTTCCGCCCCTTTCCTTTGCTCCTTAATCCGGATGTTTTCTTTTCTTTATCTCGGACACAAAAAAGTGTGTAACGAGAGCAGTGAACGATGGCATGTGCTACAAAGGGAGGGGACTAAGAGCGTGGCCATACACCTGTCTGAGATATGCAGACTCACTCAGCTATGACACGCAGAACAGGGGTCTTCAAACTCAGGTAGACACAGATGTTTCCAGGGAGGTTGGTCTAACCTGCAGGCTCCCTTCCTTCCTGCCCCTAGGCTATCCAAGGAATATCTAGCAGAGGAAACCTTAGTATACCTCAGAACCCGCCTTCCAAACAAGACCTCTATGGGGTATTGATACAAGAAGCCTGTGGACCACACTTCAAAATATCATGCCTCAATTTGTCTGTGGGTCCCAGGGAAAGGAAAAAAAAAATTAAAAAGCGGCTTCTGGAGAAAATCTCTGTGGAAATTGAGTAATACATCATTGTAAACTCTGTGTGAATTGTGACAGGAAGGGGTGGTGTGTTTGGGGAAGGGAAGTGCTTTATTTCAGTGGGGCACCCTAGGAGGCCTGGTTGGGGGTGAACCCACCACTACCAACTGGCAGCAGTAGTGAATGCCAGAGGCAAGATGTGAGAGAATGGTGGCCACATTGCTGGAAAAGAAGAAAAGCAATCGAGTGTCCCTCATGTGGTGGGTAGGGCTTGTTTCACATGGGTTTAAGCCATGGGACCCCCGAAGAATCAGAAAGAGCAACTGAGAGGAGGGGGCTAGAGAAGCTTCCATGATTCTTAACCATGTCTGGCTTCAATGTTGGGCAATGCTGAACCAAAATCCCGAGTGTGAGGAATGACATTACAGTTTCTACTGTGAGCACTAGCTAGGAACCGAGTCCTTCCCTTGGTGTGGCCCCGTGATCCTGGCTTGTTCCCTACATCCCAGTCCCCTCACTCTTCCCAGCTCCCCTCATTTCTCACGTTCTTCAGTCTGGAACATCCACTCGGCCCCCCTCCATCTAATCTCACCCCACAGATGTGAGCTGGATCTTTAAATCGCTACCACCGTCTGGTATTCTTAAAAATACTCAGAAGGGGCCGGAAATGCCCCGAGTGAAATTCTGATGCTAAGATAGAAAAGAACACTTCGCTGGTGGTCACACCAGCTCCCCCTTAGCTTGTGAAGAATCCGTGCGAGCCTTAGGGATAGCGAGTGGAGCCGAAAGTTCTACTCTCCCACTGCATCAGCTCATGGGCACCTTTCTTTGAGTCGAATCCACACGACATCTGTAGGGTCCCTTGCTCTGTAGCCCCATTAACAAGCATAAATTCTTACCAGGTAGGTTGCCAGGCACAAACTGGTGCGGCCATGCGCGTCCTGGGTATTAATGTTGGCGCCCATCTTCAACAGCAGTTTCACCGTGTCTACTTGACGCCCAGAAACCGCATGCATCAAGGGCGTGCATCCTGGAATGAGTGGCATTTCAGCAGCCTTTACAAACGTTTAACTTTTGAGATTTAGAGCAGACCATTTGCCTATCCATCTGCTTTGCTTTCCTGCAGCACGAATCCAGCTGCTGGATGTTGTGGGTCTGAGACCAAGATGATGATAGCATCTGCTTGCATAAGTGTTGGGTTTCTTTCTAACCTCCCTCTCCTTAGTTGTCTATAATTCTCCCTCTCCTCTTTCTCACTTGTCTGGAATAGTTGGTGGATTAAAACAGTTTGGGCAGATGACCAGAACTGGCCATTGTGGCCTCAGGGATGTGAATAACTCCAGATATACCGGGTAAGTTTATCCACACTAAGCCGAGGTAGTGCAGAATCTGGAAGAGCAGCTTTTGGTCCACCTAGGCAAACAGGTTCAGCACACATTGACAGGCAGGGGGTGGCAAAGCTGGGTGGTAGCCTTGGGCTTCACAAATTCTCAGTAGGATCCACCTCACTGAAATCTTCTCTTTCTGAATCAATACAGCCAAAGGCATTTTGTTTTTTAGTGTGTTTTCTTTCTGAATAAAAATAGAGATGAATGAACCCATTTTATTTAACTTTGTGGGGCTGGAACAAACAAGGAATGTCACATTCCTTCAGTCCAAGGGACCAAGCTTAGAGCCAATCCACTGGCGAACTGACATGTGCTTAGACTCTATGGAGATGATGGTTCTCTTCTGGATACACCCAGCAGCCGTGGTCCCCAGAGAGGGCTGCTGTTCAGTGGTCCAGCAGCCCTCTTTTCTGGGATCCTTTTCAGACACTCATTCTGGGTAAAGCAGCAATAAAGTGATTCTTAGAAAAGTGAGGGATGAGATTTTTCTCTCTTCTTCCTTTTCCCCTCTCTTCTTTCTGCTTTCCTCCTTATCCCTCATTTCTTTCTTTCCCCATCTCTTCCTTCCTCCCTTCCTACTTCCTTTCTCCCTCCTTCCTTCCCTTCCTTCTTCCCTACTTCCCTTTCCTATCAAGCAGTCGCAAGCTGCTGTGGTGGCACACACACACACACACACACACACACTCGGGAGGCAGAGGCAGGCAGATCTCTGAGTTCAAGGCCAGCCTGGCCTATAGATCAAGTTCCAGGACAGCCAGGACTACACAGAGAAATTTTGCGTGGAAAAAACAGAAACAAATAAAAATTATTAAAAATGAAAGTGGTAGTTATGACCATTAGAGGGGAAAGAAAAGACACAATGAATAAGAAAATAAAACAATTTGTGAATCTGAGATATTCAGTAAATAAAACAAATTAATTTTTTCATATTATTTTCATAAAATTACATGATCTGCCTGACTAGTTTATATTCATCTTGAGGTTGTACTTTTTACATAAATTTCTTCAGAGAACAAAGAACAGAAAATTGTATTATTAATAGGCATGATTTATTATAAAGTTTTGATAACTAAAATAAGAAATAGCTCAACAGTGTAGAAAGGAGAGTCCAGGAAACACTCAGACTTGCACGAGGCTCACTGTGTAATTGAAGTGGTAGTGTACACTGGTGGAGAGGGCAAAGGTACTTAATAAATATGTACTGACAAATTGGCTGCATACAGATGCCAAATTCAAATGCAACCAGACTCCCCACCACTCATAAATACAAACCAGATGGATTAGAGATGAAATGTAAGAAGCAAAATCTAACACTCCAGAAAGAAAATACACACTCTTGGTCTTATAATCTTAGGGACTTGTGGAAGAAGGAAAAACCAAAAACTGTGAAAAAAAATACCTTGTTAAATTCAACTACATATGAATTTAATTTTCCATAGTATATTATCAGTCAAAATTCAAAGACTAGCTACACACTGGCAGAATATTTTTGTTTTTAATTTTTAGCTAATTTACTATCTTTTGTTTTTGTTTTTCAAGACAGGGTTTCTCTGTGGCTTTGGAGCCTGTCCTGGAAGTAACTCTTGTAGACCAGGCTAGCCTCGAACTCGCAGAGATCCACCTGCCTCTGCCTCCAGAGTGCTGGGGTTAAAGGCGTGTGCCACCACCACTGCCCGGCTATCTTTTTTTAGACTTGGTTTTAAACACATAACCTAGGTTGGCCTTGAACTAGTGATCTGCCTGCCTCAACTTCCTGAGTGTGGGGATCACACATCTGTTCTGCCATACCTAGTAAGAAAAATTACTCTAATTTGTAAAATTTAATTATTAGGTAAACTAAATAAAGAGCAATTCAATCAGAGAGACATAATGATCTAAGAGGGAAAGGAGATATATGCATATAAGAAGAAATGTCCTATGTTGCCAAGGATTTGAGAACCAATGACAGCATCACCATTTTTGTCCCCTTTGTCATCTTTGTCTTCATCCTTGTCCTCATCATCATTGGTACAGGGTCTCACTGCACAGCTCAGGAAGCCCAGGCTAGCTTTCTGTCTTGCTGTTCACTTATGCCATTCCCAAGTGGGTCAGTTTTCATTACTCATCTTTGTTCTTCGGTATGAATGTTTCTTTATGAAATATACCCAGAAGTAGAATTAGTTGGTCACAGGTACAAACATTTTGTCTTTTGTTAAATATTGTCAGTTTTATCAGGCAGCTCAGCTGGACTGAGCCCTTTGATGAGAGAGGGGCCTAGTGCATCTGATCAGTTTCAAGGACTTCCTGGAGCTTTTGAGATGTTTATTTCCTTACTTTAAGCGGAGCCTCTCCAGTCTAGAGTGTTTCAACTCCTCTTAGACATCTTGAACCTTAAGGAACTTCCCTCAAAGATGGAAAGCTTTACCAGAGAGGAAATTTCTATAAACTCTAGTTTTTTTTTCCTATTTGAAAATGCATTCCAGATAAATTTGCCTCTGTGTATTTACTTGTGAGTATGCCTGTGTGACAATACACACACATCAGGTTTTGATAAACTTGTGATCTGCCTACTTTTAGAAACCAAATTAATCCTGAATATCCTGCAAATGCATCTCTGTGTTTATTACACTGTTTCCCATGAGTGTGACACATGCATCCCTTTATTCAGATTTTCTTATGTTTATCTCATAGGTATTTTAAGTGTTCTGCATACACGATATATATGTATATATATATATACATATATGTATGCACTTATGGATTCCTTTCAATGGTATCATATTTTAAGTTTTGTTTTCTACATATTAGTTTCTAGTTCATAGATTGATGTACTCATCTTAGGCCTGTGACCTCTGAACTCACACTTTAGGATTGTCTATGGTGATTTGTGAATTTTGTATTTTCTTCCCTTGCCTTCTTCCCCTGACCTTTTGAATTTATATTGCGCTGAATACGCATGCTGAGAGTAGACATTTCCTCCTGTGTTCCTGACCTCAGAGTCAAACATTCAGTCATTAACAAGTAATACTGTCCCTCTAGAGCAGTGGTTCTCAGCCTGTGGGTTGTGACGTCTTTGGGGGTTGGATGACCCTTTCACAGAGGTTGCCTATGACCATAAGAAAACACAGATATTTACATTATGATTCGTAATAGTAGCAAAATCAGTTATGAAGTAGCAATGAAAGTAATTTCATGGTTTGGGGTCACCACAACCTGAGTGTTAAAGGGTCGCAGAATTATGAAGGCTGAGAGCCACTGTTCTAGACTGTTTGAAGATAATCTCAGGACAGAAAATCAGAGAGGAGATTTTCCTAAATTGCCTGGCATAGTCTTGTACTCTCGTGATTTAGCTTCCCAAGACATTAGAATTGCAGGCTCACACCATGTCTAGTTTTGTTCTCTGTCACCTAGAGCAAGTTCCTTTCCACTTCTATTTTCTGATATTCAAAATTATGGAAGTATATTGAATTTAAATTCCATCAAGTGCTTCTTTGCCAAGTAATATGATTTATTTTTCTTCTTTAACCAGCTAGTTTGGGAGATTTTATTGGCTTGCAAGTATTGACCTAGACTTACATTTCTAGAAGAAACCCAACTTGATTATGATATATAATTCATATATGTGAATTCATATAATCACTTTTGCATCTATATTTATGAGGATAATTGATAAATATGGGGATTTAAAATATTTTATTTATCTGGTATTGATAAGGAAATACTAATATTAGTATTACTTATCTGTACTTATGAACTAGAATTACATTATTTCCTTCTTTTCTCTTTTTGAAAGAAATCATATAAAAATGGTGCTGATTATTCTTTAGACATTTATAGAGGGGCTGGAGAGATAGCTCATAGTTCAGTGATTAAGAACACTTGTTGATCTTCCAGAGGACCTGGGTTTCCCTCCCAGGACTCACATGGTGGCTCACAACCATCTGTAACTACAGTTCCAGAAGATCTGATACCCTCTTCTAAACCTGGGGCACATTCAGGAAAAAATACTCCTACACTGAAAGTAAATCTAAATAACATATAAATAAATGAATTCTAGAAATCAGTAAGCCCATCTAGGGCTGAACATACTCCTCTTTAGGAATTTTTAAATTATGAATCTAATTTCCTAAATAACTATAGGAATATTCAAATTGCCTCTCTCCTACTAGAGGGATTTATGGTTGTTTACATTAAAATTGTTTATTAACAGCTATTAATTGTGCATATTTCTGGTGCTCACGGTGGTATTTTCATGTCCTTGGTTTATTCCCGAAAGGACCAATGATGGAAGCATTCCCTCTCTGTGGACCCATGTGTTAGTATATCGAGTTTCTTCTTAGCACTGCTTCCATATTGCCAATCCTGGTGTTTTGTCTAGCGAACACAGGTTTTCAGGAGCTTTTCTTTTGTTCAAGTCTGTTGGCATCCAGTGTTACCAACTCCTTCAGTCCCAACCCTGGGATCCACAAGGCAAGACGAAGATCCAGACAACTCACCAACACTCTGGTTCTCAGATCCCAGGACTTAACCAATCTGTCGTTTTCTCTTTGTGTTCCAGAGTTATTATTTTTTTTTATCATATCCAATGTTCTCCATTGTATTTAGAAAGAATGGGGGGTGGGAATACAACCATTCTGTCAACCAAGAGCCAAATTCTCTGCTCTCTGAAGGACCATGACATTTATATTTCCCCCGACATCCACTCCTGCTGATGTAACCATTTCGTCCTATCACTTGTAACTACTGGTGGCCAGAACACTCAGTCCCCAAAGTGTTTGCTGGGCAGTCATGAGGATCTGAGTAGGGTACCCAGAACACACTTAAGAAAGCCAGGCATAATGTTTTGTGCTTGTAATCTTGGCCCTGAGAAGACGGAGGCAGGCAGATACTTGGGCTCACTGGCCAGTCAGTTTAGTTAGCCTATTGGATAAGTTCCAAATTCCAATGAGAAACCCTGTCTCAAAAATGAAATGTATGGTACCTTCTGAAAGATACTTTTGGTTTCCATAAGCACATATGCACACAGACAACTTATTGCCCATTCCTGCAAAAATACTGGCAACAAACAACTCATAATAAGAAATGAAGTATGATGCTGAAGGTTTGTGTCCAACACCTTCATGCAGAGAAATGCCAAGGGGTGCACAAAGAACCACAGGCAAGACACCTCCACAGGGCCAGTCAAGAATGTTTGAGATGTTGCTCACCTCAAAAGACCACCTCTGAGAAGATAAAGCATTGCAGCGTGGATTAAAAAAAATGCACAAACAGCTCACCTTCGCTGTCACAGCATTCCAGGATGGAAGGGTCCTCTCGAATCACGGCAGTCAGAGCACTGACATCTCCATTAGACGCTGCCTGATACACCATGGTCAGGTCGACTTCCTCGGCTGAGTCACCTCCATGAATCAAACGGACGCTCTGTTAGTGTACGGAGTGGATCCGCTCAAAGAATAACACAGCCTAAATCGTCACCCACACAAGTGATTCACTAAGCCTCCCACCCCAGCGAATCCAGGCAGAGGCTGAGTCAGCCTGCTCACATACTCCCTGGGCACTTCTGAGGAAAAGCAGGCCGCCGTGGGCCATTGGTGACAACACCGTGGGTTGGGAAGGAGCCTTGGGATTAAGATGCCCTTTGACCTGTTACGACTCTTTAGGCAATCGGGTTTCCCAAAATTAGAGAAAGGAGAGCAGGAAGAAGGGCCTCCTCTGGCTTTCAATCTACTCTTCAAGAGCTGAAACAAGCTACGTGGTCTTCTCAGTTGCTTCTTGTTTAGAGGCAGGGTCTCGTGTAGCCCAGGCTGGCCTTGGATTTTCTGTGTAGCTGAGGTTGACCTTGGATTTCTGACCCTCTTACACCCACCTCTTGGCAGTGCAGACTTGGGCTGTCACACCTGGTTTCATGCAGCTGTTGGGGACTGAAAACATGTGCTCGCTAGCTGAGCGGTCTGTGAACTGGGCTACGTCCTAGAACCTCGGCTCACCCGCCTTTGGGAGAAGCTTTATGCTCCTCCTTCTTTCTTCTGGAGATGCTCTGCACCTTTTCTGGTCCTGATCTTTGCTAACTGTATCTACAGATGCCCCAATGCTCTTGCTGCTCATGGGAGGCACTGGCAGCCTGGGAAAGGGGAGGATAGGACTAACAGCTTCTCAATTAGCCTCTAGCTGCTCCTCTCAACCAGGAGCTTTTCTTATGTGGAACTGGTTCTTACTTAACCCCTGCCCCCATAACCTATCCACCACCATTGTCCTTCAGCTGTAAGCTGAGTAACTGCTCTCCACTGGTGTCCAACTATGGCATTTAGATTTGGACCTTTTGCCTCATCTTGTGTTTTGTCCTTTCATTAAAGCCTATTCCTCCCCTCCCCTCCCCTTCTCTCCCCTCCCCCCCTCTCCTTTCCTCTCCTCTGCTCTCCTCTCCTCTGCTCTCCCCTCCCCTTCCCTTCTCCTTCCTAATTCCTTCCTTCCTTCCCTCCTTCCTTCCCTCCTTCCTTCCTTCCTTCCTTCCTTCCTTCCTTCCTTCCTTCCTTCCTTCCTTCCTTCCATTTTCAAAACAGAATTTTGTAGTGCAAATTCTAATTTGGTCTTTACAATAAAAACCCCGAGACAGATATAGAGATAAATGCTGAAAGATCAGAGAGGCAGAGCAGCCAGTCACTACTTCTCACATCTGCCGAATCCTCAGACTGAATGGGCGATCCTGTCTCGAGGAATCCTCTGACTAAATGTTCTGAGCGCCTATCTCCTCCTGCCTTATATTCCTCTCTCTGCCTAGCCAAATCCCTTCCTGTCTCTACCTCCTTAGTGTTTGGATTAAAGGCATGTGACACCCAAGTACTGGAATTAAAGGTGTGAGCCATCACCACCTGGCTGTGTTTCTCTTTTAGAATGGACCAATCTCACTTAACCCAGGGTGGCCTTGAACTCACAGAGATCCACCTGTCTTTGCCTCCCTAATGCTGGGATTAAAGGTGTGTGTCACCACTGCCTGACCTCTATGGCTAACTGGTGACTTAGCTCTGAACTCTGATCTCCAGGCAAGCATTATTTGTTAGATAACAAACAAAATATCACCACAGAGTTTCTCTGTGTAACAACCCTGGCTCTCTTGGAAATCACTCTGTAGAGTCAGGCTGGCCTCAAACTCAAAGATCCACCCATCTCTGCCCTTCAAGTGCTGGGATTAAAGGCATGTGCTACCACCCTCCGGTTAAGTCTGTTGATTTGCAACCACCTGAGTGCATAGATGCTATTTCTGGAAGAACTAAGGTTGTAGGAAACTGCTTTGAAAGAGGTAGGCACCTGTGCAGCTCTGAAACTTGGTGAGGAGTGGGGCCAGCAAATTTTATTGCTAAGGGCAACAAGAGACTGGGAGTCAGGTGACCCTGGGGTGCACAGAGAAGCAAGTTCACATGTGGAGACCCCTGGAGGGAGGCTGTACCAAGCCCTCATTTGTTCTCAGGGGTATTTTCTCCAAGTGTAACTGATGTTCAGAGAAAGAATATCTCAAGAGTCTTAAAGTAGTGTTTTCTTCTACTGGGCTCAAGTTGGCTTTTCAGTTTTTTGAACTTCAGCTGGCACAAGTACTAAAGTTTTGGTGTCGTTCCTCTGTCCCAGTATTTCTGAGAAACCATTAATGATTTTTTAACCAGTTAGCCAGTTCCAGGGCAAGCTTGTTGCTGAGAACGGCTTGCTTCTGACAACAGTGTTTTGTAAAGTGAGTGCCAGCTTCCTAGCTCGTCCATGTTTGGTTTTGTGTTTTCGATTTTGAAGAAGGTGCCTGTGTTCATTTGCATGCCAGGTGATGGCTGTCTGGGACAAATACTACTCAAGTGTGGTCAGTTTGATGACTTTGAGCCACACTTGTGCTAGCCAGCTGTGTGGCCGTGCGGGCTAGTCACCCTCAACCAGCTTAGTTTCCTATCTATAAAGTGGAAGTAATCTTGGTGACATTGACAACCCCTCCTTTAGAAAGGAACACAGGGTGGCACTGTGTTCCCATAAATTCCGTGTGCCTAGGAACATCCTGACATTTTCTAATTTCTGCTCCATATAAACATTTTGGCTTATTTAGACAGCGTTAGATGTCTGAGACATATATTTAAAATGAGCGCTTGTTGATAATGGCTATCAAGGAAGCAGTGTATCACTTGCAATTCATTACAAATCTTCATATAAGTCTGGAATTTTGTTCTGATGACCCCCCCAGTGCCTCTGGGCATAAGATCTAGGGCCCCAACTTAAAAGATGAACCTACTTTCGGCTATACATTCAAAGATGCTGATAGTGGTACCTGGAAGGGGGAGCCTGGTTGGCACAGGGAGCTGCTGAAGGTGACAATGAAACTGTTGAGCCGTTTGTTTCCTTTTGGTTTTGGATAGGGTATTGCTCTGTAGCCCTTATTGGCCTGGGACTCACTCTGTAGATCAGACTGGTCTCAAATTTATGGGTGATCCTTCTCCCTCTGTCTCCCCTGTGCTGAGATCACAGGTGAAAGCTCTCGCACCAGACCCACCTGTGGGCTTTTAGAGACTGTATGTTATATAATAACATGTTCACGTATCGTTCATGACTGAGTGGACAAGGTGCAGAGAGAGGGCCTGGATCACAACGTGGAACTACACTGCTTCCTAGAATTAGGATCCTCAAAATATCTCATCAGAAGGACTTGGGTATCACATTTAATGTACAACATATCTGCTTCTGTAAAATACCTACTAGGGACTCACGGCAAGGTGACTGACTGACTCTGTCCTTTTTGTTGTTCAATGCCCCCTGATCCTGATACTAGTTTTAACTTGAGTACTCTTGGGTGATCACCAGGGCTCTGCTTTCAGCCAAATAGCTGTTTCAGTGATCTGGGGGCAGAACTCGTGACCTGGAACGAAGCTATTAAGAATTTGCATCATCGTGGCCAAGGTGACGTATTCAGAGCTGTGATCCGGTTAGAGTTTGTGAAAAGCAAACAGACTCTAGCCTGGATGGTTGAGCACGCTGCTCACTCTGTTTCTCCACCCACGAATCGGGAAGCTTGCAGTGAGCTTCTGGGTGGCAAGCCTGTCTAAGCAGACTGAAGATGGAACAGGGCCAAGAACGAACGAGTGAAGGAACGAGTGGAGACCTGTTGAGATCACCTAAACACCTGCATCCCCACCCCTTAAGCCCACAGTACAGTCACCAGAACACGTACGTCTGCCAATACCTTCTTTCTATTTGTTTGTTATTTTGGCTTATTTTGTACCATCTTGTGGGCAAGCTTTAGTTTTCTTTTCCGACTGTGAGAGAGTTCCAAGCAAGGACAGTCTTAGCAGAGTACACTAGCAAAGGAATCAGATCAATATTAGCTCCGCAGGAATTCATGTTGAGTGCACTAGAAGGAACTCTAGCTGATCATTGAGTATAACCATACTGAAGGACATGACAGATCAATGCCATACTGAGATCTCTAGCCTGTGGGTTAAAGTGACGAGAGGAGGCTGGGAATAGTGAGAGAGAGTAGATTTCATTTGTGTCTCGTGAATGGCTCAAGAAAATAGGCGGGTTTGCTCTGCAGACAATCCCATGAGGTCAAGACTGTGGTCTAGATAGTTTGCTTATACAATATACCATTCACCATTTGAACCACTTCTAACTGTACAGTTCTGTGGCCTTGAGGTATTCGAAGTATTGCGCAATCGATACGACCAACCTCTCCAAGCTCTTTTCATTTTCCAAAACTCTGTACCCATTAAAGAGTAACCCCCATGTCTCCTGCCCAGCCCCCAGAAAGCACTAATCCACTTTCTGTGTCCGTGAATGTGACTCTACGGCTTTTTTTTTTATAGGTGTGGAATCAACAGTATTTGCCTCTTTGTGATTGTATCATTTCACTGAGCAGAATGTCTGAGAGACCCATTCACGGAGGAGCATTTTCCTTCCTTTTGAATTTTTTCCTATACATGAACGAACATACTGTATTTCTCTACTGATCTCTTGATGGACACTTGGTTTTCCTTTGTCTTTCTCTTGGCTCCCATGAGTAACACAGCAGTGAACGGTGAGCACAAACTGCTTTGACATTCTCCTTTCAGCTCCAAAGCAGAGCTGCTGGATCATGTGCTTATACATTTTCTCCTGTTCAGTTTTTAACAATCCACCATGCTGTGTGTGTTGCTTAGTTTTGTGTCAACTTGACCCAAGCTAGAGTCATTTGGGAAGTGGGACTCTCAGTTGAGAAAATGCCTGTCATCCCTGTGCAGGTGGCCCTGCATTGTATAAGAAAGCAGGCTGAGGAAGCCTTGGGGACCGAGCAGGAAGCCGTGTTCCTCGATGGTCTCCTTTTCAGCTCTTGTCTTCCAGTTCCTGCCCTGATTTCCCTCAGTGACGGGCTGTTGGGCTGTGGCCTGAGAGCTGCAGGATGGAATAAACACTTTCCTCAAGTTGCCTTTGGCCATGGTATTTTATCACAGCAATAGAAGCCCCCTCCTAAGACACTGTTTCTCAAGGCAGCCCTTATCATTTTATATCTCCATATCTGCCCACAGCTTCTCATTCCCCACAGCTCATTGCTCTTATGTATTGTGTGTGAAGTGCATTATTTTTATAACAGTCATCCTTTGGAGTACGAAGTGGTATTTAGCTGTGGTTTTGAATTACATTTCCCTAATGTAATGTTGAACATCTTTTACAGGCGTCATTGGCTGTCCCTCTGTTTTTGAAGGAATTTTGGAGGAATAATTATTAATATCCTTTACTCACTTTGGAAGAGCACTGGTGTTTTGTGGAGCTGGGTGTTTTTGTGGAGCTATATGAAGAACCCTATTATTGATATTAACTTCCGTATGAGATGCTTGATGCACAAACACCTTGTATTCTGTGGGTTTCCTGTTTGCACTGTTAATAGTATCTTGCAATCCAATGTGTCTGTTTCATTTTTTGTTGCTTGTACATTTGACATAATGTCCCAAAAAGCAACGCCAAATCCATTGCTCGATGTTCTTTCTTTAGGCCTTTTTCTAAGAGTTTTATGATTCTAGGTACTATGATTGGGTCTTTGATATGCTGTAAGGTAAGAATCTAAGATCTTTCCTTCCTGTGCTATCTAGTTTCTCAAGCACTATATTTTGAAGACCATTAATGAGTGATCTTAGCACCTTTCTTAAAAATTAGCTAACTGTAGATGTATGGGATCATTTCTGAACTCTCGGTTCGATTCCATTGATCTACATGACTACAACCTTCATGCCAGTACCAGAGTTTTTGATTATTGCAGCTTTATAATAACTTCTAAAATCAGGAAAGGTGAGGCCTCCCTCTAATTCTGTTTTTCTTCTGTAAAACTGTCTGAAATGTCTGGGAGTCCATTGAGATTCCACATAAATTTTTAGAATGAACTTTCCCATTTCTGTAAAAATGTTGAGTTTCAACAGAGATCATGCAGAATCCACAAACTTCTTTGGGGAGCAGTGACATCTTAATACGATTTTCTAACTCAGGAAGCACAATGTCTTTTCATTTATTGGCAACTTCTTTAATTTACTTCAGTAACTCATTGTGGTTTGGGGTATGCACATTGCGTTTTAGGTTAAGTTTGCCCCTAAGTACTTTATTCTTTTGTTACCATTGTGAACAGCATTGGTTTCAAAGGGCTTTTATGCAAACATTTCTACAATGAAATTGTTGTGTGCCTCCTAAGCAGTGAGAAGTAACAGTGAATGAGTGACAGGAAAGGGTATCTGGGTTATTGGAGCGCGACGGAAATGTTCCAGGTCGCATCCAGAGGTAACAAGCAGCCTGTTACTGAAGATGGGCAGTCTTGGCCAGAAGACCATTTAGGAAGAGTGCTTAGAAGGAATTCAGAGTAAAGCACAGAGAAAGGGGAAGAGAAGATCGCAGGCTGATTAAAATGAACTTCAGAGTTGTTTGGTGTAGGATATGCTATGCAGCTGGTGATTAGGAACTGGGAGGTACTTCCCTAGAGGCTGTGTAGAAGGCCTTGGAAACCATGGTGAGAGTAGATCTCTAGGCCTAACCCTGCAGCTGACAAAGCATTTCTGCAGAAATGAGACAAGATGTTGCAGAAATAACAGGTACGATGGAAGGACTGACAGATTCCTTTGGAATCTAAAGTAGGAGCAAGAGGTTTATTTTTAACAAAAGGTCACAAACCCACTTAGCATCTTCTAGTAACTCTATATAATTAGACAACATACATCCCTTTCTTTTCTCTATGTATCTTTCTATGTATGTATGTATCTGCCTATCTTTTATCATCTACCTGTTTAGCATCATGAATTCATCATATGTCTATTTTCTTCCCAGGGAGCAAGGTTTGAATGCTTCTTGCCTCTCTGTATGAAGCCTAAACAGACAGACTTATGCATAGATTGTGCAGAGGGAATCTAGAATGCACACAGAGGGAGAGAGACTGACAGGAGAGAAAAGGAGAGGGACAGGAATGAAGGAATAGGAAGAGCCATGTAAAGACTGTATGTTCTAAAACATTTTATGTGTGTCCACAGATGACATACAGAAAGGACCAGAGGAGCATGCTAAAAAGTTGAATGTCTGAACATGTTCTGAACCTATTAGATTTTCCAGACTCTCTATAGTGAATTTACATTGTTTATGCTCAACAAAGTTAGGCAAGCTTTTGTCCTCTTAAATGTTGGGAGAGACGTGGCTTGCTACTTTACACTAGTGTTTTACTACTAAAAGGGTAGACAGAGCTTTGTACAATGATTGCTGCTAACGCTTTGGCTAGAATGTGCTTCTCCAAAACATCTGTGTATTAGGGGATTGGTATTCAGTGAATGGTGCTATTTCCAGAGGTTCTGAGATCATTAGGAGGTCTAGGTTGAGGAATTCATGTTGGGGGTGGGCCCTTGGGGGTCCCTTTTTCCTAGCCCCTTGGGATTCTTTATGAAGCGTCCTCATTGCTGTGATGTGACTGTCTTGCTTCACCACGCCTTCTAGTTCACAATGGACTGAACCCTCTGCTACAGACTCAAAGTGAATCTTTCCTCCTTTAAGTTGCTTTTGAGGACTTGGTCAGAACTACACAAAGACTTCAGTAATGCAACACAAATATAACACAAAAGGGAAGTCATAGCTATGCGAACGCTTCAATAATACAACATGTAGGGGAAGGTCATAGTTATTCAAACACTTCAATAATATAATATGTAAGAGAAGGTTATAGCTATGCAAATGCTTCAACAACACAACATGCAAGGGAAGGTCATAGCTATGCAAACACTTCAATAATACATCACATAAGGAAACAGTTCCTAGATGATTCGAAATTCTAAAACCCAAAAAACTGTATTTTTTAAAATTCTGACCTTCTAATACTAGAGAACATATAGGGATTTTTGATATTTCTTGATATTCAAAAATATTTCTTGATTTACACACAGATAGAAAAGATTGGCAAAGGATAAAGCCACCTGGTAAGTTACGCCTGAGGCCATGATTGATTTCTGGGGTTTGGTCAAAGGGAACTTTGGTTTACTCAGCAAGTGACTAATACCAACAGAGTTATTGTAGAAAGAAAATAAAAGTAAAAATTGTAATGATCAAGGAAAACAAAATGGTGCTGAAGCAGTATTCGGTGTTGTCTGTGAGCTATTTCCAGCCTGCGGCGAGATGAGACGCACGACACTGTGTGCTTACACACTCCACGGCGGCTTCACCGTGCACACCTGTGTGCTTACACACTCCACGGCGGCTTCACCGTGCACACCTGTGTGCTTACACACTCCACGGCAGCGGCTTCACAGTGCACACCTGTGTGCTTACACACTCTATGGCGGCTTCACAGTGCACACACTGTGTGCTTACACACTCTATGGCGGCTTCACAGTGCACACACTGTGTGCTTACACACTCCACGGCGGCTTCACAGTACATACCTGTGTGCTTACACACTCCACACGGCTTCATAGTGTAACTTCTGACTGCTCAATCTAATAAATGTGAACTTACAGAGAATGCTGACCTTTATAAAAACTCTGGTAGATAAAACAAAGCAGACAACTATTTTAAATGATTAATTTTTATCTAAAAACATAGAAGGATAGGCAGATATTTTTGATATTATCTTTTGTTTCCTTTTCTTTCTTTCATTTCCTTCAAGATAGGCTTTCTTTGTGTAACAGCCCAGGCTATCCTGGAAGTCACTCTGTAGTCCAGATCTGTAGCTCTTGTTTCTTTCCTTATTTTACATGGCCAAACACCTTATTGGTTTCTGGTTGTATTAGAAATTGTTGATTTAATCCCAAGGGCCTAGAGCTAACTCTAGGACGTCAGATATACAGCTGGCTCATAGCAAAGTCGTGGGTCCTCCGAGCTCCTCAGATCTTACATACATGCAGCTTCCATCTCTAGAGTTGTAATGATGGCTGTGCCCTCAGGTCACTGTGGCATTCTTAGAAAAAGCCATCAATTGACTATTTACTGAGTCCATTTCATTGAAACCGCTTCGAGGTCAGGCTAACAACTTTGTTACTTAAGCCGTGACCCTTTAGTAGAATGCCCATGTCAAGATAAAGGTTATTTTAGTTTTCAGAGTCTAAACCAGCTGGTTTGAGATACTTCTTTTAGTTTGTTCCATTCTGAGGGTCCTGGGTGGCTGAAGTCCCCACTGAATCACCATGGCTTCGGGATTCATTCTGAGCATCTACAGAGGGATCCGTAGATGACCTCGGGTTATTCTTTCGGGTAGGACTGACTGCCTTGGGAGAATTTAAGTATATTCAGTCATCTGAGCACTCTGCGTCTACAATAGACAGTAAAGGCCTGGTCACAAAGGTGTAGGGTCTCTGTCTTTTAAAACAACACGATCCAGAGGGAAGACAAATGTCTCAGCGGTGACTGAGACATCCTTGGGCTATTATGACAGGGCAGTACAATCATGTAAAGGTATGTGCCCCCCAGCGTACCCCAATTCAGATCTCTCTCTCTCTCTCTCTCTCTCTCTCTCTCTCTCTCTCTCTCTCTCTCTCTCTCTCTCTCTCCCCCGGGTCCTGTGGGACAGTAGAGAAATCACTTCTTGGGGCAGCCTACAAGGACCTAACTTCATAAGGAAGTAAGGCCTTTGCCCCCTTTAGGAGGTATCAGGCTTTCACGACACCATAGTGGCTTCATGTGACAACATTGCCACCTGCTGGTGAGGAAGTTTTTATGGTCCCTGCCTGGCTTTGAGCCAGGAGAATGCCACTACTGTTGAATACAGTTCAGAATCAGTTTGGAGCACTCTGACATATAGGAAAAAGGAAAGATGCCTCTCTAGAAGACACCCCCCCTTTTTTATTATTTTGGGGTATTTATTTGTCGATTAGTTAGATGATTACTTAATTTTTAAAAGGGAGCCTTGCTTATTATGTACCTTTGGCTGGTTGAGAACTTGCTGTGAAGACTCACTCTGAATGCACAGCGACCCTCCTGCCTCTTCCTTCTGAGTGCTAGAGCTACAGCACGTTTCCCCATGCCGAGGGCGGTGATGCTTTTGTTTTTCTTTTGAGACAGGATCTTGATAAATTGCCCAGGTTTGTCTTGGACTCACTGGCTTTGAATTTCTGGGGATCCTCCAGCCTCAGTCTCCCTCGTGCTGAGATTACAATGCACACACTGCCATTCCCAGCTTAGGGAACATCCGAAGCAGGCCTTGTCAGTAATCTAATTCTTTAAAAAAATGTGTTTTTAAAATTATAGAATCTTTAAAATGGGATGATTGTATTTATTGATCAATTTCGGGTTCATTTTCCAAATGCAAATGAATTTCTCACTCCTTGAATTCTTGCAGGGCTCTTGATGTTAATATACTATATTAGTTCTTCATTAATTGGGCAAGTATAAATTTTACATTCATTTTTTACAAAGGATTGTGTTAGCCTGGCTAGCTTTGGAAACTAAAAATAGGCGAGCATTATATCAACTCTCCTTTCGCTACTCTGAAACAACTATGTGAGGAAGAGTCATACAAACTACAAAAATGCAACTCAATTTTTAACAAAAAAAAGACTATAACTTCAAAACTCTCTGTCAAAAGAGACAAAGAGAATCTACAGGGGTGCACCAGATGAAAAGAAAAGAAGGCAATGTGATAACTGAACAGAATGTCCGTGACTCTTGCCTGCATTCTTCATTGAAGTTGGGGTAGTAGTATAAAAGATATTATTGGATCAGTAGACAACACTGGGATGCAGACAGTAGATTAAATACACACACACACACACAGAGCAAATAATAAAATGGGCTAAAATATTATATCATGTAAGCCTGGGTGGAAACTATTCAAATATTCTATATATTACTTTAGGTCTTCTCTTCCCATAAATTGGAAATTGTTTTCAGGAGCTGGGGAGATGGCAGAGTGAGCAAAAGTTCTTGCTGTGCGAGTGTAAGGACCGGAGTTTGAGCCCCAGAACTCATGTAAAAAGTCAAGTGTGTGTGTGTGTGTGTGTGTGTGTTTGGGGGGCAGATACCAGAGAATTGCTGTGGCTTACTGGCCACCCAGCCTAGCCAAGATGGTGAGTGTTGGCTTCATCAAGAGTGCCTGTCTCAAGGGAAATCAGCATATAGAGATAGAGCAGGACACCTATATTTTTTTTCTGGCCTCCTTATGTATATCCATGTGTGCATATATTACTACCCAGTCACAAGAAATTATTTTTAAATAGCTAAAAACTGAGTAAACACTAGCCTGTCACATGCATATACTGTCCCGAGGGCACACTTAGAAGTGGAAGGGTTTCTTGCACAGAATGCAGTGACTTCTTCCCCAATATAAGCAATGACCCAAAACAAGTTTTTAACGACCAAATGCTAGCCACAATTTTCACAAACAGAAACAAACGAAGGACACTTACTGAGCACACACGCCTATCAGCAGAGGGTTAATCGTGGGGTGAGACACTCACGACTTTAAAGCAAACCGGAAAATCCGAGATGCAGATTGTTCACGACACAGTGGAATCAGCAGACACTGCACCGAAAGCCCCACAGACTTTCAGAGAATTTCGAGCAGAGTCAGCGTGTGACAACCGCTGGAAGGAGTCTTTCTGTGAGACGGTGTAGGCTAGCCTAGCCACATGCCACTTTTTCCACCAACCCTAGCCTCCCTGCACTCAGATCTTTGCCTTCGCACCTTGGCCCATATCTTGTGGGTGGGTAAGATGTTGGTTACATCAAAATAACAGCTAGAAATATAGTGGTTTTCTTCTCTTTTAGGTGGTAAAGTGATGATGGCCCCAAGTGGGGAACTCCACAGGCGGGAGGTAACCCACAGAGATGCTCTGTCCTGCCGTGCTGTGGGGCTGATGAACAGAGAAGATGGCCAACTCTTAGTGTGGCCATCCAGTTTAGGTCTGCCCGAGTTGAGGCTTAGACTCCTGAAATGGATCTGGTGAAGCTGTGAGAAATGATAGGTTGATATCGGAGATGTGGTTACCCAAGCAGGGGCTTCTTCGGTCCCTGGATACCCAGACTCCCACTCGTAACAACAGAGCTGTGTGTGGTGGAGAATGCTGCCAATGGCCTCACTCCTCTAGTGCCCAGTGCTCACTCATGCCTCCTTAAGGTGTGACCAGTGGTTGTTTGGCAAGTATCTGTCTGTCGCATGCTCCCTTCTGTTCGTCCTGCTCAGGTCACTGGAGGTGGGATCTTCTGAGGGACTAACAGATACAAGCCTCGGCTGTCTCTGAAGCGAACTAGACTCTCCTAACCAGTCTCAAAAGCTGACCGATGGGAAAGAAGGGGGCAGAACAGAGAAGAAGCAGGACCAGCCTTGGTCTTGAATGGCCCAGCACTTTGGCAAAGAGATTCTTCTTCTATCTCTCTTTCCCTCTGTTCTTTGTTAACCCAGAGAAGGACAACCCTGAGCTCAAGAGCAGCAGAGACCCCGATTCTAAGCCTGTGGGTAACCATTTGCTGTGCGCCCTCCTTTCACAGAACTGCTGATCAGAACACCAACCTCGACTTCTGTCTTTCTGCCTGAAACCGTCAATGACCCCCCTCTTCCCGGCCCCCTTCTCCTGCTTTCCCTTGCCTCTTCCTCAGATCCTTTCAACTTTGCTTCTTCTTCCCTTGGAGGCATCTGGCCCTGCGATTTAACTTTTGCTTTTTCAGCAAGATGCAAGCCTCTTTGCTTGGCGTTACCACTGCAGATGAGAAGTTGAGTTTTGCAATCAGCACATCTGTGTGTTGATCTAAAAAACCGTGGGATTAACAGCTTGATTGTAAATGAAGTGGATCATCGATTTATTTTGTTCTTGTTGATGATACCTTCATTTCCCTGTTAAGTTTTATAGATTCCCAGTAAGACAACATACGGTGGCCAAAAGAGCAGGAATTTGAAGAGAAATAGACTTAGGCTGTGGTCCCAGCTTTTCCGCTCTGCTGGTGGTAATGGTGGGTTAGGTCATGAGCTTTCTAAATTCTGCTGGTAAAAGAAAGAGGCTGATAGTAGAATTCCATGAGTCGATTTAGGTGTAGTCCTTAGCGCAGGAGGTTGGGTGCTCAGTAGACATCAGCTCTCCGCCATGTTATCCACACACAATGCCTGTGCAGAGTCGGCACCGAAGAGATGTTCCTCTCACCTCTTACATGCCAGCTTTCCATATACCATAAATAGGAATGGATTTTTATCAAAAACCATGCCATGTTATGACTTTACCTTAGGTCCTGGTTAAATTTTC
Source organism: Alexandromys fortis (assembly GCF_014885135.2). NCBI lineage: Eukaryota > Metazoa > Chordata > Mammalia > Rodentia > Cricetidae > Alexandromys > Alexandromys fortis. The sequence continues at coordinate 2,706,145 of NW_026067959.1, read as the reverse complement.
TAGCATTGGGCCGAGCGCTGTAACCAAAAGCAACCTGAGGAAGGGTTTATGTCATCTTACAGCTTAGAGTCCATCGTGAAGGGAATTCCGAGCAGGCACTCAAGGCAACTTTGAGATGGGAGCTGAAGCAGAGGCCATGGAGAAAGACCGCTTACTGGCCTACTTTCTTAGACAATCCAGAGCCACCTGCCCAGGGATGGCACTGCCCACAGTGGACCGGGCCTTCCCACAGCAACCACTAGTCAGGAAATTAGCTTCACAGACTTCCTATGAGCCAATCTGATGGAGGTATTTTCTCAATCGAGGTTCCCTTTTATCTCATGACCCCAGCTTGTGTCAGGCTGACCAAACACTACCATGCACATCTGCTTTCTGAGAGTTCTCATTTCATGTAGCTCTAGAGATGTTCATGTCCTAACTGCTAGAACCTATGGTTATTGCTTTATGTGGTGCACACACACACACACCTGCCTTAGATGTGAAACACTGGGGTTAAGTCATGGATTACGAGGCATTTCTCCTGCATTGTCTTGAGCAGACGGAATTTGAGACTCGTACCATGGACTGCACACATGGAGGAGATATTTACACATAGCCTGGTAGACAGAGATGAAGGCAGAGGTGGAAGTCATGAGGTCATGACAGCCTGAAACTGGAAGAGACAAGGGAAGATGCTTCCCTGAAAGTTCTAGAAGGTGTATGATCCTGGCATCTTGATTTCGTATGGGTCTTCTAGAACTGTGAAACGAGATGTCTGTTGTTGGTAAGTGCCCGCGTATGGTGTTTCATTACAGTAGCTCAAGGATACCAGCTAACCGTACCACCCTGAGCAGAAGACCAGCCATTCCTCTCATCCTTGCAACAATGTTTCTGCAAAGGGCTGAGGCTATGAGGAGCCTGAAGTCCAGAGGTGGCCGCACACATTCCATCCTGCCTCATCAGAGCCATTTCCCAACAGAACTGTAGTAGGACCTAGCCTCTTCACTGTGACCAACACCGGGCTGACGAGGACAAAGGAGGCCGTGGAGAGTGGCTGGGTCTCCTGTTTTCTCTCTGAGGGCAGGGATTCCTTCAGGTACAGTACTTGTACAGAGGTGAAAATGTAGATTTCCCCTCAGTTATACAGCCTGTCGACTCGAGCAAGCAGGAACCTCCGTGTTCTGTAGTAAATCATTTTACTACGTTCCTCTCTTGCATGTGGGCCTGGAGAGGGCAGGCAGCCAGGAGGAACACGTGGGATCACAGCTGTTGCTATGGTGAAGAACAGAAAGCACAAGACACAGGAGCAGGGAGTCTGGCGAAATCAGGCTTTCTCCCTCTAAAGTTAACATGGCAAGCTAGAGTCTGGGCCAGTCAGAACCTGGCCCTGAAGCCCACAGAGACCTTGTAGATAGGCAAAACCATGTAACTCACACGGGAGGGAAGATCAAAACCAGAGGACCATCAGCTCAGGAGGCTATGGGGACTTGAGACAAGACTTCGTAGAAAAATAGAGTCATAGAGATTTACCTCCTTAGATCCCTGCATGTGGCCCCCCATTCTCTGCACAGCCATAAGCTGAGTTCCCGTCTCCAGCCATTGCTAGGCCAGAGAGCTTGGTGAATTGGAAACTTGCAATTGCTTTGTCACTTGCATAAGAGAGCACCCAGGTCAGGGTCATCTCATTAGTAACTGGGAGATTGTGATTTTTGCAGGAGCTGCTCTGTCCTCACTTAACCCCTCTGAAAGGTTGGGAGGAGGGATGAACATCCTGGGGGTGGGAACCAAGCCATAGCCACACCTATTTTATTGAAAACTCCACAGGTGGGACCCAGGCATCACCATTTTCAATGCTTCCCAACGCCCCCAGACTGTTTCTTGTCCAGCCAAGTTCAAGGCTGAGTGGACTGTGTAATATCCATTGTAGGACCTTATCCTCTGAGAGTCATCGCTGCCGTTTTCATCAGAGCAGCTGTGCTTCCTTGCAGGAGACCCTCAAAATGAAACCTGCTGACTGTGAACATTCCTTCAGGAAGAAGGGTTGGAGGGGGTCAGTGGTGTCTTGCCTTAGATTCTGCCTATTCCCTCCCACACATCCTAGCCATTTGTATGTGAATTTAACCCAACTGCACGTGGCCCTGGGAGGTGGTTAGAATATACAGACCAACCGTAGATGGTTCAGTAAGAGGGGGACTCCATCTACTGTAGATAGTTTAGTAAAAGGGGGGGGGGTTCTATCTATCCAGTAATAGAGAAGTTATCATTCATGTTGGGGTGAGATCTTTTTTTTTTTTGGTGTTGTGGCAGCTTGGGGGTCACTCATGATCCCGTAAGAAACTCCTCATCTTTGCCCTGTAAGCAAGTCCAATAAATTCACTGGTTCTCCCAGTCCTTGGTGTCTATAATGAAGAGATAGACATTTGTCTACATGTTCCTAGAGAAAGTTTCCAAAGCATATTTAAGCTTCTCCCAGAAGAAATGTCTCTGTCCACATACACATGTGAACTGGGGCTGTTGATTTCAATTCTCTAGTTGTTAGGATCTATTGCAAAACCCTTGCCTAAAGTTCCACACTCAGCCCATGTTTATTTATTTACAAGGTCCCCTGAGGAATTACACCATTCCTGGAGGTTCTGCAATCCCAGGCCTCTGCATAAACTGCACAGAGCAAGCTCCCATGTTCCCTCCCCGCCCTATCAGGTATCATGCTGAAGTGCTCACGCTCAACGTTCTGGTCATGTTACTGCCGTTTGCTAAATGATACAATACTAAAATCTACTCAGGTTTTAAAACTTCTTAGGCTCTCCCATGCGTTTTATGTAGAGGAAGGGTTGGGGGGGGGATAGAAATACAAGGGCATCTTTTCTGTTCATTGTCTCTCAGAATTTACTCTGAGTGGCCCCCTGCCGTTCTGGACGAAGGTGCAATGCAATCTAGTCAGTCACCCAGCAACCACTGAGCACCCTGACTGAGGATGGGCACCTTTAAACTGGACGTCAAGAGGAGATCAGGTGGCACTGAACCCAGCAAGAGCCACAACAGCTGTGATTTGAAAAATCACTGCATCTCGGCAATCTGGCAACTGCTCCTTTAAGCATCAGTTTGGATTTTTGTAATGACCCTGCTACATAAACATCATTTTCCTGCTGAGGAAATGAAGACCCAAGTAAAATGCCAAGATTGCAAATCTCAACTGATTTGCCATTCAGAGCTGTGACTGTAGACATCTCTGTTTCCATCAGGTACTAATTTCAGAGAGAAGGGAGATGCACAGAGATAGCAGGGAAAGGGTTAATATTATGGGAGGACTCGGGTAGAGGAATTGCAGAGAATTAAAGATGTTGCATTAGGTATGACCTGAGCTCACTCCCGAGAGAGAGAGAGAGAGAGAGAGAGAGAGAGGAGAGAGAGAGAGAGAGAGAGAGAGAGAGAACGACGCTGGAACAGAGGAATTCATTCTGGAGGGCTCGTTCTTCTGCAGTCAGTCCCTGCTCCCTCAAAATCGTCCCCAGAACAAGCCCATTGTGTTTTGTGATTCCGTGGCTCAACAACAGTTTTCTGGCCGTCAGCAGAACACAAGGTACAGGGAGGGGAAAGGGGGTGGGGTGGTAGGGGAAACTAGTGGAAGCCCCTTCCCTCCAGTGCCTATCTCCAGACTCAAAGTGAATCAGGATGTTCTCTCTCTCTCTCTCTCTCTCTCTCTCTCTCTCTCTCTCTCTCTTCCCTCTCTCTTTCAGACTCTATCCACTAAATGCCTCAGAAATCTAAGTTATTATTTGAGAACCCCACTGAGCAAACGTCGCCCACTTGTGAAGCCAGATGTAGAACCAGGGGAGGTAACACTGGCCGGAAGCAGCGACATTCGGGGGGAAAAAGAAAGAAGACATGGATTTTCCTAATGAGGCTTCCCCAAGCCACCATTTCATGCCGTAGCTGAAAGAAAGAGACCATCAGAGGACCTTGGGGTGCTGGAGAAATTCAGTGTACAGAGTGAATCAGATGCCAGGCAGATATTTCATTAAAAGGTTCTAGAAATGTCTGTTACATTTAAAGAGTGGAAACTCCTCCCACCATCCTGTGTAGCTACACAGATGTCAAATACATACGCGGGGGCACACAACGTATACAATATCACATATACAGACTGAAGGGCTGTATGTCTGGTGATGATAAGGTGAATGAATCCCATAGCCTACTCCTTCCTGTGGAAGATGACCTCCTTTATTTAAATGAAGGGTAAGAAAAAAAACATACTCTATCGTTGCAATTAAATAATATGCTGTTAAGTCAAGGCACAGTCTTGATTGAGCTACTGTGTCAGCATGCCCTGCCTGTGGGTCGTGTCTCTCCTGGAGGGGAATCCGCACTGGCTCGTGAGGACTGTAGTGATAAAAGATGGGGTTTGCAGACTGAAAGAGGGCATGGGATATATTCTGATATTACTTTCTCTAATACACTTTAAGACACGGCATCAAGATGGCAATCTCTAAATTAGCTGCTATGCCTTAAACCCAGGGGCTAGGAATAAGTCAGCAAGACAGAAAGCCCATACACTTGTTTTTCTCTCTCTTAAAAGCTTATCAAGTTAGAGGAGCATTCTTAACAGGTTTGTAACACACACACACACACACACACACACACACACACACACCCCTTTCCTTACAACTGGAAATCCCTCTCTTATACTCAGCATTGAAGGACGTAGTAAAGCATCGTTCTACCTTTTTGCTGATCGAACACAGCTGAGGGGCTGAAATCCATGGTAGCCTGTCTCATCGTTTACCGTAAGAACGACAAAAACCATCCAGGGCTCTGGAGAAGAGAAAACACCAGCTCACACGCTGCAGCCAACACGCCAGTCGGCTTCAGCATCGTTGGCCGAGGCTCCTGTTGGAGAATTAAGTGAGCATTAGATCTGCAGGTTGCCTTCAAGGCCAGCGCTGAAGAGAGGTAAAACAGTCCTCTTATAAAAACTGGGGGGGGAGGGGGGGGGAAGAGTTACTCTCTGAGCCTCATTCACCATCTATACTCATGTGTGAGTATTACACACCCCTCCCCCAAAACAGATAGACAGAACAGTCCAAATCCTAAAATGAAACAGTCTTCGTGGGGGTGCGTACCTTGGATCGTGGCCAGGGAAATGCTGCAGGTCTTAGCGCTTCAGCGGCCGGAAGGTTGCTTTAAACCAATAGAAACCTCAATGAGTGAGTGAGGAGCCAGACGGAGCATGTGCAGAGCTGCTAGCACAGACCTGCGTTTGGGCTGTCTCTTCTTGGCGGAGTGAGAACTGCATTTGGGTCACGTGAGAAGAGAGAGGGGCCATCTCAATGGAATAGGATGTAAATATTGGAGCAGGAGGCTGCAGGGCACGTGCCCTGCTGAGCAATTATGCGTGGGCGCTGTTTTTCTTCAGGCTCCCTGCAGTGGTCTCCTCCTGACCGGGAGACTTGCGGAGGGGAGTGGTATTTGCTTGTCAAGGCTCAAGTGTCTGCGCTGGCTGAATCAAAACAGTCTGCGGCCACAAGGGTGGGTGTTACTGCATCATGCATGAAACCGGACAGGTCACCAAGTGTACACCTCTGAGAAGGAGCGGAGAAAATGGTAGTAAATTCATCCTTTAGGCTCAAAAGCCTGAGGGGGAAATTTTGATCTCATTTGCATCGGATGGCTCTATTTACTGCTAAGTGAAAGCCTCTATCTCCACGGCTCATCTCTTTGTGCTTTTATAAAATCAATACATTTTATTTGTTTCTGGGGGCTTTGTCTCTCTCTCTCTCTCTCTCTCTCTCTCTCTCTCTCTCTCTCTCTCTCTCTTCTCTCTTTCTGTATGTGTGCATGTGTGCATATGTGTGTGTATATGACCAGAGGATCTCTCTTCAGGACCACCATTGTTTTTCTAGATACAGCCTCTCCCTGAAATGTGGACCTGGTCCACACGACTAGGCTGACTGGCAGTAAGCCCAGGGCTCTCTTATCTGTCCCCGGACTGTTGGGATTGTAAGTGGCATCACCTGGTGTTTTACGTGTCAGTGATAATGACAAACCTTTTTTTTTCCCCTTTTTAATTAACAGATATTTGAATTTGGGAATAAATACAGGAATAATTTTTCTCTGCACTTAGCTATATTAATAAGTTATTGTGTGCTACTGGGGACTGAACCCAGGCTTCATATTTTAAATAAGAGCTCTGTCACTGAACACACACACACACACACACACACAGATACAAAGCCCCAGACACAAATGCAGAGCCCATACAATTGTTTGGACACAGCAATCTAATGGTTTTGTTAGTTTGTTCTTCTAGACAAGGTTTCTCTGGAACTAGCTCTTGTAACCAGGCTGGCCTCAAACTCACAGAGATCTGCCTGCCTCTGCCTCCCAAGTGCTGGGATTAAAGACGAGTGCCATCACTGCCCAGCTGTAGCAATCCAATCTATTATCTATGTTCCTCTGTAGGCAAATTTCTTTCTTATCTTTCGCCTCATATTACCTAGGTGCCTATTATTTATTTTCCACAAAAAAAAAAAGAAGGGTCTCAGGTCCCAGTGACAATCTATCACTCACTCACTAACAATATTACAGCCACTTAAAACTAGGACTTAGTCACTAACACCATGAATCACTCAGCAGTGCTAGTGAGTACTCAGCAATGCTATTATTCACTCTCTTTCCCCATATGGTCTCCTTCCTTCAAAATGCTCTGCAACCTTTACCTAAAAACACAAGCAGAAGCAGGTCAAGTTCTTGCTTTAGCGCTTTTAGATTCAGGTCCTCAGCAGACTACATAAATGGTAGGTAGATGCGGCGGTCTGACTATAATCTCAGTGCTGGAGAGGTGGTGGCTAGACAGTCGGTGAACTCTGGTTTCATGTGAGAGACGATGCCTGCCTCAGTTATGTAGCGGTGAGCCAGTAAGGAAAACACCCTGCATCAACTCCGGCTCCCACATCCATGTGCAAACGTGTGTGTGTGCACGCGCGCGCACACACACACACACACACACACACACAGAGCGCGCGCCCAAGAAATACAATTAAAATAAAAAATGCATTCAGACATGCTTAATAACCCAGTACTCAAATATATCGCTTAAGTTTCCCAGCACCAATCTCTTAAATTAAGGATGTGCCACCAACCAAGGGGGCTGAGAACAGATTGGGGAGTCTACCTATTATTTTTCTTGTTGCCGCGGACAAAAGCAACTTAAGAAGGGAGGGTTTGTTTGGCTCACACTTGGAGAGTGCAGCCCACCATGTTGGTAGGGGTTTGAGGCAGCTCGCCCCACTGCATCTGCAGGGAGCAGAGAAGGATGGATGCTGGTGGTCAGATGGCTTCTGTAGGCAGTCTCACTGCATACAGCCACTCACAGTTGGTGCGTCTTCCTACCTTACTTACCCCAGCGCAGAAACTCCCTTATAGATATGCCCTGCAATTTGTATCCTAGGCATCTCGGATCTAGATCCTATCAAGTTGGCAATCAAATTAATCAGCACAGGGAGGGAAACTGTTAATTAGAGTAGCAGATACCAGGGAGGGGCAGCCTAAGTCCATCGAGCTGGCAGACATCGCTACTACTCAACCCCCAGCAAAAGAACAATGAAGGGTTTAGACTCTCCCTTGCATCTGTTTGGTCATGCATTCCTTCACCACTGCAGCAAGAGCACTGTGGCGCTGTGCCCCAGCCATTTCTAGAGACACTGAACACGCAGATTGAGCAAGATGGGGAAGGTGCAGCATTCAAATGAGCTCCCCTTGTGGGTGCAGAGGCTGCTCTTGGCCATGCTGGAGCCACAGGGATTGGCTTTAACCAGTAGAATACTGGAGCAACTTTGCCCAAACACAGGAAGATGGTGACCCTAGGAGAACACCAGCCAAGGTCAGCCTGCTGATTCCCCCGCCCATTGCATTGCCTGGAGAGTTTCCAGGCTGTTGCATGGAGTGGGTTGAGGGCTCAGTGGTCTGTAGAACGGTGCATGAAAAGATATCCATGTTCTACTCCTGAGAAGCCATGAATATGACCTTATTGACAGGAGGAGCCTTAGCAGCTGTAATGAAGGAGCTCTATTTGAAATCAGCCTCAGTGATTTGTATTGTTCAAAGGGCACTCAGGGACAAGGGGGGGAGAATATGGGGCAACACAGCTTCCAGTCAAGTGTCACTTGTAGCCACCAAGACAAGTTGACAATTCTGAGGAAAGAGGAGGAAGAAGGTAGGAATCCTCTGTCTCCTTCTAAAGACGGATCTGGACTCTGTCAACACCTTGACTCTGAACTCTTGCTTCCTAGACCGTGAAATGATCAGTTTTTGTTGTTGCTGGAAGCCACTAAGCTTGTGATAATTTTGTTAAGCAGCTTCAAGAAATGAACACAGAGAAGGACTTTCAAATTAAAATTAAAATCTCCCCAAATTCCTACATTTCCGTGACAACATGTATTGTTACACAAGCCAACGTAATAGTTATAGATATTTTCATCTTATAAGGGGGCTAATTTGGGCTCTTTCTGAAGAAAGACAGACAGGCAGGTAGATTGGAGGGGACATGGCTTGAGTTTGTTACATAAGTATGGCTTGGGCAGACTGCACAACTTTTTGGAACTCTGCATTTTATAATTTCCCACGAGAATTCATGGTTACCATCATTCTTTCACCTTTCTGGGCTCCAAAAACGTTGGATATTTTTAAAAATTGTATTTTACGGTGCATTTTGAGTGAGGGCGTAATGTCCCACTGCAAGACACAGCGTATTTTTATCACTCAGAAAGTTCTGTGGCATTCCTTACAGGCTAGCCCCTCCCCTGGCAAGCAGATAGTCACAGCCGATTGGCTACTTTTCCTGTCACTGTGACAAAGCACTTGGCAACAGCAACTTAAGGGAGGGAAGATTTATTTTGGCTGCGGGTTTCACCATGACAAGAACCACAGAGAGAATCAAGCATGCTCGGCTGAAGCCAGTGTGGAGGAAGTGTGAGAAAACAACTTGTTACACTGTGTCAGACAGGGAGCAGAGAGACCAGGACTGGAAACACGGCCAGCCTAGAAAGTAACCGCCACTTCCGAATGACCCACCTGTGAGAGCCAAAGCTACATTGTAAGTTTCAATTACTATACCTAAGAGATCCACTAAACAAAAATGCCCCTGATCTGCAAGCCCCTTGTCCAAGGACGATAGTTCCTGAAATGCTGCATGCTATTGTTTATGGGGGATAACAAGCAAGGCACATGCTTTCGCTCCCCTAAATAAGTTTGTTTGACCCATCTGTACCGGATGTGCTTAATCTCATGTGGGTGGGAGGTTCACAGGCTGGAGGTAATGTCAGGATGTATATTTGCCCCTGAGTGGACCTGGTGGGAAATGCAATGAATTATGGGTTTTCCTTCTTAGGCCTCTGCAGACTATGATTCTGAACCATTTCCTGGGAACCTGGGTATGGACCTGGCCAGAGCCCATCCACCTGGCTTCAGATTTGGCTTTAAACTGTGGTAGTGGTCTTATTCTCGACTGGTGGAATTAACACACCCCTTCCAGTCAGCCAGGACACATGACCCCCTACAATAGTGCCACCTGGGCTTCAACCCTATGAGTCTATGGTTCACACTTCAGACTCCCACCATGGCGGCCACCTATGGCCTGCAGTGGTGCACCAACTCTTCTCTATGGTGTGGGAGAGGAAAAGAAGATGCGTGGTCTGTGTGGCCATGCAAGTCTGGCTCTTTCCTTGGCCTCCAGTTCGTTCCTCACCACCCTTCCACTCTACGCTCAACACCTGACCACGTTAGTCTTCTTCTGTGTCCAGAACGCCACACCCTTTCTTATGCTGAACATACTTTGCTATTCTGTGCCTTACTTTGTCTCCCTTTACCCCAGCCCAGAGGTCACCATTTCCAACATGCTTCCTTGATCACAACCACCCAGTCTAGAAGAGTCCTCAACTTCTGAACCAATCGTCACTTCCTTGTTTCGAATGCCACTTTATGAATTTGGAATGAAAAATATTGCCTGCCAGGCAGACAGGGCTTCTGCTCACGCTGTGATACCTCAGGGTGTCTCAGACTATCCATGGTGAAGGACCAGAATTCCCAAACCTTTGGAGATCAACATGTTCTTAAAATGTGTTTACTCAATGTGTGTTTAGGCATTACTATACTGTGCAGTCATACATACAGAATCCACTGGCCACATATGGTTGTTTAGGTTCTGTTTCTCAACCACAGTAACAACTAGAATTCGACATTGTCATAATTAAACCCAATTGCTCCTTGAAAGGCGGGGGTGTCAAACGGCAAGCCACAGGTGGGAGAAATAAAGCCAGTGGACAAGCAAGCAACTCAACAGTTAATGGTAGGAAAACAATACAGGTTACAAAGGACAAAGATTTAAAGCTTATTTTGCATTGTACTTTTTAAAAGCATGCCTGCATTGTAACATATAATATATTTTGTAATGATGCTTTAATTCATGAATTTGTGCGCCTTGATTATATTCATATTTATTTTTCTCTCTTGTTCCTCCTTCCCTTTCTTGATTCCTTTCCTTTTTTCAGAGATAGTATTTCTTCTCCTTTTTGGTCACACACACACAACACATATTCACACATGTACATACACATACACACAGACATATATACATGTACACACATACATATATTCACACATGTACATATGTATACACATAGTACACAAGCAAACATACACGCACACACATCAACACACATGCAAACACATACACACAAACACACCATACACATGCCCGTACACACACGTGCATATGCACATACATCCTGTAGATGAGACAAGGAAATGTGATGTTGGTCTTTCTGAGTCTGGTTTATTTCACTGAGTTGAGATCTTTGGCAATGGATGGATTTTAGGGCACGATGCTGAGCTAAAGAAGCCAGACAGTGTTTGTGCTAGTGGGATTATATTTAGGAAGTAGTCCCCTATGCCAATGCATTCAAGTGTACTTTCTACTTTCTCTTCTATGAGGTTCACTGTGGTTGGTTTTATGTTGAGGTCTTTGATCCACTTAGACTTGAGTTTTGTGCATGGTGATAGATATGAATCTATTTTCATTCATCTACATGTTGATACCCAGTTATGCCAGCACCATTTCTTGGATATGCTTTTTTTTTCCATTTTTTATTTTTTGCTTCTTTGTTAAAAATCAGTTATTTGTAGGTATGTGGTTTGATATCTGGGTCACAAGGACATGTACTCAACTATATTCATAGCAGCATTATTTGTCATAGCCAGAACCTGGAAACAATCTAAATGCCCCTTGACTGAAGAATGGATAAGGAAAATATGGTACATTTACACAATGGAATACTACACAGTGGAAAAAAAAAAATAGCGACATCTTGAAATTTGCAGGCAAATGGATGGATCTAGAAAACATCATATTGAATGAGGTAACCCAGACCTGTTGGGCCTCATGAGGCCTGGGCATGAGGCCCAGTGTAACTTCCTGGGCCTAACTTGAGTGAGTTTGGAGACCTGTCTCTGGCTATGACTTCCACATAGAAAGTGACTCAGCACAACCCGACCTAGTCCCGCCTCTGCCCAGTCACTACTAACATGGCAGAATATTATTGGCCCTTGTTCCTTGCTCTACCTCCGCCCATGCCAGGCATCCCACCCTCTTTCTCAGCCTGTATAAGTTCCTGCCTAATACAATTAGATGAGATCCTGCTTTGACAGACTCCCTACTCAGTGTGTGTGTTTCTCCCCAGTGGCCAGGGAGGAGGTCTGAGTCGTAGGCACTCCCCATCCAACTCAGCCCGAGGGAAAGTCCAGCAGGCCCGGCTTTGCCCCTGCCCTTTCTGCCAGAGAACCCGGCACAGACCCAGAAAGACAAATATAATAAGCAGTTACTCGTAAGTAGCATTTAGACATAAAGCAAAGAAAAGCCAGCCTACAATTCATAATCCCAGAGAACCTAGCAACAAAGAGGACCCTAAGAGAGACATACATGGGTCTAATTTACATCAGTAGAAAAAGACAAGATCTCCTGAGTAAATTGGGAGGATGGGAATCACAGGAGAGGGTAGAAGAAGAGGGGAGAGAAAGGGAGGGAAGTGGAGAAAAATATATAGCTCAGTAAAAACAATTAAAAAAAAAAAGCACAAAAAGAAAAGAAACCAGAAAGAAAGGACCACATCCTGAGATCCCTTCTTTGAAGCACTCTTGGAAAAAAAAAAAAAACATACAGACAGATTTCATCAGTGCTTTCCAGAGAGAGGGATGAGCTACAAGGAGCTTGAGAGAGCTTGTGGTGCTGGAAATAGTCTATAGTCGTTTTAACAGTGGTGAGGGGTATACACCTTGTATTCAATTGTCAGACTCACAGGACCTGGTTCTTCAAAGGGTTAATGTACAAAAATCACACTTTAATAGACCTGAAAACATAAACAATATAACCTTTTTAACTCATAATGTCAACCTAAGTTTCTGTGGAGGCCAAAAAAATGCAGACCCATTTCCACTTTGTCTGGCAGTCAGAGAGTTTGGAGACCGACAAATCTTGTTTTGCTAAACTTTCTCATTTTAAAATTTATGTAAACAAAAGCTAATGGCTAGCTAGCACTTTGGCAAACATTTAGTCAATCTTTTGGTCAATATTTCTCCAATTAAAACTTATCATTGAGGTTTATGAAATATAATATAATTACATCTCTAATGAACGCTGACTATGTTGCTTTCTGATGCTAACAAAATGCCCGAGGTAGACAACATTAAAGAGGAAAGTTATATTTTGTCTCACAGTTTCAGAGGTTTCAGTCCATGGTCGGTTGATGCCTTGGTTTGGGGCCAATGGGGATGCAAGAGAAAGCATGACAGGACAAACACTGCTCACCTCGTGGAAACCAGGAAACAAAGAGAAAGGGAAAACCCAGTATCCCAGTGTCCCCTTCAGGATGTGCACCAGTGATGTGACTTCCAACCAGCAGGTCCCACATCCTGAGGATTCCACTACCTTCCAGAAGCACACAAGCTGGTGACTAATTCTTCAGTGCATGGCCTTATATATTTATGTATGTATGTGTTTATTTATTCTTTGGCTGGCCTACCCATGACTGGATGGAATATGTAAATGAAGTTATGATAGTTGGATGTGTGGTTGGCTCATACTGGCTGGTGGATTTTTTCCTGCTACCATAGTACCCACTGCTCTGAAAAATTGTGGCCTTTACTTTCAAATCTCAAGTACGCGGTTTTGAACTTTTTCATTCTCTGAGGTGCATCTGTGTCATTAGATTCCTATGGAAGCTTTGGGGATTTGCATTTGGATCGTAGCCAATAGATTTGGGGTGAAAACAGGAAGCAAATGTGAAGAAAGAAAAAAAAAAAAAACAAACCCACAGCGCATTTGGAGACCTATGTGGATGGTGAATTTGTTGAACATCCCCAGAGTGTTTTCACACAGTTCTAACCTGGACCACCCATCCTCTACTTCTGCTTTTAGCTTGGTATTGATCGGTCAAGTTCAAATGATGTCTTGCAGTGTGAATTAGGTTAGCATTGTATAGGGTTTGGTTCCAGCAATGTCACTCCCCCATTCTGTCCCTTCTTGGCAGCTCTGAAATATCCAGAACAATGTTTTTTCTTTGAGTGAATTTTTTGAGAGGAAGTCCTTGAAAGGAATGAGATTGAATTCGGCCTTCCAAAGTTTCTGAGAGAGTTAGGAAAATGAATTCCGAGGTTGCCATGGTTACAGACTGTACCTACTTGACACAAAGGTGGCTCTACTCATGGTCTGAAATATACAGTTCTGCGTTGTGTGTTTTAAATCCACTTCCTTCTTGGTAATTCTTTTGAGGAAACAGTCCATGTGGTGAGGCTCCAAACTGGAGGCTGTATAAAGTGTGAATGTTTGCCAATACCCAGTTCTTAGCTTGACTACACCTCTATTCTTGGTTGTCAACCTGACTGCATCTGGAATTAACTAAAACCCAAATTACTGGGCATAACTGTGTGGATTTTTTTTCTTAATTAAATGATTTGAAATGGGAAGACCTACTTCTAAATCAGATCCTTGAAGTGGGAAGATATACCTTTTTTTTTTTTTTTTTTTTTTTCTGGGCCATACCTTCTGCAGGCAGCCTTTATAAAGGGCACGGATGAAGGAAGCTTGCTCTCTTTTTGACTGTTTGCTCTTGCTCTCACTGGCAAGACTATTTCTTCACTGGTATAAGAGCCTGCTTCATCAGCGTTCCAGCACATCCTGAAGACTAGCTGAGACATCCAGCCTCGTGGGCTGAACAAATACTGGATTTTTGCAACTTCTGTTAATGGACAGCCCTTGTTGGACTAACTAGACCACAGTCTGTAAGCCATCCTAATAAATCCCCTTTATATATATCTAATTTGTATGTATTTACATATACAGGTTCATGCTGTAAGCTCTGTGTAATACGCCCAGTCTAGAACCGGTTAGTGATTTGCTCTTTCGCGCCTCCTAGCAACACTAAGCACGACTGTGGATCTCTGGAGTTCATTGCTCCAACAGCTTTGGGCCTCTCCACAGGAAGCCCGAGACTCCCGGCTGCACAGGCTCAAGATAGCCCTACTTCTCCTCAGCTTAAACATATGTTTGCACCATTTGGCCTCAGAGACATTCCAAAACAAAGCTGGACAGTTTCTTCAGAAGTTCACACCACAGCAAGCGTGCCAGGATCTGCAAATAGTCGAAGAAAATACCCACACTTAACACTTGCTGCTAAATTGGTCTGGACCCTTCTCACACATCTGCCTACACAATTGTAGCTGGTACGTTAATTGGAAGACACCAGCTGCTTCAGCAAGTAGGGAGTAATCCCTTCTGAGTGTCTGGACTGACTACTCTCCTGATCATCAGGGACCTTAAGTCTTGTCAGGTCCAAAGCAAACTCCTTTTCCCCAAATTCTGGCAGTTAGACAAAAAGCCAGCCTTCCCCAGGAACTTGTGAAACCGGTTCCTCTCTACCAAAGGAGCCATTTTCCCTCTCACTGGCAGAATGGACAGATGGCTGGCTACCTGTGGTGTCTATTAGCACCAAAGCATGTGCAGGCCTCCAGGGTCCCTTGGTATCACAAGCACCTGTTACATATTTCGGAGTCCACGCTGGCATCCCGGGTCTTCTCAGCCCCTCCTCTCCTCTAAACTTCCTCAGCGCACAGGTTTCCTTCCGCCAGCTTCTCACTCTCCTGATAACCCTGTCGTACTCGCGAGTTTTGTCTTCCTCTCTTGAATTCTCAATCCCCTCCCCTCTCACCTTTCCTGTACCCTCCCTCTCTTAGCATTTCCCACCCATTTCACACCTACACACACACACACACACACACACACATACACACACACACACACACTCCTCCACTTCTCTTTTCTGCGCCTGCGTCTCTCATGACCATGTCCCGTCTGCTGGCCATGTTCAGTTATCTACCTTCTCTGCTCTGAACTGGTCCAGATGTCCCCGGCTGCTCCTTCTCTCATATCTACAACTTTCTCCTAACCATACCATGGAGCTGTCCTGTCGTCAGTTTAGAAAACCTTGTTATCCAAGGCATATGACGCCTGCTGTTCTTACTTAACCCTCTGCATTTTTCTGTATTTCTCTTGGACTTCCCCCAGCATCTTCTGCTGGGGAGAAGTGTGTATCTTCAGAACTCAGTGCCTTATTTGTATACCTCATTCTACCCAACAGTCTCCCGCAGAGAGGCCAGTGTGCGCCACTGTTGAGAATCTGGGCTCTAATTATCTGGATCCTGTTTTCATTGTTTCAGTGTCGGGACTTAACATTGTGTGAGCTCTGTCTTACTTTCCTCATTATACAATCAGAATAACATTAGGACCACCTCATAAGGTTGATTTTTTTTTAAATATTAATTTGAATGGGGTGTCTATAAAGAAATGAAGACAGAGAGGCAGGCAAATTTGATCTCAGTAGATTAAAACTGCTTTGCCAACAGCGAGGGACTGCAGCCTTTCCATGGGCTGGAGGTTGAATGCACTTAATGGGGCTGGGAACTGCAGGGTCCAGGGCAACTTGGTACACACCTGCCAAGATAGGCTCTATAGAGACCAACAGGAAAGTAGACCTGAACCTCAGTTTACCCTAAGGTTTCAACAAAGACCACAATCTGAGACCACCCATGGACAGACCATCCAAAGGAAATTCCTAATGTGCCAACTATTGTAGTTAGGGTCACCTGATGTCCTTTAGCCCAGTACATAACCATCCCCTTTTCACTAGGGTGTCCCTAGACAAATGCCAGCCAATCAGGGGTCCCAAACCTTAGAAATTCCTCACCCCGACCTCTGCTATTATAAAAACCCTGCCCCAGCTGAGCTAGAAGCTCTCCGGTTGTGCCAATGTGTTGGACACACGGAGAGCCTGAGTTGAACTTGAATGAAAAGAAAGGCTCTTTGTTTTTACATATGGGACTCGGTCTCTTCTTTGAGTTTGGGAAATTTTGCAATATGGGCATAACAAGAATATGTATCTATTCATACACACATATTTAAGTAGCTACCAGGAAGTTGTAGCTATTGTTTCATGGTTTTGCTGGAAGCCGGGGGTGAGGGTGTTTTTTAATACCCGGGCATATTGTTTCTGCAGGCAGTGTGGAATGGTCAGGCTGGGGCCAAGCAATTCCTTATGGCTAGGAGCTACTGCTCTGTACAGCCTCACTCAGTTCCTCATGGCATGAGGCTATTACCCAACAGGGTCTCCTCTGTAAATCAAACAGACTTCAACCTGTGGTCTTCCTGCCTCTACCTCCTGAGTATTGGGATAACAGTCAAGTCCCCCTGTGTCCAGGGCATAAGGTTCTTGAGTGCAGTAAACTGCTTTAAGTATGCCAAGTTCTCAGAGAAATGTCTTCCATAATGATTTTTACATCAATGTTCTACTGTGATTTCCACTAATTATTGTATTACATTTCAACCTTCATCCTGATCCTTTCTCAAAAATCTTCCTGTTTTTAGCTTAAACACGCATTCACATCTTGCAGCCTTAAAAACATCAAAATAAAAACCAGAACATTTTAAAAATGTATCTCTTTCTCCTTTCTCAACATACTTTCAGAAGTAAGTCTACCTGTTCTTTTGTCTTCTAGAAACACCCAGTCTCTTCTTGATTCCCTGAAGCCTGGCCTTGGTTTCCTGGCTGCTGGAAGAAGGCTCTGCTGTCAGACACTGGTAGACAACCAATCTGATGGGCCTGTTTCACAGTTAGATGTTTGATTTTAATAGTTGTACTATGAAAATCAGGCAGACCCAAAAAAGCCTCAGGCTTTTCGCCTGTGTCCCTTCAGTGGTTTCGGGACAATGGATGTGGGGCAGCATAGTGTGACGGGATGAACTCAGTTTCATAAACTCAATCTCACATCGTCAAGCCTCCATTCTGCTCTGCAAATGGTAGGTGCTCAGCCAAGACAAGTTTCTTGGCTCAGGAGAAACTCAGGACTTCCGTCTTCCTGTTTGTATGGAACTACAGATGCTATCTGGGTTCCTTCCAATGCTGGGAGAGCATGAACAGGCTAGGTTTCTGGACCTTTAACCAACGTCTGTTTCTGTAGAAGTCTGGGAAGGACTCAGCTCTGCAGAAAGACTAAGGTGAGGACATGGAGGGCTGATGAAGTACTGCTGGTTCCAGACCCAGATCCTTTAGTAAGAAAAGTGGGGTTCTGCAGAAACCAGAGACCGTAGGTGTCTGGAATAGTCTTGTATTTATCCCTTCTCCCTCTAGCTCTGCCCAAGGCTCTCTCTTCCTCTCAGGAGACTCCTAACTGCAGAATTCTTCTTGGCCTGTGAAGAAGTTCTCACTATTCACAGAATTCTAAGCTACATCAAGAAAGAGGCATCTTCACCACTTCCATTTTACAAGCCAATCCAGAGGGGAGTGGCTAATTAAAGTGAGAATCATGGAAGGGAAACAATCTCACCTGTAGCGTGAGAAGCAAGGATATTCTCACCTGTAGCGTGAGAAGCAAGGATATTCTCACCTGTAGCGTGAGAAGCAAGGATATTCTCACCTGTAGCGTGAGAAGCAAGGATATTCTCACCTGTAGGGTGAGAAGCAAAGATATTGCTCAGCCAGTTGAAGAGATGCTCTCACTGAATCAGCGTGGCATCAAAAACTTAATAGTGCCAGGGGAATCAGTTTCCTTCACACAGCGACAAAGGGATGCTTTCACAGGTGGTCCTGCTAGAATACAGTTTCAGAATGCTGAGAGGCTCATTTTCTATTTATTTTCATAATCCCTTTTTTAAAAAACAGCTTTTAAAACTATTTTCTCCTCCCTAGAAACATAGCTAAAAGATTTCTTTCTTGTTTTCATATATGTGTGTGTGTGTGTGTGTGTGTGTGTGTGTGTGTATTTTTTTTTCCCGAGAAAGGATTTCTTTGTGAAACAGTCCTGGCTGTCCTGGAACTCACTCTGTAGACCAGGCTGGCCTCGAATTCACAGAGACCTATCTGCCTCTGCCTCCTGAGTGCTGGGATTAAAGGCATGCGCCACCATTGCCCAGCAACGAACAGACTTCTATTGAATTTAAACCACAGATCAGTTGAACCACAGTGAAGATTGTTTTGTTTACATTATGCAGAGTAGCTGGTTTGATTGATGGCCCAAGATGGCAGCCACAGGCTTTGTGCTTCTTGATGAAATGGTGATTGTTTCTTTAGCATCCTAGGTTCTATTTGTTTACGGGAAGGTTTGAAGTCTACCTGTGGCAGTGAAATCAGGCAAGTTAGCTTGATGGAACATGTCACGTAGGTACCGCCACAGCATTCAGGAATTTATATTCTGACATGCTTTTCTTCTTTTCCTCAGGGAAAGAAATTCCACTGTTGAATTCAAATTGAAAAATTGAGGGGAAAATGAGATCTCAATCTGCAGGGTGAAAATTTCCACACAACCGAGTTTAGCGAAACAAAGAAGTAACTTTCAATAGCTAAATCTGAATTAATCTCCGAGTTTTCAAATGACAGAATTCGAAGTTTCCTTGACTTAGTTAGGCAAATAAGAAATCAAAGTGACATTCTACAGCCTGTGAGCATACTTGGCATTGATTATAACATCCCCATAACACATACATTATAATTTAATAATTTGAGGTACAAAGAATATTCTGAGAGTATTCTGTGTGGTTGATAAGCAAAGATATGATTTTCAATATCAGGCTAGTAATAATATTACTGGGGATCCAGGTATATTAAGATGATCTTTTTTGATAGGGAGAGAGCCTGTGTGGGAAAACCAGCTTGAAGAAATGTCATGTTATTCTGCTTGAATGGGACAGACTCCGGTGTATTAAATTTATGGTTCCAGGCACAAATAGAAATCTAAACCAGAAGCCTTGTTTTCATCATTGTGAGAAACTCAATGCTGAGTTGGGACTGTGGGTTAGATCTCATCCCTCGAGACCATTGGCCAGCGGAACATGCTAGGTGCTTGCTGAGTGCCCACCAGATGTTAGGTGCTCAACATGCTTTGTGACTGGCTATTTATGCCTTCTCTCAGGTCTGGTTCACCCCTCATTCCCCAAACCAACACCCAGACCTTTTGGCTGGCACAATGTACCAGAAACCCTTCCTTTGCTTGTCAGAAACAGGCAGATATGGAAGATTCTCATTTTACAAAATCTGGTACTCAAGGGACATCTTCAGTAATCGGCCATTTTAAAATAACATGAAAATCATGAAGTTAACTCTGTTCTTGGACAATTTCCCCCACAAATATGCCAAAAAGTTACCATTTAAAATATTGTAATTAGGAAATTATTGATTCCAAGAGAAAAACAGGTACAAATAAAAAGTTTGTAAAGAAAAGAAAAAGAATACTAATTATTAAAATGTAAGACTGACATTTCTTTATTCACTCTAGTCTACCCTATAGTAATTACTTAATAAATATGTATCAAATAAATGAAGGAATTAATTAATAGAGAAAAATGTTCCATAATGGTGGAAGTAAAAAAAATTAATGAAATTATCTTGCCCATCAAACTAGTGTGTCAGTCTAGAAGAGGTAGAAATTAAATCTTCGATTTGATGGGGAAGCTAAATATAAAAGAGTAGCTCTAAGAATCTATAAGCTGTATGGACAATCTCAATGGTGCCCTGGAGCTAAAAGGAGAGTACCCAACTGGGACAAAACTCACCGGAGAAAGTTAGTCACATGGTACAACAGTGACGTTTGCTGGTTTGTCTAATGTGATTCCATCAGCAGTCACTAGGTAAGCAGAAGACAGCAGGCAGCGTGGAGGAGAGGCCATGTCATGAGCAAGCAATGGCATGGACTTGTGGGGTTGGGAGACCCCCTTAGGCTACAGATGTGAGGCCCAGGGGCCTGAATGGCCAGCATGTCCAAGAGTCCTACGATGTTGGTTTCCATTTTCAGAGGGCCGGAGAAAGTCCAGTCCTTTACAGGCTGAGGTCACAAAAGTGACTAGGTTTCCTGGGCCCGAGGGTGGGATAGCCTTCCATAATGCTTCACTGCCAGTGATGACCCCTAGGCCATAGCTAAGAATCTTGAGAGAGCCCCCTTTGTCCTGCAATGTTACCTAATACCTACTTGATATATTTACTTTTATTTTATATGTGCAGGTGTTTTGTCAACGTGTGTAATCTGTGTACCAAGTGCATAGAGTATTCATGGAGCCCAGAAGATGGCCTCAGATTTTCCAGGGCTGGATTTATAGATGGATGTGAGCCACCATGTAGGTGCTGGGAATCGAACCTGAGTCCTCAGGAAGAGCAGCTAGTGCAGTGCTTTTAACTGCTGAGCCACCTTTGCAGCCCCATGTAGTGGCTCCCGAGCTCCAAGATCAAGACCCTCCATTTAGTGTCTGATGATGCTGGCTGTCATGGTGAAGCCTCAAGTGGCCAAAGAGCAGAGGAAAGCGAACTCTGTCCCCTCCCAGAAAGGTCCCATATCCCAGAACTGGGATATAGTAGCACTGGGATTAAGTTTTCTTTGGATTCATTTGTTGCTTGCAGCAATTCCGCCTATTGTCACAGAACATCCAAGGACAGATGAACGTAGAGTCATCGGCAGATCATTGACACGGTTAGTTACTGTTCAATAAAGAATATACCCATAAAGAGCTGTGTCATTCTAAATAAGGCTGAAGAAACAAAACATGATAAACCATTTGCAATGGTCACATGGAAAAACTTCCACACAAGCGGAGCCTGTCGGAACATCCCGGAAACTCAGAGTCAGCGACCTTGACTACACAAAGGGGTAAACCAAGGCCCACAGAATAATCTACCTGGATGCAGCCTCTGCCTCGGCTCCAAGCTGTGCTGTGCTGTGTGCGGTCTCAAGACTTACTGCTGGATTATTAGTTATCCTAGCGCCCTCTGGGGAAGATTTCTCAGCCGAGGATCCGCGAGTTAGAGAGTCAGGCAACATGGGAGCGTGGGTTAGCCATGCCCTTCCACGCTTACACACATCTCTACCGTAAGTGCATCAGCACCGTGGACCTCACAGCTCAGCGTGGTCCCTCAGAGCTGATGCTCGTTGAAGAAGTCGTCCGCTAGCATAGTCTTCCACTTCTGTGGCCTTACACGTTGTCTTGTCTCCAGTGCTTCATTCAAAACTCTCATGAATATATTCGTAATCAACACAATGCCTAGGAATCTCCCATGGAACAGAAACTATGCCAGGCTCTTAACTATAACCCCTCCCACCCCTTGTTAATCTTAGAGCAACTTTTTGAGAAAGATAGAGTTAATGATTCCATCTTTAGTTTCTCCGTCCATAAGACAATCCTGGTAATGGCAATTTACAAAGAACAGAAATTTGTTTCTTGGGGTTCTGGAGGCTGGAGCTCCAAGATCAAGACGTTTAGTATCTTATGATGTGGGTCACTCAAGTGATTGAATGGCCAAGAAGAGCCAACTCTGCTCCTCTCCCAAGGCCCCATTTCCGACACCATAGCACCGGGATTAAGTTTTCTTCAGACCCATATATTAAGAACAAACTCAAACGGGAGCTCAAGGACAATTTATTAGTTTAACAGAAACACCCTCCTCCACCCATTCAACACCCCTCCGCGGGGCAGGCAGGCTGTAAATCTCACAGCTGCACTCAGTGGTAGTTAGATACCCACTCTGCTCATTGGCTCACGGCATTCCCTTGGAGTCTGACGTCAGTTCTGCTCGTGTCCAGCAGGTGGCAGACTTGTATCAGTCAACATTCCTACAAAGCGCAAGGAGCTAGTCTAATGGCAACCGGTAGAAATCAGCACTCATCGTTTTTGGGTACTGAAGGCTGGCCTTGTTTAGTTACCCTCAAGCAAGGAGAAATGAAATAAACTGCTTTGAATTGACTCCTTACTCTTGAAAATGGTTCTTGGATATTTTGAGACAGTTAACAAAGGTACTGTTGGCACCTACTAAGTTATTGCCTCTACTAAGTTTATCTTTGCAGGATTCCCCAAAGTGGTGGCTATAAGTCATATATGTTTGGGTCCCTATCGCCTGGCACAATGCTTGGTATATGGGACTGCCCAGCTGATGTTTGCAGAACACAATAGTGAGCACCAGAATCAGATAATCTGGGTTTGAACTTCAACCTGGTGCTATTGAAAGGCTTCTGTAAAGCCATATAGGGAGGAGCCCTGAGAGCATGACTCAGTGACGGAGTGTATGTCTCATGTGGAGGGCTGAATGTAGTTGGCCCCATAATTTCACAGGGAGTAGCACTATTAGAAGATGTGACTTTGTTGGAATGGGTACGGCCTTGCTGGAGGAACTATGTCATTGTAGAGGCGGGCTTTGAGGTTTCCCAGGCTCAGGACACCACCCAGTGTCTCAGTTGACTTCCTGTTGCCTATGAGATGTAGAACTCTCAGCTATTACTCCAACCCCATGTCTGCCTGCACACCGCCACCATGCTTGCCGCCGTGACGATAACAAACTGACCCTCTGAAACTGTAAGTGAGCCACCCCGATTAAATGTTTTATTTTATAAGAGTTGTTGTGGTCATGGTGTCTCTTCAGAGCAATAGAAGCCCTAAGACTCCTAGCATGTGTGACGCCCTATGTCCAGTACTCAGCGCCCCTGAACCTCCATGTCCTCATCTGTAGCACAACTGTGATTGGTGATGGGGATGATGGTACCTAAGCTCACCGATGAGGACAAGAGTCACATGAAAAGGATTTGGCGTAGATTCATCCGAGATGGTCCTTTTAGATGACTGGGCCAAAGTTGAAAAATACTTTAGTGTTTGATAGCTCCTGCTAAGGACTAGAATGTAAGATGCTCAGGGGTGGAGTTTAGCTAGATCCCAGAAAGCTTTTTCACTTTTTTTTATTGGAATTTCCTGCCCACAGCTTGACTTCACGCCTTGTAACCTCTTGCAGAGAATCATTGAAAGAATCAGCTTATATTCTGCATTTTGTGACCCCAGTCCCTAGGGGTGACTTTTTAGGGCAGTCACTCCATGACCTGACTTCAACTTGGTTTTATTAATGCCCACTACTGTTATTTGGCAGCCAGTTTCCCTGCATGTAGGGTCCCCTGCAGGCAGCAGGTTCACCACTGGAACCCAGGTGACCCATGACTCTCACTTGCCAGCCGCACGTGTGTCTTCGCCCTCTCTTTCCCCCAGAAGGCTTCTCCTTTCTCCAGCCGGGAGCCATATCTATTCTCTGGTTCTCGATGTGCTTTGCTGTCCTATGCTGTGAGCTTCCTGGCAAGGCAGATCCCCTGATGTTTAAGGGTGGGATCTGGTTTCATGTCAGAATGAGATCCTGACAAGTTGTTTAATCTTTGCGTGAGTTTTCATATTCCTACAATGAGAATAATAATAGTTTCAACCCCCATAAGAATGCTCTAGGGATTTAAAGAGGTAACGTTCAGAAAGCACTTGGTATGGAGGAGGAAACAAAATAAACTCCCAGCACTCAGCAGTGAACATTAGCATGGAACAGATTGTGTGATCCTTTTTATTACTGTCTACTACGCTTCCTCTTTCTGAGTAGGGAGTCAGCTTTAGGATTCAGAGCCTACACTTAATGGCTCTTTTTTTCTTTTTTTTTTTAAATTTATTTATTTATTAAAGATTTCTGCCTCCTCCCCGCCACCGCCTCCCTTTTCCCTCCCCCTCTCCCGATCAAGTCCCCCTCCCTCATCAGCCCAAAGAGCAATCAGGGTTCCCTGACCTGTGGGAAGTCCAAGGACCACCCTCCTCCATCCAGGTCTCGTAAGGTGAGCATCCAAACTGCCTAGGTTCCCACAAAGCCAGTACATGCAGTAGGATCAAAAACCCATTGCCATTGTTCTTGAGTTCTCAGTAGTCCTCATTGTCCACTAAGTCCGGTTTTATCCCATGCTTTTTCAGACCTGGGCCAGCTGGCCTTGGGGGTTCCCGATAGAACATCACCATTGTCTCAGTGTGTGGGTGCACCCCTCGTGGTCCTGAGTTCCTTGCTCGTGCTCTCTCTCCTTCTGCTCCTGATTTGGACCTTGAGATTTCAGTCCAGTGCTCCAATGTGGGTCTCTGTCTCTGTCTCCTTTCATTGCCTGTTGAAGGTTAATATTCAGGAGGCGCCTTGTATAGTCTCTAGCCATGACAGATACACCATTTTTTTTAACATGCTAACCACTCTTTCATTGCATTATAAAATAAAATTCACCTTCAAGATTTAATTTTTTGATAGCAAATCTACCAAGGCACTGGCTGAACGTCATGTCACCGTGTGCCAAGAAATGGTAAAGTTGTTCATTCGCTACCACTCACTAGATACTAGCGCTCCATTCAAATTATTGTAGCTTGTTGGCGCTAATCAAGACTTACTGAGACAAAGAGTTTCTTTTCTACACTTTGGATATTATCAGGCAAGGAAGCAGCAAGACAAGCAGAGGAGTGCACAAAAGACAAAATAATATTGATGGGAAAAATAGGACATTTGTAAAGTTTTTCAGCTGAGAGAATCTAATGAAAACAAGTTGGTTCTGAGTTCCTCCATCTCCTCTTCCACCCAGCCTGGACACACTGTCATAGTAGTGAGTGTGTGTGTGGTATAAGCAATTAAAAGGGAGGCAGTTTGAACTAAGTAGCGAGAAGTAAGCTCCTGGTTTCAGAGGGCTTTGTCTGTGGCTATTTGGCCTCATGGCTAAACATCATGGTAACAGAAGATCTTTCTCACTGAAGACAAGAAAAGAAAAGGGAAAGGGGAAGGAGACCAGGGCAGATCCGGCTCCAATGGCACACCCTCAGTGACCCAGTTCCTCTGAGTAGGCTCTGCCTTCTGCCTTTCACGGCCTCTTTATAATGCTGCTTCAAGGATTTCATCTATTGCCTACAAGAGAACCCTCATGTTCTAAGTGTTTGGAAATGCCACCACAGATACATTCTGAGGTTTGCTTCTTACCCCGCTGGGTTTTTCTCAATTCAATCAGTTTAAACTGTGAAAACCATCACAGCTGCCTATACTGGACAATTCAGTAGAGCTAGAATTCTTCCTTCCTTCCTTCCTTCCTTCCTTCCTTCCTTCCTTCCTTCCTTCCTTCCTTCCTTCCTTCCTTCCTTTCTCTCTCTCTCCCTTCCTTCCTTTCTTCCTTTTTCCTCCCTCCCTCC